>NW_006408678.1:608639-660264 GCF_000296735.1 Chrysochloris asiatica | reverse complement strand
TTGCACATAAAAGATTACACTTTTAGTTGGAAAGAGCAAGGCACTGGTTAAAGGAATATATAGAAACAAAATAATGCAGTAAGTAAAAAAGTGTTTTATGAAATTTGGGATCTGCGTACAAGGCTGAGTTCTTTAAACTTTAACGTCCCTCTTGTTGTATATTGCCTGCCCTTGTCACCCATGTTAATATGTGTCTCCCCCTCTAGCCCATGAATAATTAATTCCCCACCCCCAGCCTGTAACCATCATAGATTATTTCTTTTATCAATAAAACTCCCCCCTCCCCCCATTTTTTACAACATTGGTCTCATACAGTATTTGTACTTTGGTGATTAACTAATTTCACTCCACATAATGTCCTCCAGCTTCAACCATGTTGTGGGGTGTTTCACAGATTCATCACATTCCTCAACATTTTGTAGTGTTGTGGGATCAGCCCTGAACTGCTAAATGCAAAGTCTGTGTTTCAAACCCACCAGCCACTCCTCGGAAACCCTATACCAAGTCGCCGCGAGTCAGAACTGACTCGATGGCACTTAACAACAACAACAATCTAAGTCAGTACCCTAAGAACTCTATCTGATGCCTCATATATGAGGGGCTTCAAAATATTCATGGGAAACTTCCATTCTCTCTCTTTTTTTTTTTTTTTAGCACACAGAGGGCTCTTTATTCAGACAGCAGAGTAAGTCACAGCCAAGTGGAGGACTACACTGTCTCTGCAGCAACAGTTTCAGCGCTAAAGCCCCTGGGTCTGTCAGGCAGATGGCTCCAGGCTCAGGAGAAACATTTTCCAGGGATGAGACCGTATCAGGCCACTGGCTGCAGTGAGGAAGGGTGGCTGGGGGAAGTGGCTGGTGAGGTTCCCCAGCAGCTCATGCTTCTTCAGGCTTCCTTCAGCTGGGCACAGTGAGCTTACCCAGCATGCCCTTGCTGATGTGGCCCTTCAGATACCTCTGCCTTGTTGCCTTTTGCTCCCAGCACCTTCATCATCTTGTTTGCGCTTGGGGATTTTCATCTCAGGGTTGTAATATGTTGGGCAGACCAGCTCCTTAAACTCATCCACCAGGGAGCCCAGTCTTTTATCCATTGCTTCAACATTGGGTGATGTCAGATCTTCGGAATGTTCTGGCTCCATCAAATCCAATGCCAAGGACTCCAGGTTCCTGAAGTGTTGCTGCAGCACTGGGTTCTCGAAGCTGTCACTCCTGGATTTGAAGCGCAGCTTCTGGACAGTAGCTTTCATCTTGTCTATTCGCTCTGGGTTTGCTATGACTTTTTCAGTACACGGCACCTTCTGTTTATTGTCGGCATAGGGCAGGAGAGTAAGCTGGAAGCCTGGGGGAGTCAGGATGGTCATCTAGCTCCTCTTCCTGTGGCACCAATGTCACCAAGTAAGAGGGCTGTTCTTGTGGGGTATGTATCTGCACACTGCCATGACCTTCTTCTCCAGGCATTTGGTGAGTAGAGCAGTGAATAGGGCTGTGTTCCCGGTCACCAGGGACTCCTCGGGGTACGCAAACAGCGAGGGCCGCAGGTAATGGTGCTTCTTCAGCATGACCAACGGCTTGAAACCGATGAGACTTGAACCTGGTTCATCAAACCGTTTTAGCTGTTCCATTTCCTCTGTCTCTAGTTCAATCTGACGACTCCCATAGGTCTGAGACCTCTTGGTGTCACTGGGCAGAAGCAAACTGCATTGTTTACATTAAATGTCGGGGGGCTCATAGTTTTCACAGGCTTATTTGTTTCCCAATACAGTCTCACGGGGGGAGGCCTAAACGCCTTCTGGACCAGATTATAAATACCCACACTGAGCGCTGTGTCTTTGTTGAGCTTGAACTTTATCCTGCTGAACGTGTGCTTCTTGGTCTCCTTGGCTCGAACTTTCCTCAGCAGGTCTTCCAGCTTGCTTGATTCCTCAAAGTGGACTTCTGTGTCCTCATCCTCTGCTATGCTGATGATACCTCTGTAGAACAAGGATGTATCAAAGCCTCCATGCTTCTTCAGGTGCATCAAGTCCCAGAAGATAGCTGTGTCGCTGGAAATCAGCGCCTTTAGTCCTGGCCTGACTGGCTTTGGCAGTATCATTGCCATGGGGTCATCGTCATTGGTGAACAGTATGCTTCTCTTATGACTCAATGTGAACTGGACATCACTAAAGAGGTTGGCACAGACCCACCGTGCCTCACTTAGTGAATAGTCAGATCCTTGGCCAGTTAGGTCTTGGAAATGTTTCTCTCCCTGCTGCCCCTTTACACCGGTCAAGTTCCAGCACTCGTTTGACACCCGGATTATCCAGCTGCTGTAAGACATAACTACTATGGAAATTCACTGGATTTTTCTCTTTCCCAGTACCAAAGAATACCAGGGCCAAGAGCTCCCGATCGCAGCTTATGATCTTGTTGGTGTACACACTCAGGATGTACTTGGATACTCCTGTCCAAGGGAGTCAGTTCATCCTGAGATTCAAACACGGCCCTGGAAGCATCAACTAAGAAAATCAGACTGTCTCTTCCCGAGTATTTATATTCTCCACCTGCTTCAGTGCCCTCACCTTCTTCTTCTTCTTCTTCTTCCTCTTCTTCATCTCCCTCGGTTTTGTAATAAGACTCCCACTAAGTCCCCTCGTATTCCGAGGTCTTTCCCCTCCAGTGGTGGTGGTAACGGTATGTTGTCACGTCGGTTCTGACTTATAGTAACCCTGCATAGAGTTTCCAAGGCTATAAATCTTTACAGAAGCAGACAGCCTCATCTTTCTCCCAGGTGGGTTTGAACTGCTATTCCTTTGAGTGACTGGTGGGTTTGAACTGCTATTCCTTCTGTTAGCAGCCCAACATGTCAACATGTAACCCACCATTCTACTAGGACTCCTTTTACGGCGTCCTTATTCTGCTACTAGGAGTGTAGTGGCTCTGTAGGATAAGTATTGGACTGGATCGGCAGTGTGACCCCACCAGCTGCTCAGTAGGAGAAAGATGAGGCTTTCTGTTCCCGCAAAGATACATCTTGGAAACCTTATGCAGGGTTGCTATGACATTTTGGAAACCTTATGCAGGGTTGCTATGAGTCTGAACCAACTTAATGGCACTTACAACAACACTCAGTTACTATTTGTTGAGGGTGTCAGTTCTCTAGGAGTGTATAATTCTGGAGTATATGAAAAGTACAAATGAAAGCATTTGAAAAATAATTATATGCTGAATTATACTCTTGGTGTGGTGCTGTAGGATCAGCAGTGGACTTCGAACCACAAAGTTGGCAGTTCAAATCCACCAGCTGCTCCTTGGAAACTCTATACAGGGTTGTTGTTGTTATGTGCCGTGGAGTCGGTTCCGACTCATAGCGACCCTGTACAGGGTTTCCGAGGCTGTAAATCTTTATGGGAGCAGAAAGCCTCATCTTTCTCCCATGGAACAGCCGGTAGTTTCAAACTGCTGACCATGAGATTAGCAGCCCGATTTGTCACCACTGTGCTACCAGAGCTCCTTTATACAGGGTTGCTGAGTCGGAACCAACTTGATGACACTTAACAATAACAACTGCTTTAAAGGAGTTCTGATGTGGTGCTGTAGGGTAAGCACTGGACTGCTAACTACAGGCCAGCAGTTCAAACCCACCAGCCACTCTGTGGAAATGTTATAGGATCACTGTGAATCAGAACAGACTTGGTAACACTTCACAATAGCAACTCTGTCCTTAAAATTTAGTAGAAAATGGAGATTTTTAAAACAGAAAAAACTTGAAGTCTTGATGTCCTGGTGTGACAATGTAGAATAAGCACTGTACTGCTAACTGCAAGGTCGGTGGTTCGAACCCACCAATAGCTCCTGGAAATCCCTATATAGGTTTGCTGTGAAGTTGGAATCGACTTCGTGGAACTAACAACAGCAGTTGTTATTAGATTCAGGAGTGCTCTATGGGGATGGAAATCCTGGATTTTAGAACTTGCGGTTTGGCCAAGTGTTACCTAGCTGTTGGTGTCTTTTCTCTCCTTAGTGTTGGATCAAGTGCAGAGCTTTCTCCCACAGATGGCCCGGGCCAATGAAAAGCTCAGACAAGAAATGGCAGCTGCCCCACCTGGTCAGTTTGATATTGAAAATGTTGAGGAGACTCTTGGAAAAGTTATACACATGGTAATTATACTTGACTTTTTTTTTTTTTAAAGTAAAATGGCCTTGTCACTTTAAAAAAAGAGAGCGCTCGCTTCTTCATTTGAATTCTGAATGTTATTTTCCTTCTCCGAGTATCCCATAGGTCCTTAGGTCATTTTATGAGCTGGGCCATGTCCATGTGTAAACCCTCCCTGGGGGAAATGTAGGAAATTTTTAGTGCAGTCAAGGGGAGGCTTTTTCAAGGCATATAATACATTTGTTATCTTGAATCATTCGTTTACTAAACATCTTGTTTTATCTTCCCCCATCCCCAGTCCTACGTCCAAGAGAGGGACTCATAGTCTGATTTCATAGATGGTACAAAAATAAATGATGTGTTTAATGGAAAAACTGGTTATACAAGTATGAGTCATATGTGGAACGGTCTCTCAGTATAGACTCACTTGTTCTTACACTAGAATTCACTGTGTCTTGACAGGATTGATGCTGTTATAGTAATATATAACTCATCCAAGAATCTTGTTAGCTCTACCTTAGAATAGATCCCACCTTTACAGCCACCCTACCTGGTCCACGTCACTCTGACCTGTCCTTTGGGCAGGTGCCGACGTTTCCTGGCAGGTCTTCTACTCTCACGTCACAGGCGACGGCTCTTGACATGGCGTGTGCACAGTTGGGACGAATGGGTCTTCCCTTGACATCTCTAATAAGCACATAGCCCTTACTCAGGGGGCCTCCAGCTTTCTGTCTCAGGCTATGTTCTGTGGACCTACGGTTTCCCTAGGTTGTAGTGCAAAAGCAGCCACAGACTCCACGTAAATGAAGAAATATGGCTTATAAATCGTATTTATGAAGGTTGAAATGTATCATTGAATTCTCAAGTTCTACAAAATGTCATCATTTTGATTTTTCAATCATTTGAAAAAAAAAAAGGGCAAAGTATCTTCTGAGCTCATGAGCTGAACGCAGACAGGCAAGAGAGCAGACTTGGCCTGTGGTCTATAGTCTGGCAACCACAAGGGCTTTGTTTCATTTATTTCTACAGAGTCTCTAGTATCTACAGTGGTGCTTGGCTCATGTTAATTGTTGTTCATTGTTGACTGAATGTTGGCCCAACATACTCAGGCCCTACAGAACTAGGTTCTGGGAGACTTTTTGCTTATAGTAATATGAATCATTATATTGGATCATGGCTACTCAAATAATTGTTATTGTTGTTAAGTACCTTCTGGTCGATTCTGACTTAAATAAAAGTGCCATATTGTCTCTCAATAAACCCTTGTGCTGAGTGTTTCCAACCAAAACCAGATCCCGCTGCTACCGAAGCTATTCTGGCTCAGCTTCCCTGACTCTAGTACTTTGCAGGAGGAAACGGCGTCATCTTTCTCCCTTGGAGCAGCTGGTGGGTTTTAATCACCAGCCTCACAGTTAGTTGCGGAGTACCACCCCAGTTGCACCATAGTTTGCCAGTATTGGTCTGTTGTCACTTCACTAGCGAGTAGCCCTGAAATGATCTTCCTGCCCTGTGCTTGTTGCAGGACGTGGCTTTGTTCGAGATGGATCAGTCCAACTCAAAAGCAGAGGACAGTTCAGAGGACAGCTCAGAATCTGAGGACGAAGAGGTCAGTGTTCCTCATGAAGTCACCATGGAGAACATTAAGTTGCCTAATTCTGAAGGTGGAAAAGGCAAGATAGAAGTATTGGACAGTCCTGCGAGTAAGAAGAAGAAACAGTGAAATAAATGGCCTGTAAGAAAACAGACAGTGGGCACTGCTGATGCTGTGGAAAGCCTGTGGCTCACTGTTGTTTTGTGTTCCGGATGCCTGTGTGGCTTCACCTGGTATGCTGTGTGTTTTGTGTCTCAGAGAAACAACAGCTAGTGTTTAAGGACTTTGACTCCAGGCAGACCTTGGAGATATTGCAGGTTTTTTCCAGACCACCACAATAAAGCGACCACAATGAGTGGGTCACACAGAGTTTTTGGTTGCTCAATGCTTAGAAGAGTTACATTTCATTATATTGTAATCTTTGAAGTGTGCAATGCCAGTGAAAATGTTTGAAATAGAATTAGCAAAACGTGACACAAATGAGAAGTGAGCACATGCTTAAGGATACCATGGGACTTGCTGGACGCAGGATTGCCACAGACCTTCTTTTCGCAAAAGCTGTAGCATCTGCAGAGCACAATAAAACGAGGGCTGCGTGCACACACAGGTGAGACTGGTCTTTGCTCTCATGCTGAAGAGATTTACTACTGAGAAAACGTTATTGTGTGCGTGGCAATGAGTGAATTTGTTCGCATCTTCAACATGGACTTTGGAAATACTAATTTAATATACGTTATCTGTTTTGAGGCGTTCTGGTGTGGCGCTGTGGGTTAATGCGCTAGACTGCGAAGTCGGTTAGAACGGCAAGGTTGGTGGTTCAAGCTCACCAGTCGCTCCTTGGAAACCCTCTACAGGGTTGCTATGGGTTGGAACCGACTTGATAGCTCTTAACAACTACTTCTGTTTTGATGTTTTGTTTTGGTAATGATGCAAATCTGATGTTGTACTCTGTAAACTTTCACAGACTACATCATCGGTTTTGCATCATGGAACAAATCACACCTTTTGTTTCACTCCATTGATTACAGTCTCCTCCATGTAACAACAACCATCCTACTTCTTCCCTGTGCTTCCTGTTTCCATTCCACCTCCCTTCCCAACCCCTCTTAGAAGCGTTGCCTCTTTGTTCAAACAGTTGCCCATTCAGTGGTGAGCACACCTCACTACTGTTGTTAGCCCTGTGTACCTGCCTGGAACAGAGGTCACCCATGTGGTTGAAATGGGGCCACACGGGTGAGTTCTGTTCCAGACCTGAAGGGTGGCTGAGGGTCATCATCTCAAGTTCCTCCGGTCTCTTTCTGACCAGTAAACCCAGTCTTTCTTTATAATTTTGAGTTTTGTTCTATATTGCCCCCCACTCTCACTAGAGTACTATCAAATCAGTTCTGACTGATAGCAACCCTGCATAGGGTTTCTGAGGAGAGGAGGCTGGTGGGTTTGAACCATCAACTTGTGGTTAGCAGTCCATTGCTTTTCCTACAGCACCCATGGACTCCATGAAAATATTTGTGCGACATATATGTCCTGGAGGGTCTTTGGTATTGGGGTTGCTGGGGTAAGACTAGCTTTGTGAGACCCACACATTTATCCGGGTCCCACCTGATGGTAGCATGCCAGCTTCCCACTAAACACCAGAGGCATATGTTGTTAAGTGCCATTGAGTCGGTTCCTACTCATAGTGACCCTGAATAGGGTTTCTGAGGAGCCGACCTTCCAGTCCAATGCTTATCCGACTGTGCCACACCAGGACTCCATAGAGGCACAAGCTTAAGTGCCTTCCAGTTGATTCTGATTCATAACCCAGTATAGGATTTCAAGGAGCGACTAGTGAGTTTGAACTGCCAACCTTGTGGTTCCTGTGCTTATCTTACAGCGTCACACCAGAAGTACTAGAGGCATGAAGTAGGCACCAGATGATATTAATATAAAAGTTAATGAGTGTATAGGACATATCCAGCCAGGCGAGACTGTTCTGGTCAGAGGATATGAAGGAATACTGAAATATCCATGTAGAAATAGGTTGAGTGATCAATGAAAGATAATAGTCTACCTACAAAAATACTCAAGTGTAAAACATTTAATGTTCTCACCTGTCATGACCAGCTCATATAGTTCAACTGACCAGACTTCCTTTAGAGATAAAGGGTGCTGGTGATTCCAACTCATAGGGTTTCCGAGGCTGTAAATCTTTATGGGAGCAGAAAGCCTCATCTTTCTCCCACAGAGCAGCTGGTTTTTCAAACTGCTGACCTTGAGGTTAGCAGCCCAACTCGTAACCACTATGCTATCAGAACTCCTTAACTTACAGAATTAGGAAAGAAAAAAAATTGAATCCCACTTAACCAAAGTAATGCAAATGGAACCGAGACTTTTTTTTTTAATTTATCAGATTGGCAGGTGAAACTAGCTAGTACTGAGCACTTTGTGGGCCAGGCATTTAATTTCATAGTTACCTCAATCCATACATATGTAAAAATTCTATTATCATTTGTACATTTTATGGCTTATGGATGGTATTCCTTAATAAAAAGGTTATTTTTCCCCCCACGTTTACCCTACCATTTGTTGCAAAGTAGATGGTTACTGCACTTTGAGGAGGAGCCCAGCCTGTACCTGTTTTGCAGGATGCTTGAGGGGGAGGTGATGGCGTCTATTTGAAGAACCGTTCTGCCCCTCCTGACACTGATAAAACATTCTCTTCAAACGTTTGGAGTACCATCGTTTTATGACTATGACAATTTCATGTCAGTATATTAGGTGTAATCTTTGAAGCAAAAATTTCAAGCAGAAAACTTCCCATCTGTTCCTGAATTATAATTGTGTGCCAATATGTCCCTGTATAGTGCTGTAGGATAAGCACTGGACTGCAAGGTCAGTTTGAACCACTAGGTTGGTGGTTCAGACTCAACAGCCACTCCTCAGAAACCCTATACAGGGTCGCTATGAGCTGGAACCGACTTGATGGCACTTAACAACAACACATGTTGTAAAGAACAGCCTTGCTGTATAGTTTGCCTCATTGTGACTCTATCCGTTACAGTGGTAAGAGAGGCCAGAAGAGGCTGCCCACAGTGCCTAGCACAGTGCTTTTCACCCACTTGGAATATATAGTAGATGTTCATTAAACTGACTCTTGTGTTTCCTTCTCAGTGAAAGCAGCACAGCTTAAGTCTAATTCACAATCCTGAAGATACAGGATAATTTGACCAGTAGACTTTCCCTAAGGGCTTAATCTTGTCATCTTTGTTTTGCTCACTGGCATAAGAATGGGCATGCAACTCAGACCTTCCAGAAGAGACACAACGAAAGTCTTTTGTAGACTTTTGGAAAGGAATATATTTCTCCTTCAGGCACCTGAAGAGACAGATGGCTTCTTTTAAAAGACAGGATTCATCTTGCAGTACCACCCCATAATATGGCTGGATAGGATTCCTAGACTTGCTGCCATCTAGTGGCCATGTGAGGAACCAATCTGAAGGTGCTGTGTACACAGGATAGAACATCTCTGAGCCCCTCACGGCACCAAACAACCCTATAGACCGTACTACTATGGAACTTATTTCATGATGCAAGACATTTTTTGTAAATGTTAAAAAAGAAGATACTCAGCTTGAATCCATTTTACAGATGAGACAAATGACATGAAGATAGGAAACGATTGCTACAGTCTCCCAATTAAGGGTGGAGCCAAGACCTCTGATCAGTTGATGACATGTAGCCATCCTGAGCCTCCTGGCCACTGAACCACAGCTGGCTGGGTCACAGTTCCTTCATCTGTAAAATGGGGTAACAACATTTTCCTCATAGAGTTTCTTCTGAGGAACGAATGAGTTATTACACATCGAGTGTGTAGAACACTGCCCACTAAATGTGAGGTGTTCTGCTGTAAGAATAATGCACATTAGTTGTAAATATTTGGTGAAAGCATTGGTGACATTATACCCTGGTATACTCTTTGACTCAGGAGTTCCACTTCTAGAAATTTCTCTAAGTCTGACTGTTAGAAAATTGTATTTAAGATTTATTGTCACATTTAAAATAGCCAAAGATAATCTAAATGTCTGGCAATAGGGAACATGTTGAATATAAGTCACAAGAATAGGCAGAAGTTTGTTTATTCACAGTAACTGCTATGTTAATTGACAGCAAAGGTTAACAAAGCTATGGACAGTATTATACTAAATCTGTGGAACACCCCCCCCCATTAACCCCAGTATATATATTAATAGAAAACATCCAGGATAATATTAAATGAAGCTATTTCTGTGGAAATATCAGGGCTGACTTTTATTGAAAAATTTCAGCTATTTTTCTTAGCGAAAAGGCCTCAATACCACTTGCATTCATGAGTTGGGCTGCTAGTCTCATGGTCAGCGGTTCTGTGGGAAAAAGATGAGGCTTTCTGGAAAGATTTACAGCCTCAAACACCCTATGCATGGTCACAGTGAGTTGGAACCAATTCCACGACACCCCCACCACATTCGAAAAGATCACTGAATGGTTTCAATAACTGAGCAGTCAGTATCTTAGCTTGAATATTAGCATGAGCAGTTTTAAATAAAGAAAAAATGTATTTCTGTTTTCACTTTTGGGGTTCTGGTGTGACACTGTAGGATAAACATTAGACTGCTAACCACAAGATCACCAGTTCAAACCACCAGCCAGTTCTCAGAAACTCTAAAAAGGGTACCTATGAGTTGGAACTGACTTGAGGGCACTTAACCACAATTTTCACACCAGGAGTCCAAGTAAAGACATAGTGTATGGTTTTTCTATGACAATGTGAACCAGTGATGCTATTATTGTTAAGGGCTGTCCAGTTGATTCCAACCTGTAGTGACCCTGTATAGGGTTTCCGAGAAGCAGCTGGTGAGCTTGAACCGCTGACCTTACAGTTCAAAGGACTTTGCAGTCTGGCGCATTAACCCACAGCGCCACACCAGGAGCCAGTGACTGCTGCTGTTAAGTGCCATGGAGTTGATTCCAACCCATAGCAACCCTGTATAGGGTTTCCGAGAAGCAACTGGTGACCTTGAACCACTGACCTTCCAGTTCAAATGGCTTTGCAGTCCAGTGCATTAACCCACAGTGCCACACCGGGACTCTGGAGCCAGTTATAGGTCCCTTAAAACACATAACTGCTTAAAAGAACAAAACAATTCCCCACAGTAATTCTGTATATATGGTTACTTTTTTAGCAAAATGACAATTTTCTTTATCTTGTCATGCATTGAAAGGACAAATGTGGTGTGGTTCTGTTGGTTAATGCCCTGGACTGCAAAGTCGGTTTGTATGCCAAGGTGGGTGGTTCAAGCTCACCAGCCACTCCTCAGAAACCCTATACAGGGTCTTTATGGTGGGAACTGACTCGATGACACTTCACAACAACAACACATTAAAATAAAAAGGGTAAGATAAGGTATATATGGGATTCCTGGTGTGGTGCTTTAGAATCAGCACTGGACTGCAAATCCCAAGGTTGGCAGTTCAAACCCACTAGAAGCTCTGATAGCATAGATTATGGGCTGTGAATCTACCAGCTGCTCCGCAGGAGAATGAGGCTTTCTGCTCCTGTAATGATTTATAGCATCAGAAACATTATGCAGTCTTGCTATGAGTTGGAACCCATTCCATGGCATATAACCACCATTGTTAAGTGCCATCTAGATGGTTCCGACCCATACCAACCTTTTATAGGATTTCCAAGGAGCAGCTGATGGGTTTGAACGCTAGCCTTGCAGCTCAAATCAACCTTGTTGAATGCTTCTCCTACAGCACCACACCATGACTCCTACACATATAAAAAGAAAATTGAATCTTGCCTTCCAACTTCATGTATTTTTATAAAATTGTTAAGCGCCGTCAAGTAGGTTCCGACTCATTGCACGCACAACAGAATGAAACACTGCCTGGTCCTGCGCCATGCCATCCTCACAAATATTGTTATGCTTCAGCAACGGGCTAACGCTGTATCCATTTCTTTGGTGGTCTTTCTCTTTTTCACTGACCATTTTACCAAGCATGATGTTCTTCTCCAAGCATTGGTCCAAAGTATGAGAGCTGAAGTCTCGTTATCCTGACTTCTAAGGAGCATTCAGGCTGCACAGATTTGTTTGTTTTTCTGGAAGTCCATAGTACTTAGCCAACACCATGATTCAAATACATCATTTCTTCTACAGTCTTCCTTATTCACTTTGCAACTTTCACATGTGTATGAGGTTATTGAAAATACCATGGCTTGGGTCAGGCACACCTTAGTCCTCAAACTGACATCTTTGCTCTTGAACACTTTAAAGAGGTCTTTTTTTTTTTTTAACTTTTTATTGTGAATTGAGTGAAGGTTTACAGAGCAGATTATCAGTTTTACATTCAACAAATCATATAATTTGCTTTATCACATGGTTGCAATCCCCTCCAGGCACCAACAGTTAACAGCATTTACCTCTGTTCACTTTAATTATTACATTCCTCCGGGTGTCTTAAAAAGATCTTGTGCAGCAAATTTGCCTAATGCAATAGGTCGTTTGATTTCTTGACTGCTCCTTCTGAGTGTTGATGAATTCACGCAAAATGAAGTCTTTGACAGCTTCAGTCTTTTCTCCATTTATATAAATATTGTTTTTGTTTTCTTTACATTGAGATGCAACCCATACCGAAGGCTGTGGTGTTTGCTCTTAATCAGTATTTTAAGTCCTCTTCGCTTTCAGCAAGGATGGGATGCCGTATTTATGTTAGCGAACCGAAACTCTCCATTGAAATAAAATCCAACAGATTTGTTGAAGTCTGATTACCACTGCAATGGAAGATTGTGAATCAGGCTGAAGCTTAGGGATCTTAGAGAAAATGCTAGTTACAGTAATTATTGTGCAGGAGGGGAAAATAAAAGTACAGATTCTGGTTCCTGTACAGTGATTAAGATCAGCTCAAGGGAGGACAAGGTGGAGAGTATTTGCTCACAGTATTTACAATCATAAGGAGCTCTGGTAGCGTAGTGGTTACTAATCGGGCTGCGAACCTTAAGGTCAGGTCAGCGGTTTGAAACTACCAGCTGCTCCGCGGGAGAAAGATCAGGCTTTCTACTCCCGTAAAGATTTACACCCTCGGAAACCCTGTACAGGGTCGCTATGGGTCGAAACCGACTCGATGGCACTTAACAACAACAACATTTACAATCATATAGCTGAAACACATGGATTGGCTAAGAATTGGAAGCCACGGGGTTACAAAACACTTTCATCTTGACTACAAAGCAATGGCATGATGGGAATTTTTTTAGGAATAGGTTTACAATGAGTTTGAAAATAAAAAGAGTTTCCATAAAGTATTACATTGCTCAAAGTGTCTAGAAAATGTGTGCAACTGAAATCAAAAGTTTCCGTTCCCATTCCTTAGCTTATCTGCATAGAAATGCACGTCTTCAACAATAACAGACCTTGCTTTCTAAGCAGCAGAGGTAAAATCTAGGTGAAAAGATTACATATCAGTTGTTTTACAGAGGGATCAAAAAGCCTCTATTGATTTTATATTTATCGTATCTACTTAGGAAGGCAATTTAGTTCAGTACTAAGTGGTAAGTGCTATTTTCAAGACAAGTAGGAACACAGAAGGGTTAAAGCCTAGCTTGGGGGCCAGGGAGGTAGGAAAAGTCAGGAAGAGAGTACGACGGCAAAGATCCCTGTTGGTGCATTGGACTGCTACCTGCAAGGTTGACAGTTCAAACCCACCAGAAAGATGTGACTGTATACTCCTGGAAAGTGTTGGGAACCCTCAGGAGGAGTTCTGTTCTTTCTCACATGGAATTGACTCAACAGTGGTGTCCTTGGGCGGTATAGATGGTTAACAGGTTCAGCTGCTAACCAAAACGTAGTTCATGTCCACCTAGAGACACCTTGGAGACCAGGCCTGGCCATGTACTTCTGAAAACCTCATTAAAAACCTTTCAGAGCCCAGTTCTACTCTGGTATGTGATATTACCCAGAGGCCCATGGCTCCAAGGAGTCTTCGTGTGGTGCTGTAGGTTAATGCGCCAGACTGCAAAGCTGTTTGAACTACAAGGTTGGCAGTTCAAGCTCAGCCTGGTTTCTTGAAAATCCTATATAGATTGCTATGGGTTGGAACTGATACAATGGCGTTTAAGAAAAACAACACCATGACTAAGCAACTGACTTAACTTCGCAAAGCCGGGGGGCCATGTGATGTGTGAAGAGTGAATTGTAAAGAACGGAGAACTGCTTAGTGTCTACACCTCCCCAACTCAGGTGATAATCAAATCACAGCTGTATAGTTTAACAAAATAATCAGTGATCTGAAGGAACAGTGCTAAGCTAATTAACCCAGCCTGCTAACTGAATCACCCAGCAGCCTGTGGCTCATGATGTTCCCAGTGAAATTCACTCAGCAATTTTATGAATTCTATAGAGCTTTTGACTCTGATCAGCAGTCAGATAGAAACACACTATAAAGTCCACTAAGGACTTCATAGAAACTTAGTAAGTTCTTCACCTGGGTGCACAGGTATGGGCTCTCGGATGTCTGTGAATCCCTTGGAGGTATTTGTAGAATGATGCTGCGTCTGTCTCCACGTGAACTCTGAGGACACAAGTGGGACAGTAGGCCCCCATAGCTTTTATCAGAGTCTCATAAAGCTCTGTGGCCCAAGGGAAATTCGATGAGAACACACTGAGATTAACACTAGAGCAAAATCAGTCCAGAAGAGTGTGCTTTTGTCTGTCATTCCATCTGTCATTAAAATACTTGGTAAAGTGATATGCTTCATTCTTAGTGGATCCTTTATAAGGCCATAGTCATTTCTTATTTAAATAAGAATGAACTGCACACTTAGGCTCAGAGAATATTCATTCCAACTTAGAATGTCAGCTGTGCCAAGTGTATGTACGTGATAAGTGAGCTATAAACCAAACGAAACCCACTGTCATGTTGATACTGACTCAAAGCCTTATTTTTCTCCTGTGAAGCAGTTAGTGGGTTTGAACTGTTGGCCTTGTGGTTAACAGGCCTGTGCTTGGCCTCCAGCGCCAGCAAGGCTCCTACAAGTGTGGTTAAAAAAAAAATGCTTACAGGCAAAATTGGCTATTGTTGATAATGCTGGCGGCATACCTGTGGTTTTCCCTCTGTAAAGTTCTGCTTCTGAAGTTGTTTGGTTACTGTTTATTCTTTGATCCCCTTCTCTCCCTCCTCAATTCACTATTCAGTTGCTAAAGTAGTAAGCACTCTTCTTCAAAGCTACAAAACATGATGTTTATTGAAACTTCACTTTGAAAGGATTGGTAGCAGTTGATTGCTTCAACTATCTTCCAGAGATTCTAGTGATACATAAACTCAACTTCTGGTCACAGATGGCCAGTGGTATTTACCTATTGTGAGCACTGCATGAGTCTAACTGTCCACGTCGCTGGAGCCCCAACGCCACTGAACCCCTGGAGAAATGCATTTATGTACATTATTTCATTGGATCCTTACGCTCTGAGAGAGGAATTGTGTTCCCTTTTTTTTTTTTTTTTAATACTTTATTGTGAATTATGTGATAGTTTACATGGAAGAACATTAGTTTTACATTCATCCTATTGTATATCGTTTCATTGCCATGGTTACAATTGTATTCCCATTTTATACCTGCCAAACCTAGGCTTTAAAGTCTTAAGTAACCAACTTGTCCAAGCTGACGTAGCCAGTAAGCAGCAGAAGCAGTGGGTAGAGGGCTGTGAGAGCTGTGGAAAGACAGGCAGATCTTTTTCATGTACCACTGTAATTTTTCCGAATCCAGGTGTGGCACTGTAGGATATGCACTGGACTGCTGACTTTCAGGTTGACAGTTCAAACCCACCAAGTGCTCCTCGGAAACCCTATACAGAGTGGCTATGAGTTGGAACTGAATCTCAACAGCACATCACAACAAGAAGTTAAACATTTCTCAGTGCTGCTGTGGCATTGAGAGGAAGGTGGGATGATGAATGAATTCAACTAGTTAATTTATCTTACTACACATTAAAAAAATAGGGATGGGGAGAATGGCTACTTTTGAGTATTTATGATGAGCAAAGCACAGTGAGAAGTACCTGATTTCTGTTAAAGCATTGTCTCCTTATGGTGATGCCTGCCTCCGGGAGTTTACTGTCTCCATTGACACTTTAGGAAGGAGCTCTGGTAGCATAGTGGTAACGAGTCAGCCTGCTAACCTCAGGGTCAGCAGTTCGAAACTACCAGCTGTTCATGGGACAAAGATGAGGCTTTCTGCTCCTGTGAAGATTTACAGCCCTGGAAACCCTACACAGGATCACTATGAGTTGGAACCAACTCCACGGCACACTCCCACCACCATCACGACCACCACACTTACAGATGCTGAAGCACAGAGAAGCTGCCTATGTGGAGCAAAGTCACACAGAGAGTAACATGGGGTAACAGGAGCCAAGTCCAGCCTTCAAAGGCCATCTGCTGTCCACTACAGGCACACCTTGGAGATGTTGCAGGTTCAGTTCCAGAGCACCAAATAGAGAAAATGTTACAATAAAGTGAACCACACAAAGTTTTTAGCTTCCCGGTGTCTATAAAAGTTGTGTTTGTTTACATTATACCCGAAGTACAAAAGTTTGAAATACTGTGAGAATTACCAAAATGTGACAGAGAGACCTGAAATGAGCACATGCTGTTGGCCAATAAGACCTGCCAACATACAAGGTTGCCACAAACCTTCAATTTGTTTAAAGAAAGAAAAAAACCCCCACAATATTTGTGAAGCGCGGCCCAATAAACAAAGTATGCCTGCACATCATACTGTAAAATTAGCTCCAAAAGCTGAATACTTAACTAGAATTTAAACTATTCAGGGCTAGAGATCATCTCATTAAACTTAGAACACATAACTATAGCACCTTGTAGGCTGTATTCAGTGAATGTTTGTGGGTTGGTCACCCATCACAGTAAGTTAAGAAACAGAACATCGAAGGGACAAAGATGTTTCTTATTTCCAAATAGTAATAAAGAGAACTACTTTCCTATTCCTCATAACATATTGGAGGGTAAGTCAAAAAGTATTGCTACTAGGGTTCCAGTTCATTCATGCATGGTTCTGTTCCCAAGAAACAGCCCTGCAACCCGGATTTGGCTGCAGACCAGTTCTCTCAGTAATACACTCCTCTTAGTTCCTTTATAGTGTCTTCAAAAAAGAAATTGTCATAAAGTGCCATTGAGTCAGTTCCGACTCATAGTGACCCTATATAGGGTTTTCAAGGATCAGCTGGTGAGTTTGAACTGCCAATCTTGTAGTTCAAACTGACCTTACGGTCAAGTGCTTATCCTACAGCACCAGACCAGGATCAATCAAAACTGGCTTCCTAGGGGCTCTGCTGGGCCAAATTAAGGCAGAGAGGTCAGCTCAGGAGGTTAGAGCAACTGTTTTTTGGAGATTTCAGAGGGTAATTAATCTTGATACATTTTCTCAAACGACACAGGGATATCACAGGCTTACTAGGAGAAAGTTTTTAGAAAAATTTGAAAGCTTCATTGATGAGTAAAAAGCCAGGAAAGTTGCCCTGAGGAATTTTTTCCATCTTGACAATGCACCTGCTCATTCTGTAAGGGAATTTCATTGGAAAACCTTACCTCATTCACACAGCCCTTACTTCACCCTTTTAGACTTATTTTTGTTCTCCAGACTCAAAGAACATTGAAAAAGAAAACATGATTTGCATCCTTGGAGGATACCCAAACTGTTATTCTGACACGGTGTACATTGAAGAGTGCAGCATTCTTAGAAGAAGGGTGGTTTTTGCCCACCTTTTGGTTCAAACAGACCTTGTGGTCCAGTGCTTATCCTGCAACACCACACATGGGACCACTGCCTTCAGAAGTGTGTAAGACCTAGATGTAGAGAAACAATAGCTTTCCGTTTTGCTATTTTGTTTGATACAGTTTCTATGATTTTGTAGAATACTTTGACTTAGCCTCATGCTGGTTCTTGTGAATAAATTGATAGAAAAGCTTTTTAATAACTCTAGCTTAAAATCTGTTCATAGCACACCAAGATTTCAACAGATGCACCTTGTGTCTTATAACTTCATGATTTGATGTTTTCAAATAGACAACCATTGGTAGATTAATCTTGGTGGAGGGGAAACACTTTGGTACTTTAGAAATATGAATAATAAACATTATAGTCAAAATCCAACAACTACATGTCATTTAAAGATATAAAAAGTACGTTAGAAATTTTTCTGGCATATGGGCAATGCATAGGCTGATATTCTTGGTGGTATTTGTGTGTGGTTTTGGCTCATTGCTGTTACCCCCTTCACGCACACTTGGGCTTAAGTGTGTTGAGAGCGTAGGATTGGCGCTGTCTGCCAAGGGTTTCCAGATGACGACATTGTTCTAATACTCCAGTGTCACTGTCTTGGTTTTGAGGTATTCGTTTAGAGCTTCCTCACCTAGGGAAGAGAAGAGTAATGGGTGGGCCATGTTGGAAGGTGAATATGACGTCACCTGTTTTTTGGACAAAGATGTAGGTGTGCATTTCACTAAAGCAAATGAAATGCAGTCTAAGACCATGACCTCTCAAACATTAGCAACCAAATGGATCACCTGGGGACTTTGCTAAATGGCAGGTTCTGATTTAATTAAGTCCAGGGTGGGGCCTCATGCAATTTTAACTGTTCTTTGATGATACAGGTACTAGTGGCCACTGGACCACACTTTGAGTAGTGGGGGCCAAGACCAAACAGCTGGTCTTCTAAAGGCCAGCACATTGGTTTGGTCAGCTTGGAACAGGGCCTCGAACATATTTAGTGTTCAAAGTAGGTTAGTACAAGTATTTCCTGGGTTATGAATGAGATCGTTCCTAAGAGTGTCTTTAAGTAGAATCTGTGGGTCAGTCAGAACAGTGCATGTGGTTGCGATTTAGCTTTCCTTTAATGCAAGAAGGGCTTGAAGGCTTCTCAGTGATGTAAAAGCTGCACTGCAGCTAGTGAAGGTGATTGTGATGAAGAATTTTTGGTGAATTTGTGGGTTCGATTATTTCAGTGAGGGCAAATTTCCATAACATTACAGGCCAAGTAAGAGTTGGATGCTCCTGAGTCAGGGACTGCTTGTATTTCAAAGGGGGTAGTGTCACTGCCAACAGGGCATTACATTTTTGGCTTTTTACACACCCTACATCTGTGTTTCCAGACTCCCAGAAAACCCTGCCAATTGCGGTGTTGGTTCTGAAATGCTGCCAAACAGTTCAGAGACAGTATTTATTCCCGGAGCTAGCTGCCTGTTGCTCCCACCCATTTTCTTGTCTCGGCTTCCTTTAGCTCTGTGGAAGCAAAACCAACTCATGCTGAATAGCAAATGAAAAAACAAACAGATGTATTTCAGCTAAAATTTACTGTCAGAATGTTTTGTTTTTTTTTTCTCTCATGGTTCATCCTTTACTTTGACAATGAAATGCTTTTCATGTGATTTGCGGACTATAAGAATGTGATGTTTGATAAAAATAGTTAACATTTTAAAAAGTTAGTACTCTTGTAAAGCCAGATCCAACTTTCCGCTTTGCTAACCGTGTGGCGCTGTGGGTTAAAGCGCCAGACTGCAAAGCCATTTGAACTGCAAGGTTGGCAGTTCAAGCTCACCAGCTGCTCCTCGGAAACCCTAAACAGGGTTGCTATGGGTCAGAACCAACTTGATAACACTTCACAACAACAACAACTGGCAAAGGAAAGCCCTTCAACAAAAGACCCAAGCTTTGTGCTAAAACATAGTCTTTTCTGTAAAGCGACAACAAAGGAACACAGATGAGAAAGACAAAGCCTCACCTAAGTCTTTTCCAAAACCAGACTGTTTGACTCCACCGAACGGGGCTGCTACATCCGTCTTGTTGTACGTGTTAATGAAAACCGTTCCCGCTTCCAGCTTTTCGCTCACATACATAGCTTTATTTATGTCTCTTGTCAAAACCCCCGAGGCCAAGCCATACTCCGTGTCATTTGCTCGCCGCAGCACGCCATCAATGTCCCTACAAGATGTTTTTAGGAGAACATAAAATTTTAAATTTCATTAAATGGAAAGCAAAACAGACTCATTTTGTATCCTGCTTTCTCCCCACAACCTCCAGGCTATCCCATGCACTAGAAGCAGGAAAACATTCCTGCCAACTTGCTTACATTTTTATAAATGAAATGTTCCAGGCTTAGATCAAAACAAGCTCCCAATGAACTATTACTGCTCTAGTATTCTAGCACGGCGCTCTGGTAGCATAGTGGTTGTGAGTTTGACTGCTAACCTCAAGGTTAACAGTTGAGAACTACCAGCTGTTCCGCAGGAGAAAGATGAGACTTTCTGCTCCTGTAAAGATTTACAGCCTTGGGAACCCTATACAGGGTCGCTATGAGTCAGAAGCGACTCCACGGCACACAACCACCACATTGGTTAGCAGAAGTATTCTCTTCTAATTAGTTCAGTCAAGTAAGCTTATGACAGGAAGTAGCACCCTCGTTGGTTTTAAATTCTGCGTAGTGGTTATGAATCGGGCTGTGAACCTTAAGGTCAGCAGTTCAAAACTACTTAAGGTCTGTTCCTGTAAAGATTTACAGCCTCAGAAACCCTGTACAGGGTCGCTGAGACGGAACTGACTCCACGGTACATACCATAGTATAATGGTAGACAGAAAAAAATGTATCGAATCAAAACCTAAGTGAAATGTGCCTGAAGAACATACCCATTCTGGAATTTAGAAATGACCATAACAGGCCCAAAGGATTCCTCTTTGGCAAGGTACATGTGGTCTTCCACGTTTGTGAATACGGTGGGTTCCATGAAGAAGCCTATTTGAGAAAAAAAGAAAAGAACTTCAATTATAGGCCCATTTTCAATGAATAGTTCTCTTGCTTCATTACACGGTAATTCTTTTCCTCCCCTCTGTGTGAGTAAAATCAGGAAGCCTCTCGTGTCTTTATTTGGCATCAGCATTCCTAGATTTTTTCTTAATGTCTTCATTATGAAAACTTCAACTCTAGGCCAAAGCAGAGGAAATAATATAATATAGTCAAATAAACACGTATTCCTATTGTACTCTATTTGGTTCACTTTTTTTCTTGCTTAAATATTTTAAAGCAAATGCCCGTAGATTGCTTTTACTTATAGATTGCTTTTACTTCCAAGTGTTTTAGTATAAATCAGTAAAGAAACAGACATTTTCTAATATAACATAATACATTTATCACACTGGGAACTGCGTCTCTCTCTCTATGCCAGAAAAGCCTTCCTCTTCCTCCCTGCTGTGAACCCTCCATCTCTATGACTACTCTGTCTCTATGACTACCTATGACTGACTAGACTAACATAATTAATCTTGTAGTTTGTGGGTGTAGGAAGGAGCTGTGGTGGCATTGTGAATTAAGCATTGTGATGGGTGCAAAATGATGATTTTCCTAATCCTATAATTAGAACCACAAAGTCAGCAGTTCAAACCCACTAGCCACTCTCAGAACCCCTATGCAGGGTCGCTATAAGTTGGAACAAATTCTATGGCATACAACAACAAAAACAAGAAGAATATAATAATTTTCTACATTTATTAGTAGGAATTTTTATGGTTAGCAGAGTTCCCTTTATCAGCTATTACGCTGTCCTGAAATTCAGTTCTTACAAGAGAGGCAGGACCAAAAATTAATTTTTTCCTTCTACTAGTTAACAATTTTCAAATTAAGTTCCTGGTGTGCCAACTATGAGTTTCTGTAATTGTTTGTCTTTCTCTCCTTTGGAGCATCAAGCCATTAAGCCATTCACATATTTCAGTAGGTCCTGATTTCGACAACAGTGATAAATCCTTCCCAGCCTACATTTGCTAAGATGCAATCTCACAGTGCCAAGAATCAAGAGCTCCACTTCTCAAATGACATTGTTACCCAGCACCCTTTGTTTCTTCCCCAACTAAGGACCCATCACATCTATTTGGAGATTTGATTTTCACGGTCTTATAAAGCAGAAGGAACGAACACATATCATCTCATTTTATGGAGAAAGAAACCGAGACGTAGAAAAATGACAGTGCCCAAGGAGTGACAGCTTATAAGTAGTCAAGCAGGATCAAGAAATAAATTCTTCTGGGCATAATATAAATAAGTCTATTTGCTTTTGAGGCAAGATGGTTTGCAGTGATCACTGTTAATCATTCATCCCAATGGTAAGCCTCTGTTGCGGACCATGTAAGACTGGTCAGAGGTTCGAGGCCCTATAGGCCCGAGTGTAACAAATGAGGCCACTGGCAGTTAATGGCAAATTGTTTTTCATCTTAATATTCAGTTACATGTATTAATTTAATACATGGAGCCTTTGATAATCCACAGATAAATGTGATATTTTCCTAAAGCCTAAGACTAAAAGTTGCAAGGTCAAGTGTTTCTCCAAAGGATTAACTAAAAATAACTTAGCTACTTCTCGGTCTTTGTTCTATAGACAAAAAACCCATCCTCCCTAATCCTTTTCCAGGTGCAGCCCATTCATCTGGGAGTCTCTAGTCCTCCTGCAGACCTTGCTCAGGAAGCCGAAACAGCGGGACTCCGCCCAAGCTTTTGTCCTTACCTCTCACCTTCCCCCACCTGAGCTCAGAGGCAATAGATATGTTAATTGAGCCTGAGAAACCAAGTTGCTGGCCTGGGATTTGAACCAGCGAAGTATGATGTAAAGTTACCTGAATGTCTGGAAAAGTACTGATGTTAGCTGTACCTTGCCTAAGTCCCTCCCAGCTTGGTGTGAAGCTCCTCCCCTAAATAAAACAGAGGCCCGGGCCTCCCCAGGTGTGCATTACGGGTTGGAAGGCATGCAGTAAAGATTGCAGTGCATTACAAGATGGAGGGCATGCAGTAAAGATGGCAGGGCAGTGAGTTGCTGCCTGCAGAGGCCACGATGCCTGTACTCCCAAGCCTGCCCACCAGTGATGTATACACCCTGGCTTTGGGGTGCCTCGTTGTCTCTCTCTTTGTCTCTTTCTGTGTATTCTTGCTATATATCTACCGCCGTCAGGTATCTCCTCCTCGTGAACTGAACCCCTATGTCAAGGCAGGGCCCCGACAAATATGGCTTCCAACGCATGGCACGAAGGATGGGGTAAGAAATGATGCTTGACCTGAGACGGACACTGCCCGGGTTTGTCGCGACACCCCTGGTCAAAGAGTATTCAGGCTGGGAAGGGGCAGTAAGGAAGTGAAGGGGATGGGGGGCCAGAGAGAGCCCAGTCCCCATTCTGTATCTTCTGTCTATCCTGTGTATTCTTTTGCTATATCTACCGCCGTCAGGTATCTCCTCCTCGTGAACCGAACCCCTATGTCGAGGCAGGTCCCCGACAAGCCTCCTATAGGGGTGACCATCCATCCCAATGGAACCCTGTAAACCTCCTAGGGAGATGATCTTACCTGGTCTTTGGACTTGCCTTCCCCCATACACCAAGGTGGCGCCCTCTTTCACTCCAGTTTCACAGTATTGCAGAAGCTTTTCCAGATGGGCCTTATGATTTTGGGGTCCATGATCAGTAGATCTGTCAAGTGGATCACCAATTTTCATCTTTTTAATTTCTTCTACCTGTATGTCATCCAGTTCACAAAACACAACTCACTGTTAATAATACTAATGTTTGCCTGTGACCGAGTTTCCACCAGTTAGCTAGTGTTACACTGAGCTGTCCACAGACAGGGTGTCACTTAGAGTCTATATAGCCACGTGGGAGGGAGGCACTTATTCCTTCTATTTTATAGACGAAGAAAGTGAGATTAAGTGACTTGCCTAACCAAATGCAGCCACTAAATACTGTCATTTTCTTGACTTGCCAGCCGAAGCTTTCACTGTGCTTTATCAGAATAGAAACAGTACATGTGTTACGATAAAATGACCCTGCAGGTTAATCCATTGCAATAGCAAACTGATGTCCTGGCATTTTTTGTTAACACCACACACTTAAACTCTTCATGGCATAATCATTTCGAAAATAGCCATATTGTTAATCTTTTTTTGTTCCTCCCAAAATGTGGCCAACTGTTCTTAATGAAATTCTCAGAGGATAGCCTTGCCAGAGGAATTGTTAGAATCTTCAGATGAAAACCAAACGGTGTTCTTCACCACACTGTGTTCATTACTAACATGTCTTTGTAATCGCTTCTGGTGCTCCTCAGTTGATTTAATTTATTTCTGTATTTTATAATGTTAAATCTGTAATCCCTCAGAGCCTTGCACCAGGCCCTGTGTTGGAATGGAAGATCAGAGCAGACACAAAGCCTGTTGGCCTCATTCACCCTTGTATTCCCAGCACCTAGCACAGTGCACTTGGCATTTGGTGGGTACTCAACAAATAGCTGTTACATCAATGAATGAGTACAAACAGCGTGTGTGCCAGATGGGCAGACTGTAGATGGCAAAGCCCTGACCATTTCCGGTCTTAGCATTTCAAATCCTAACAATGTGTAGGTGACCTTGAAAGTCCCAACATGTAGTACTGTAAATTGTAACTCAGCAGAGGCCCAGGCACTGCCCACCTGACCGACCACCCCACTGCCTCTGTGCTGCTTCCTGGATCTCTCCTCTCATGCAGGGGCGGGGGCAGGGGTGGCGGAAGGTAAGGAATTTGTTCTGAAAAAAAAGTTGGGTTCTGATTTTGCAAATATAAGCTGAGAAAAAAAAGTTGGGTTCTGATTTTGTAAATATAAGCAAATTCACAATTAATATTATCATCCCAATGAAATATGTGAGGAGCTCTGATGGTGCAGTGATTAAGCACTTGCTAACTAAGCCAGAAGTCAGAGGTTCAAACCGACTAGCTACTCCTTGGAAACCATATACAGGGGCACTATGAGTTGGAAGTGACTTGATGCACTAAATAACAACCAAAAGGTGTCGAGTCCTTGTGTGGTGCTGTAGAATAAGCACTGGACTACTAACCTCAGCTTTAGCAGTTCAAGCCCACCAGTCACTCCTCGGAAATCCTATACAGGGTCCCTATGAGTCGGAACTGACTCAACGGCACTTAATAACAACAACAATCAACAACAGGTCGGTGGTTGGAATCCAACAGTCACTCCCTGGGAAAAAGACATAGCCGACTGCTTTCAGAAATATTTACAGCCTTGGGGGCATGTCTACTATGTCTACTGGGTCCCCAGGAGTTGGAATCAACTTGAAGGTGATGCATTTTTGCTTTTCTTTTTTTTTTTTTTTTTTAAGTGATATAGTCCTGATGTGGAGCTGTAGGATAAGCACTAGACTGCTAACTGCAAGGTTGGTGGTTCAAACCCACTGGCCACACCCTGGGAACCCTATCCAGGGTCGCTATGAGTCCGAAATGACTGAACGGTACATAAGAACAACAACAATGGAGAAGAGTTTAGAGTTTATTTTGGACACAGAGTTCATCTTAATAGTCCTATAAACGACTTTTAGTCTCATATGTATGCAGTCATGCTCAGTTTTCAAGGACTTTATTTATCTGCTTGTTTATTTAGTTTAGTGTTGTTGTTTGTTGTTAGGTGCTGTTGAGTCGGTTCCGACTCATAATGATCCTATATAGAGTTTCCGAGGAGTGATTGGTGAGCTTGAACCACCAACCTTACAGTTCCAACTGACCTTGCAGTCCAGCACAGTAACCCACAGCGCCACACCAGACTCCATTTACTTTACTAGAGGGGATTCTATGCTCTACTGCTAACTGAACTGAGGACTCGTACAGCTCTAGGAAGACTATACTTTCAGGGATCATTTCTAGAGTTCATTACTAGAGAAACTGCTCTGAGTATGTAGAGTCATACTGTTGTTGTTAAGTGCGGTCGAGTCGGTTCCAACCGATAGCAACCCTGTACAGGGTTTCTGAGGGTGTAAATCTTTACGGGAGTAGAAAGCCTCATCTTTCTCCCATGGAGCGGCTGGTAGTTTCGAACCTCTGATCTTAAGGCTCGCAGCCCGATTAGTAACCACTACGCTACCAGAGCTAGGGATTTATAAAAATCCAGAAGTATATCTTTTACAAGTGTCAAGGGTCTCATTTACTATAAATGCAGAGCAAGGTATAGATAATAGCAACACATGTGTATACTTTATCACCTTTTTATTTGTCGTTAATTACTATCAAGTCAATTCTGACTCATAGTGACCCTGTATAGGGTTTCTGAGGAGTGGTTGGTGGGTTTGAATCACCAACCTTGAGGTCCAGTGCTTATCCTGTAGCACTACACCAAGACTCCATAAGATTTTTATATAGCTTATACTTTAGTAAGGAGCTCTGGTAGCGTAGTGGGTATGAATCGGCTGTGAACCTTAAGGCCAGCAGTTCGAAATCACCAGCCACTCCACGAGAGAAAGCTGAGGTTTTCTGCTCCTGTAAAGATTTACAGCCTCGGAAACCCTGTACAGGGTCGCTGTGAGTTGGAACTGACTCCACGGCATATAACAACAACAACATAGTATGAAAAAATTTTAAAATAAACAAAAAATATCATGTACCCGTTACTTAGCTTCAATAATTATCAACTCATTATCTCCCTACTTCCTTTGATGCATATCCGAGACATATCTTTTAATCTGTAAATATGTTCGCTGTTGTTAAGTGCTGTCAAGTCGATTCCAACTCATAGCGACCTAGTATAGGGTTTCCAAGGAGTGGCTGGTGAGTTTGAACTGCTGACCTTGCAGTCCTGTGCTTATCTTAGAGAACCACATGCAGCTATAAAAGGTAAACATTGTTTTCTAAACATAACCACAGTACTAGTATCATACTTAAACATTCATTTATAGTCCAGCAAGTACTTTTCAGGTAAAAATAGTCTCTAGACAATTTATAGAGCTGTTAAGATGCCTTACCACTCTTGTCACAAATTCATCATGGATTGATTCTTCCACAAACAATCGCCCAGCTGCAATACAGTTCTCTCCTTTATTGAAAAATACTGCTCCCATGCCCTGGGAAGCGGAAATAAAAATACTATTAACATCATTTGGGAAGGTCAAGATTGTCATAACATTGTGTACACACAGAATTTGGGAGACAGCAGATGACAGAGAAGTTGTACAAAAACACAACTCCCTGGGCCTCGCTGTTGTTCTGACTCACAGTGTCCCTGTATAGGGGGGTTCCACGGAGTTAGTGAGGAGAGTTACTTGGAGATACTCAGTTTTGATATAGCATGGTTTTTAGGGATTTTATTTCTCTTTTCCCTCCCCCTTTTGGTTCATTAAAACAAAAAACCCACTGTCGTCGAGCTGATTCTGAAAATATATGAAATTATTAATGATAAATTTATGTGTTGCTAGAAAATCTAGCTTTTTCCATACATCTTGGGTACCAAATTTTGTTTTTAAAATTTTTAAATCAGTTTGTATAATTTGTGATTGTTTAGAAAGCGTCTACACTACAGACTTTTAAGAAGGGATGGGAGTTTATTTTTCAAGGAGGAATAATAAAAAATAATAATCTTTGAAATGAAGGCTCTCAGAAATGACTGATTTGAAAGAATGATACTGTTGCTACATCTTCCTTTCCAAGTCTAGGTTCTAATTCCCCTCTCGGAGACTCTTCTGGACCAGATAAAAAAGAAAAAAAGATGTTTTGAAACAACACATTTCCCTGTACATACGTCTTACTACTTTACACCCTGCTGAAGTCTTTTGATTCTCCTGGATTATTTGTCCTTGTTGTTGTTGTTGTTGTGATGTGCCGTCGAGTAGATTCTGACCCATAGCGACACTGTATAGGGTTTCCAAGGAGCAGCTGGTGAGCTAGAACCACCAATCTTGCAGTTCAAACGGCTTTGCAGTCTGGTGCATTAACCCGCAGTGCCACACCAGGACTCCTTAGGTCCTTAGGTGGTAGAAAAGAGTCCCTGGATGGCACACATGGTGAAGTGCTCTGTTACTAGCCGAAAGTTTGGTGGTTCAAACCCACCCAGGGTACCTCAAAGTACAGGCCTGGGGATCTGTATCTGAAATGTCACAGCCTTGAAAGTCCTATGGAGCAGTTCTAATCTGCACACACATGGGGGTGCTGTGAGTCAGAACCCACTCAATGGCAGCTGACAACAGATGGCAGGAGTTGGGACTCATTCAGACGACTAATGTCTCCCTGCAGTGCTTAGTAGAAAGCTTCTTTTCTAAGAGTCTGATAGTGTCAAGGGAGAAGAGCACAGGCAGAATGTGGGACCCTATCCAGAGAAGCAGTGACACCAGAGATGGAGGCAGAAATGAGGACATGGAGAGAGGGAGTAGCTGAGGACTCTAGATTTGTGGGAAGAGAGGGACTGAGAGCTGGCGGTCAGGTGGCAGACTTGCAGAATGTGCCCTTTGGTGGTGTAAATTATATATACTTGAGTGTGTGTGTTTGTTTTTTTAAGATTTAAAATGAATAGAGAGAAACACTGTTAACTGATAGTTAATCATTGTAATGAAACAAAGTATATGATTTGTTGAATGTAAAACTGATGATCTGCCCTGTAAACTTTCACTCAAATCACAATAATAAAAAAAAAGTCTGATGGTGGCTGCGTCAAAGGGACTCTTGTGAATATTCAAACTTAGGCAAGGGAAAGAGTGGTTGTCTGTAATCACAACACTGGGATTTTCTCCTCACTTTCCATTATTTCACCCTTGTTGTTCTTGACAAGTGCCATGGAGTCCATTGTGACTCATAATAACCCTGGATAGGGTTACCGAGGAGCAGCTGCTAAGTTTGAACTACTGACCCTGTAGTTAGCTGTCCAGTGTCGATCCTAAAGTGCTACACCAGGACTCCATTTCACCCTTACCAATGTCTGTTCCCTCCTTTTTATTGCTATTGCATTGTCAAGAATATAAACTATCTAATAAAAACTAACCTTGAGTTTGATGCTATTAAAAATGTAAAGGATTATGTTAGAGTAAAAATCTCTTTTCCGTCTTTTCCCCAGGCACCTTTCTTGAAGGCTCTTAGAAACCCAGACATCCAATAAAGTTCTTCCTCCTGATGTTGGCCCATGCACCCGCAGACACTGTCACTGAAACCTCAGAAGTGTCACTCCACAGACTCTGGCCACAGAAGGGCTTGGCTCCTCCTTAATTCGTAGACCACTTGTTTTCCTTTGGTTCCCCTTGTGTGACAAGGTTTGTGTGGGTGTTCAGTTTTGCAGTTCAGCTTTGCAGTTATGGGGAATGGAGAACAGATTCTGCTTTGTTGTTGAGTTAGTTCCAATGCATAGACACTTTATAGTGTTTCCAAGGACCTGCTGGTGGGTTTGAACTGTCAACCTTGCAGCTCAAACTAACCTTGGAGTCCAGCTCATTATCCTGTAGTGCCACGCTAGAAAATTGATAATAAACCTGGGAAGACCATAAGCATCCACCAAAAATAAGAGAAGTGTCCAGCATTGGCTCACACATGCCCATATCACAGAAATGAAGCATGAGGCCTACACCAATGAGTTTTATTTTAACCTTTAAGTTTTTTTTAAAGAAGAATAATTTTTTATACTTTGAAATAGTTTAAGACTCACTAGAAGCTACAAAAATAGTACAAGGGTTCTCATGTACCCTTCACCCAACTTTCGCCATAATATTTTATAAAACCATTGTTGTTGTGTTGTGATGTGAAGTGCTGTTGAGTAGGTTCCGACCCATAGCAGACCCAGCGTGCATTGTTAAAACCAGGAAACTGACGTTGTCATTTATGTTTTCATATGGCACTCTTTGTTGTGTATAGAAAATCTCAGCAGAAACCCAGTTTGTAAAACAGATAGAAGCAGAGCTTCTCAGGTTCATGGGGTGAGATCTTGAGGGGAATGAAAAGAAAGAGTTGGAAGCCCCTTCAGAACATCTTTGGAGTTTTTTCCTAAGACTGTTATGACTTATATTCCACTTTAAAAAACAAACCAACAAAAACACTTTAATGAGACAAATGATAAACACTTCATTTAAAAAATTATGTGCTCTGAATAGTCCCAAATCTAAACATAAAGAGGCTTTTAATTTATGACTAGACAAAACCAAAGGGGCCCTGGTAGTGCAGTAGGTTACGTGTTGAGCTGCGAACTGCAAAGTCAACAGTTCAAATCCACCAGCCGTTCTGCGGGAGAAAGATGAAGCTTTCTGCTCCCGTAAAGATGTACCACCTCAGGAAGCCAATACAGGGTCACTATGAGTTGGAACTGACTTAACAGCATGCAGAGAGAGACAAAATCAAATCTCACTTAAGACCTCATGTAAATAAAGGGTGAGATGTGTTTTAGAAGCACCATACATTTGCTTGGATCTGACACACTCTTACCATTCGCACTGCCTTGTCAAGTTCACAGTCATTGAAAATTATAAGTGGTGATTTACCACCAAGTTCAAGGGAAACTTTCTTCAAATTGCTGGCAGCACAGCTGGAAGAAGAAGAAGACTGCATTAGTCTCTATTAGTCTCTATGCTTACTCCCTTCCTTCTTTTTAAGCCATAGATTGCCAGTAGGTGTGAAATACACGATGCCAAATCTAAAAGGAGGACGTCTGTAAGAAAGTAAAAATGGTAATTAACTTGTAATAACAACAGTTACTATTTACTAAAAGTATCTGCCATGCTGAAGAAAATGTTTTCATCTTTTCCTAGATTTTATCTCATTTCATCTTCATGGATTCTGAAGGACATGCAAGCTTTCTCCTTTACAGATCCAGGCAGTCTCTGGATTATGAGCGAGAGCCATTCCTATCTGTGTCTTTAAGAATTTGTAGGCCAGTCAGAACAGGTTATTTAGTTTTCTTTTAGTGCAAGAAACAGAAGCCCTAGTGGTACTGTGGAATAAGCACGGGAAAGGAGCTCTGGTAGCGTAGTGGTTACGAATCGGGCTGCGAACCGCAAGGTCAACAGTTCGAAACTACCAGCTGTTCCGCAGGAGAAAGATGAGGCTTTCTGCTCCCGTAAAGATTTACAACCTTGGAAACCCTATACAGGGTCACTATGAGTCAGAACTGACTCCATGGCACATAACAACAACAACAGCAACTAACCACAAGGTCAGTGGTTCAAATCCACCAGCTGCTCTGAAGTAGAATGATGAGCTATCTGTTCTTTTACAGATTTACAGTCTTGGAAACCCTGTATAGGTCTGTGGCTTTGGTTTTGAAGGGGTTAGTGCAAGAGAAGGCACAGAGCCTTTTCCATGATTTAAAAACTACATGCAACAAGCGAAGATTGAGCTGAAGAATTTGTTGTGAGTAGAAGTTAGTTCAATGGTCTCAAAGTGGAGCGAATCTAACAATAAAGAGCAAGGCCCTCAACAAGATGGACTGACGCAGTGGCTGTAACCACGGGTCCAAACATAACAGCAATCGTGAGACAGTGCTGTGCATAGTGTGGTTCTAAGTCAGAACTGACTCAACAGCACCTAACAACTCACAACAAAGGGCAGTAGGAATGGTCCATAAGTTGGATGTTCGTAACCGGGGACTCCCTGTAATGAAACTTAGAAATCTTAAAAAACTTATTCAAAGATAAAACACGAATAGTAGAATGGTGCTAATTGTTAAAACTGGGTGTTCATTATGTTAAACCATGTACTTTGTGCATGTTAGAATTTTTCATAATAAAAAGTATTTGAAAATTCTGCTGTCAAATAATTGGCGATTCTCATGGGAAAATCCAGTATATTTAGATGTAGAGATTTTTGGGAACATAAAGGCCTGGCAAAGAAAGTTCACCTCTGGTTGGGAATCAGGCTGTGAACCACAAGGTCAGCAGTTCGAAACTACCAGCTGTTCTGCAGAAGAAAGATGAGACTTTCTGTTCCCATAAAGATTTACAGCCTCGGAAACCCTGTACAGGGTCGCTATGAGTTGGGACCAACCCCACGGCATGTAACAACAACAATTAGATTACAGGGACACTGGGATGCAATGACAAAAATGTCCAAGTTTGTTAGTTATTTTCCCCTTCTTATAAAAGTACTCTAAGGAGCTCTGGTAGCGTAGTGGTTACAAATTGGGCTGTGAGCCGCAAGGTCAGCAGTTCGAAACTACCAGCTGTTCCAAGGGAGAAAGATGAGGCTTCTGCTCCCATAAAGATTTACAGCCTCGGAAACCCTATGCAGGGTCACTATGAGTCGGAACCGACTCCACGGCACATAACAACAACAACAAATAAAAGTACTCTTGTTTAAGACATCTGAAATTATACCCAAAAATGTAGAAAGAAGAAAACCCTTACAAAATTCCATTCCGTGGCTCAATGATCTTTGTTGGTTTTTTTGTTTTGTTTTGTTTTGTTTTTACCATTTTGATATACTTACTTTGGGTCTGTGTGCTAACATAGCTTTTACTTTAACATCGTTGGGATCATCCAATATACAGCTTTATGCTTTATGAGTTCTTTCCTTTTTAATGACAATTTGCTGTTATTCTACACTGTCCATGAACAAAGTAATTGGACAGTATTTCATTACATTGATATACTTTATTTTCATTTTCAAAAAACTAATGTTATTTTTTTTTTTAAAAAACTAATGTTACTGTTTTGGGGAGCTCCATTTTATAAATAAGCCTGATTTGTCATTTATATGTTTTTTCTAACTCTTACTTGTGCTCCAAAAATAATTTGGGTTGCCATTTTTGTGCTAAAACATTTTGTGCATGTGTGCTGGAATGTTCAAACTATCAGGAGAGTGTAGAATTTTGATATACTACTAGTTTTATTGACTGTGGGGCTTAACATTTTGGAGAGTATTTTGGTATATTTAAATACCCAGCAATGATAAATTTCTCTTCTAAATGTGATACGGTTGGTCTCCTTCCAGAATCACTCTATTTTAAAAAATTGCTTTAACAGGATCTGCAGCAAGTTGGCGCACTGAAACCCATACCTCTTCATGATCTGTTTGCCAATGGGAGTGGAGCCCGTAAAGCCCAGTTTGCGGACATCTGGATGTTCAGAAAGGCGCTGTCCTGCTATACCACCTGGAGAAACAGGAATCAAATGCGAATGAAAACAGTACTCAAGTTCTGCTTATGGTGAGGATGGATTTGAATGCATTGAAGTACTCTCCCTAAAACCTTAAGTTTAAATGTTCTATATTAACTCCATACAGTTAGCACTGCAAACCACAAGGTTCAAGCCCACCAACCTCTCCGAGGGAGAAAGATGAGGCTTTCTGCTCCCACAAAGATTTAAAAGCCTCGGAAACCCTATATATAGAGTCGCTATGAGTCAGAACCGACTTGACATCACTTAACAACAACAACAACAGCATATTAGTTGCAAATTGACAAAATCCTCCATGCAGTTATTATGAAATAATACCCAAAAATGTCCAAAGTGTTTTGTTTTGTTTTTTTTTAACTGAATTGAGTCACCTTAGGGTAATTTTATAAGGAGCTCTGGTAGCATAGTGGTTACAAGTCAGGCTGCTAACCTCAAAGTCAGCAGTTCGAAACTACCAGCTGCCCTACTGGAAAAGGATGAGGCTTTCTGCTCCTGTAAAGATTTACAGCCTCCAAAACCCTATGCAGGCTCGCTGAGTTGGAGTCGATGCCACGGCACACCACCATCACCACCAGGGTAATTTTACAGCATTGCATATCCATACCACTACTCAATGTATTTCCACGTTGATATTTTAACACATTATATTTATTCTTACAGCAACTGTTTAGTAAACTGTATTTAGTTTTGTTATAGTTATAATTCAGGACAAGACTGCAGTGGACAAACAACCACTCAGCTGACCCTCTACCATTCATTCATTGGCTAGAGCGCAGCGAGTTCTTTGATGTTTACCTGAGCCTGGAATTATGTTGATGACCCCTTTTGGGAAGCCAGCTTTCACAGAGAGCTCTGCAAACTTCAGAGCCGTCAGGGGCGTAACCTGAACAGAAACAGACAACAATGACCTTCTTCAGAATATGCCCATCCTGTCGTTTAGTTCAGTACTCAGTTTTTACTGGATAGCTGCATTCGAGCATCTCTTTTATTTTACTTTATGCCACTCAGGTTTTTGAAGTTCTGGTTTAATTTCAGACTGACAGCAAGGTTGCAAACACAGTATAAAAGTTCTTATACAAAAACACCTCCTTTGGTGATGCCGTCACTCTGTTGTGCTTTGCAGATCTTGAGCTTTTTACAAATTGAAGGTTTGTGGCAAACCAGCATCATGCAATCCTATTAGTGCCATTTTTCCAATAGCATGTGTTTACTTCGTGTCTCAGTATTATATTTTGGTAATGCTCATGACATTTCTGACTTTTTCCACAATGCTATTGCACACAACTACAGGATAGTATCCGCATAACTCTCATATGCACTAGGAAACCAAAAAATTATGTGACTCATTTTATTGCAAGATTTACTTTATCGTGGTCTGGAACCAAACCAGCAATGTCTCTGGGATACGCCTATATACCCTTCCCCCCAATTTTTCTAATATCAACATTTTATTACATTTGTTCGATTCTCTTTCTGTAGCTATACTTCATATGGCTGTCTGAATGGCAAGATGTAAACATGCTCTTCTGCCTCTAAGGAATTCTCTTACAGAACTACAGTACAAAGACCAAAATCAGGAACATTAACAACAGATACAATACTGTGACCTAATGTAAGACCTTATTCAGCTCTTACCAACCGCCCACTCATGTTCTTCATAGGAAAAGAGCATTGTAGCTCCTGTCACTGAAATATCATGTTTCTTTAGTCTGTTTGATTTAACCTGAACCTGATTCTGAGTGATGCTTTAAAAAAATAAAATTAAATTAAAAACTTTCCATTTGGAGTAGTGTAGGTCCGTTAACCTGCACAGGTTCCCTTAATTTGATTTGTTTTGATGCTGCCTCATGGTCGGATTGAAGTTGGCATTGACTAAATATCAAACTTGGAGCTCCACATGGCAGGCAAGAACTCTACCATTGAAGCACTACTGCCCCCTCCCCACCCCAATTTTATATTTAGAAAACATTGATAAACTACAGGCACTCTGATAGTGCAGTTTATCAATGTTATGAGCTCGGCTCCTAACCACAAGGTCAGCAGGTTGAATCTACCAGCTGCTCCATGGGAGAAAGACAAGGCTTTCTGTTCCTGTAAAGATTTACAGCCTCGGAAACCCTAAACAGGGTCTCTATGAGTCGGAACCGACGCTACAGCACACAATCACCACCATATAAATGTCATGCAGCAGCAGCACATAGTTTATATAGTTGTGAAGTGTGTGTTGTGGAGTCGGTCTGACTCATAGAGACCCCATTTAGGGTTTCTGCAGCTGTAGTCCTGGTGTAGCACTGTGGGCTAATGCGTTGGACTGCAAGCTCAGTTTGAATTGAAAGATCGGTGGATCAAGTTCACCAGCGGCTACTCAGTGAATTTGTATAGCTACCTATACAAAGTCACTATGGGTCAGAGTTGACTTGATGGGTCTTAACCACAACAACAAATCTTTACAGAAGCAGAAATCCTTCTCCTGGTGGATTCAAATTGTTGATCTTGTAGTGAGCTGCTCAACGCACAACCCACTATGCTACCGGAACTCCTGTATGTCTATATATATTGTTTAAACTGCAAGGTTGGTGGTTTCAATGCACCAGCAGCTCCTCGGAAACCCTATACAGGGTCACCTGCTATGGGTTGGAACCTACTTGACTGCGCTTAACAGCAACATGGTTGTGGTGGTGGTAGTGTGCGGTGGAGTCGGTTCTACCTCATAGTGAACCTGTACAGGGTTTCCGAGGCTGTAAATCTTTACAGGAGCAGAAATCCTCATCTTTCTCCCATGGAGCGGCTGGTAGTTTCGAACTGCTGACCTTGAGATTCGTAGCTCAATTCATAACCACTATGCTACTAGAGCTCCTTAACAACAACATAGTATGTCTATATAGTTTATACCACTGTCTCATATATATTGTAGCTATAAACCATACACATGGTTTACATATGTACATATTTTTAATATAAACTATATGGGGGCAATGGGGATTCCGTGGTAGAATCCTTGCCTTCCATGTGGAGATCCACTTTGGTATCTGGCCAATGTACTTTCAGTGTGGCCACCACCTGTCAGACAGTGGTGGCTTGCATGTTGATATGACCCTGAACAGGCTTCAGTGGACCTCCCAGACTAAGACAAAGAAGAAAGATTTAGCATTATAATTCCCTAAAAAACCAGCTAATGGAAACTTTCTAGCTCACAATAGTCTGATCCTGTTGTGCACGGAGTCATCATGCATTGGTGGCCAACTTGACGGCAGCTAACAGCAACAACATACATGGAGCATGTGTGTGCTTGCTGTGCATCTGCACTGACTGTCTCTAGAAAGATGCTGATGAAACTAACACAAAACACTGAAGAACACTAATTGTCTTTGGGGCAGTATTCTAGGAGGAAGACTTTTCACTGTCTAACTCTTGAATATATCTACCTTGAATATATCCCACCTGAATTTAGAGATTACCTGAAGAACAGATTTGATACATTAAACACGAAAGACAAACGACCAGAAGAGTTGTGGGATGACATCATACATGAAGAAAGCAAAAAGTCATTAAGAAGACAAGAAAGAAGGAAAAGGTCAAAATGGATGTCAGAAGAGACACTGAAACTTGCTTTCCAGCGAGAGATGCTAAAGCAAATGAAAGAAATGAGGAGGTACAAGAGTTGAACAGAAAATTTAAAAGATCAGTTCGAGAAGATAAAGCCAAATATTACAACAAAATGTACAAAGATCTGGAGTCAGAAAACCAAAAAGGAAGAACACACTCAGCATTTCTCAAGCTAGGGGAACTGAAGGAAAAAATTCAAGCCTCAACTTTCATTATTGAAAGATTCTCTGGGCAAATTATTGAATGATGCAGAAAGCATCAAGAGAAGATGGAAGGAATACACAGAGTCACTGTACCAAAAGGAAATGGTTTATGTTAAAATGTTTCAAGAGGTAGCATATGAACAAGAGTCAGTGATACTGAAGGAGGAAGTCCAAGGTGCATTGAAGGAATTGGCAAAGAACAAGGCACCAGGAATTGATGGAATAAACATTGAAATCATTCAAGAAAGTGATGCAGCACAGGAGTCACTCACTCACCTATGCCAAGAAATTTGGAAGACAACTATCTGGCCAATTGATTGGAAGAGATCAATATTTGTGCCCATCCCAAAGAGAGGTGACCCAACAGAATGCGGAAATCATCAGATAGTCTCTTTGATATCCCATGCGAGTAAAGTTTTGCTAAAGGTAATACAGAAACGGCACAATCATACATTGACAGAGAACTTCGAGAGGTTCAGGCTGGATTCAGAAGAGGCCGTTGAATGAGGGATATCATTGCTGATGTCCGATGGATCTTGGCTGAAAGCACAGAATATCAGAAAGATGTTTACCTGTGCTTTATTGACTACACAAAGGCTTTTGATTGTGTGGATCATGACAAGCTATGGACAACATTGCAAAGTATGAGTATTCCGGAACACTTAATTGTGCTCATGAGGAATCTGTACATGGACCAAGAGGCAGTTGTTTGAACAGAACATGGGAACACTGAGTGGGTTAAAATTAAGAAAGGTGTGTGACAAGGTTGTATTCTTTCACTATAATTATATTCAACCTGTATGCTGAGCAAATAATCTGAGAAGCTGGGTTCTATGAAGAAAAACATGGTATCAGGATTGGAGGAAGACTCATTAACAATCTGTGATATGCAGGTGCAACCTTGCTTACTGAAAGTGAAAGAGGACTTAAAACATTTACTGATGAAGATCAAAGAGCACAGCCTTCGGTATGGATTACATCTCAATGTAAAGAAAACAAAAATCCTCCCCACTGGACCAGTAAACAACATTCTTGTCAAAAGAGAAAAGATTGAAGTTGTCAAGAACTTTGTTCTTCTTGGATCAACTATCAACACTCATGGAAGCAGCAGTCAAGAAATCAAACGACTTATTGTATTAGGCAAATCAGCTGCACAAGACATTTCTAGCATGTTTAAGAGCAAAAATGTCAGCTTGAGGAGTAAGGTGCACCTGACCCAAACCATGGTATTTTCAATAACATCTTATGCATGTGAAAGCTGGACAGTAAATAAAGAAGACCGTAGAAGAATTGACGCATTTGAGTTATGGTGTTGGAGGAGAATATAGAAAGTGCCATGGGTTGCCTAAAAAACCAACAGATCTGTGTTAGAAGAAGTGCAGCCAGAGTGCTCCTTAGAGGCCAGATGGCCAAACTTCGTCTCTCATACTTCGTACATATTGTCAGGAGCGACCAGTCACTGGAGAAGGATATCATGTTTGGTAAGGTGGAGGGTCAGGGAAAAAGAGGAAGACTCCCAGTGAGATGGATTGGCCAAGTGGAAGCATCAATGGACTCAAGCGTGGCAACAATAGTGAGGTTGGCCCAGGATTGGGCAGTGTTTCGTTCTGCTGTGCATAAGGTCGTTATGAGTCGGTACCGACTCGATGGCACCTAAAACAACAACCTCTTCATACCTTTAGAATTTTGAAAAACTTCAATGTACTACTTGTGTTTGAAATGAAATTGTTTTTAAATGAGTAAATCAAGAAAAGGCTGTGATGTCTGACCAAAGTTGTATTCTTTTCAAGTCCTCAAAGACCTTGTTTTGTTTTTTTAATGCATCAGGATACTGACCAGTGTGTGCTGTACATAGTAAATGTTCACACAGTGTTACATTGACTACCATATTTTTTTTAATTGAAAAGCTACTATATGAGTAGAAGATTTTGTTTTGAGAAGTCTAGCACCTGAATACATGGAGTCAGTGTGAGTTAGAATCAACTCAGTGGCAATGAACCTCACCACCTGAACTGTTTTTTAAGTCATATCCTTGTTATCCACATGCATGCAATTTCAGATTGTTGCCCTAATTATACAAATTCTTTTGCATCATCCTCTTCCCTCCCATATTCCATAATATTGTTGATAATTAAAATTTGTGTAGTCCATTCTCTTTCGATGTCTTCTATGTACTCTAAGTCATTCCCTGGTTGTTGAACATTTGACATTTTGCAAGAATTGAATTAGTCTGAAGAAATTAAATTATATTCCACTGAAGTAAACTGTGCTTGCTTTCATTGTCTTGGAAGTTTCAATATCTGGAATATCAATACAATGTTGTTGCTATTGTTGTTAAGTACAATGTAGTAGGCAGCTATTATTATTATTATTTTGAATATTTGCTAATCCGAAAGGATGTCTATGATATATAAAATGGGAATACAATCTCATTTTTGCGTATAGACACAGTATTTGTAAATGCATGTCTGTGTTTCTGAGAATGCAGGGTGAGTAGGGGCCCCTCAGTGGTTTACCTGTGCTGGTTTGAGCACTAAGGTATTGCCTGCTGCCAAACACGCTGCACTTTTCCACGCCAGCATCATCAGCGGGTAATTCCAGGGGATGATAATGGCACAGACACTGCGGAGGGACAAATGTGACATCCTCAGGTGTCTCAAACATACACAACACATACAAGTCACTCAGAGTGGCTCCTGTTGTCTTACCCGAGTGGTTCCTTCTTGGTGAAGGTCAGATTGCGATTTGGACGGGCTTGGTTAATTGGAATTGTAGAGCCCTAAAGCGTAAGAAAGGTTGATACTTATTTTATGAATTTAAATTTGTTTCTCAAAGAAAGAATCCATTTACTGTTCTCCTCTATTGTTTTCCCTTAGCTGACATGAAATGACAGTTTCCTTTTGATAAGAAATAGATAACTCACTGCTGACTCCTAGTGACCCACAGGGTTCCTAAGGCTGTAATTCCTTACAGAAGCCGACTGTCACACATCATCCTTCCACAGAGCAACTAATGGGTTTGAACTTATGGCCTTTAGGTTAGCAGCCTAGCTCTTTAACTATTGAGTCACCAGGGAGGCTATACAAAACATCTGCACCAAAGAGGAACAATTTCTTTCTAGAAAGAACCGTGAAACCTAGGCGAATGAACATAATTCTAATTTAATCACCTTTCATTTCTATTTTTTTGGCATGACAGACTATGTTAATTACCTGCCCACTATCCATTCTCTCTTTTGTCCGTTGTAATAGAACCCCTATACCAATATTGGAGTCCTGGATGGCACTGTGGTTTAATGCACTGGACTGCAAGGTCAGTTTGAACTGCAACATCAGTGGTTCAAACCCACCAACTGCTCCTTGGAAACTATATACAGGGTTGCTATGAGTTGGAACTGATTTGATGGCACTTAACAACAACAATATACTAATATTGGGGGCAGCAAGGTGCTCAGATAAAATACCACATTCCCCGGGGTCTCTAGGAGATAAAGGTTGGCCAATGGAAAGATGTAAGTACAAGGCCTGGGCAGGGGACTTTAAAGCAGGCTGATTCGGCTAGAAAGCGTGGTCTTTTACACTTCTCCTTCTTCGGCTTCCTTCTTCCTGCTGGGGATATGATTGTGATGGCTGGCACTGCAATGGCTATCATGAGACCATGAGATAAACTTGAAGGTAGAGGTCATGTGCTATTAAGGATGGCAGAGCAAATAGAGAAGGCATCTCATATACTATCCCCAACTGTCTGCCTTTAAACTCCTTGAAAGTGAGAGAAAAAGAAATCTATTTGAGTTTTCTGATATATGTATCCAAACTGAATCCATCAAGATAATCTTCACCTGAAGCAATTGGTTTGCTTTGCCATATAAAATAGCATCGCTATGATTGCTGTGGCACTGTGGGTTAATGCGCTGGACTGCAAGGTTGATTTGAACTGTATGGCCGGCGGTTCAAGCTCACCTCAGAAACCCTACACAGGGTCGCTATGAGTTGGAACCAGCTCAACGGCACTTCACAACACAAAAACAACTACCGATCAAAGGAGTCTTGTCCTGGTGGTACCGTGGTTAAGTGCTGAAAACCTTATGGGGCAGCTCTCCTCTGTCCTATAGAGGTCACTGTGACTCTGAATTGACGCAATGGCAATGGGCTTGGTTTCGGCCTATTACTAATATCTGTATCACTAAGTGACACTGTTATCTGAAACCCTGGGCCACAGGGGGTTTGGAATTCAGAATTTCATGGATTTGAGAAACACTACATAAACCTTATATTTATGTTATATTATATATACCCCATAGGGCCTGGGGCAGCCCCTTATAATCAAACATATTCAGGAAAACATGAATTCTTCATTCTCGGTGATAAAAATAAACATTATAAATAGAGTCAATAGTGCAGGTCTGGGCACCCAATGAGGTTGAATCAATTAAACAAGTAAGTTTTTAGTTTTCAGAGCTATTTGGGTTTCATAATTGAGAATAAGGAATGAACTTGCACCAACATTACTAAAATATTTATATATGCATGATTTTGTGGCTAAACAATAGCAAAATGCACATATACAAGGGGGCTTCAAAAAGTCTGTGGAAAAATTTATTATCTTTACATCCCATTTTCCATGAACTTTTTGAAGTCCCTCATATGTGCAAGACATATTGCAGACTTCTCTAATCTTGTAATATTATAAAAACACATTTCAAATCCTTGTAACATAATTTACAAGGTATGTATTATTGTGACCATTCTGCAGATGAGGAAAGTAAGCTCAAAAGGGGGAAATAGTGGCAAAGCTTAGACTTGAATCCAGGTATTATAGGTTGAATTGTCTCCTCCACAAAGATCTAGTCCTAACTCCTGCACTGATCAGATGACCTTTTTCTTTGCTGAGATTATCAGTTCAGTTCACAATTCATCCTGGAGCAGACCCACTACCATCACATGGATTCCAACTCCTGGCGATCCTGTAGGACAGAGTAGAACTGCCCCATAAAGTTTCCCAGGCTGTTCAATTTTATGGACGCAGACTGTCACCTCTTTCCCCTGCAAAGACAACCTTCTGGTTAACAGCCCTATGCTTAACCCCCTGTGCCACCACGGCGTACTCTACTGGAGTAGGATGGTTCTAATCCTAATCTCTTCTGAGTGATGTCTTATAAAAGAGGACAGAAAGAAAATCACACAAAGGTACTATCTACAAACCAAAGAATGCCAAGGATTGCCACAGTGTTGTTAAGGGTCATTGAGGTGGTTCTGACTCATAGTGACCCTGTATAGGATTTCCGAGGAACAGCTGGTGGGTTTGAGCCTCCAACTTTGTGTTTAGCAGTCCAGTGCTTATTCCACAGTGCCACACCAGGACGCTGAGATTGCCAGTAGCTACCAGGAACTAGGAGAGAGGCATGGAACAGTTCCTTTCCTAAAAGCCCCTATAAGAGGTCGACTTGGCTGAGATCCTGATTTGGCCTTCTAGCCTTCAGAACCATGAGAAAGGACATTTCTGTTCTTTAAAGCCACCCATTCTGTGGTACTTTGTTAGTGGCCCTTAGAAACAGACACCAGGTCTCCCTGATTCAGTATGAGTGTTGGTGACAGGACTGTGCCCAGATAAAATACAGGCAGTCCCTGATGGCAGTGTCCAATGTACTCCCTTTAATGTTCTGTAAATTTGCCCTCACTTTGAAACAACTGAGCCAAACCTTACTAGCAACAAATTCTTCATCACAATCCTTTTCACTTGTGGCATGTACAGTTTGTAAATCACTTTCCGGCTGCGAGGCTTTCCTTTCTGACTACACCTGCACCCATTCTGATTACAGATTCTTAAAGACACAGTTAAGAATGAAGCTCGTTGTTAACCTGGGGATTCCCTGTACTGTTTCCCATCCTCCCAAGCAGGTAGAGGTGTCCAATGGGAGCTGTAAGCTCAAAGCACTGAGAGGGTGGGAATGCACCTTTAAATCCTTTGACCTTTCTGTCTCTCCTAGCCTTCCTCTTTTCTGCTAGGAATGTGGCTGTGATGGTTGGTGCTGCTGTAGTTACCGTGAGTCTCTGAGCAGCATGCATTCAGCATGACTGCGACTGCAGCAGTTATGAGTCTCTGAGCAGCATGCATTCAGCATGCCCTATCTTTCTGCTTTGCACCCCATTGCTGAAGTCAAATGTTGTTGCTATTTATCACTACATATGCTTTTATTGTAAAATGGGAAATAAAGCATTTCTTGTGTCTGTATCTTTATGAAAAGTGTCCTGAAACCCAGCCTGCTTCATCCGCCTGCATTAGCTCTCTGGCCTCTATAAGCATTGGAGTTTGTAATCCCCATGTAACAGTGACAGTGGTGGAGTTGGTTTGGACTCAAAGCGATCCGCTGTAGGGTTCTGAAGCTGGAAATCTTCATGGGAGCAGAAAGCCTCATTTTCCTCTTGCAGAATGGCTGGTCGATTTGAACTGCTGACCTTGCGGTTAGTAGCACAACTCGTAACCCACTAGTCTGCCAGGGCTCCTTTACATGACATTATTGTGGTTGTTAATTGCCGTGAGTCAGTTCCAACTCATAGTGATCCTGTCTAGGGTTTTGGAGGAGCAAATAATGGGTTTGAACCATCAAACTTTCAATCCAGTACATTGTCCTACAGCGCCACACCAGGACTCCTTACATGACATTGTTGTTATTAAGTGCCGTTGTTGGTGACCGCAAGCACTGAGATGCTGAGGCCTTGTGTCACGGACAAAAATCCAATACGAAGGCCCTCCTCAGACTGTGGGCCAGGGACCCTGAGGACCAAAAGAAGTGACCTCCTGACATCCCAGGTTCATTGGTTTTTGCAAACTCACTGGTGGGCTACCTCTGTATAATTTTCTTTGATCTTATTATTCATTCTATGCTTCTAACTCCAGTAATTGTAGCTTCTGAGAAAATGGTTTCTTATGTGCCTCTCTTAATGTCTCCACTGTGTTGGCAGTGTGTAAGGTCCTAGGAACAAACCTCTCTGAGGAACAAGCTCTGGCCACCTGGCAAGCATGTCAAAACTGTTCTTTATCAAGTTATTCAGTTATGTTTGATATTAACTTAATACATGAGCTCTTGACATCCATGTACAATATTAAAACCAAAACCTCTTCTAAAGCCGAGGCAGTAAAAGTTCCAAAAGCAGGTTTGCTGGGATTATGCAGGGAGGCTTGAGAGAGAAACTGCCCCAGGTATTCACTTAAGGTAGATTGGTAACTTCCGGGAGTATTGTTTAAAGAATAATAGTGGCATCCCCGTCAAACTGTCCCCAGGTGTAAACCGATTAACCTAGATGTTCTTCTTCCTCCTGAAAGCTTAAGCCAGGTAGCTGAAACACCTTGACTCCCTTCAGACCTTTTAAATCCTTTTCACCTTTACCCATTAGGGATTAAGTGCTATAGGTATGTTAATTAGCCTTGAGAAACCTCACTGCCTTAGGTGATTTAAGCCTAAAAAGTAATTTATAACAGTTTGCTTGAGTTTTTGGAAAATTAAGTATGTTAAATTATTAAGACAATCTGCGATGTGTATTTTAGAATTTGTTCCTGTAAATCATTGTGTCCTGTTTTGAATGATTAATCACATTTCATTTCTGTACCCTGTCTTATCTGAAAAATCACCTTCTTCCTTTGTGCAAAATCCCTCCCTGAAAAAAGAAAAGACAAATGCAGATTGAATGCTGCATGCATTTACTGCCTGCAGTGCCATGCTGCCTGCAATGCAGGGTCTACCTGCCAGTTTTGCATCCACTCTGGTCTCGGAGTGTCTCCTTTTTTCTCTCGTTGCATCTTTGTGTATATTCTTTCTCTATTTCTTTCACCGCCAGATCTCCCTACTTCGTGAACCAAACTTCCCTGTCAAGGTAGATCCCCGACATGCCATCCACTTGGTTCTGACTCATAGCAAGCCTATATAGGGTTTCCAAGGAGCAGCTGGTGAGTTTGAACCTCTGACCTTGTGGTTCAAACCAACCTTGTGGTCCAGTGCTTTATCCCACAGCGCTCTAAGACTATTATTAACATAACCTCAGGAGATATTATAGTAAAGCACAAATAATATCATTAAGCCTTAGATTCAGAAAATGAGAAATGTTCATTTCAAATGCTATCTGTATGATTTACTTGCTATGTAAACATAGGCAAATGATTCATTATCTTCAAGTCTCTGTTTGTTGTAAACAGAGTGACTTCCCATGGTTGTTAATGGGGGACAAGATGAGGAAACCTATATAAGAAGTGCCTCTGACACAGTGTACAAACTAATAAATATGTGTCCCTTTTCCTTTTGGAACGATCTGTACGGAGACAACATCTGTGCTTACTTGAATTTTGTCACACCAGCCAGCAAAATATCTGAATGTTTGCACAGACATTCCAATGTGAGTCTTCAGAGCCAAGGTATAGACAGCGCCTGAATCGAGGGCTTCAATGGTGGCCAGTTCCTCTTGGTTGTCTTCCAATAGGTCTGCAAGTCTGTAAGGCCAGGGAAAGAAATCCAGATAATGTAAAACATTATTCAAAAAGCACAATATTCAGAGTGGACCAGGAGGCTGACCTTATGGAAATGATAGTCCAGTCGTGAAGACAGGCATTCAACAAATAATGTCATGAATACTTTGTTTCAAAGGTTACAAAGGAGAACTAGAAGATGCCGAGAGCATGTAGAGCTTGCCTTCTTACTCAAATGTATTAGAAACAAAGCAGCTGTAACCATAGCAACCCAAAAGTCAGTGGGAATGCCAGTTCCACGAATGCTGTCGTATAGATGGATATGTTAAAGAAATTCATTTGAACCCATCAACACTTAAGACTTTCTGCTTGGTCCACTAATTGAAGAGTGGCGCCGGGGGTGTGCCATTGAGTCGGTTCTGATTCATAGTGACCCTGCATAGGGTTACCAAGATTATAAATCCTTACAGGTGTAAAAAGCCTCATCTTTCTCCTGTGGAAAAACTGGTAGACTCAGACTACTGACCTTGTGGTTAGCAGCTCAGCTTGTAATCTCCTACCCTGTCAGGGCTCCTTAACTGAAAAGTGCACAATGGAATGCTATGGACTAAATCACATCAGTTACTGATGAAGATCAAAGAGCACAGCCTTCGGTATGGATTGCATTTCAATGTAAAGAAAATAAAAATCCTCACCACTGGACCAATAAACAACATTCTTATCAACGGAGAAAAGATTGAAGTTGTCAAGGACTTCATTCTTCTTGGATTAACTATCAACACTCACAAGTAGCAGTCAAGAGATCAGGCAACATATTGCATTAGGCAAATCAGCTGCACAGGAATTTTTTAAAGTGTTGAAGAGCAAAGATGTGAGCTTGAGGACTAAGGTGCACCTGACCCAAATCATGGTATTTTCAATAACCTCATATGCATGCAAAAGCTGGACAGTGAATAAGGAAGACCATAGAAGAACTGATGCCTTTGAATTATGTGCTGGAGGAGAATACTAAAAGGTCCATGGGCTGCTAAAAGAACCAATAGAGCTGTTTTGGAAGAAGTGCAGCCAGAGTGCTCCTTAGAGGCCAAGATGGCCAAACTTCGTCTCTCATACTTTGGACATATTGTCAGGCAGGAGCAGTCACTGGAGAAGGATATCATGTTTGGTAAGATGGAGGGTCAGAGAAAAAGAGGAAGACCCCCAACGAGATGGATTGGCCAGGTGGCAGCATCCATGGACTCAAGTGTGGCAACAATAGTGAGGTTGGTCCAGGATCGGGCATTGTTTCGTTTTGCTGTGCATAAGGTCACTATGAGTTGGTGCCAACCCGATGGCACCTAACAACAACAACAAATCACAAATGCCACACCAGATTTCTGTTTGGTGTTCTGTCTCTGTGGGAGGATAAATGTAGGACTGTATGGCTTGTGACCCTGAAAAAATAAAAATTCATCTTTTGTGTTCACCTCCTCCTTTAGTTTTTCTCTTCCTTCCTGTAGTGGACTATTCTAGAAAAGGATCCAAAATCTCCCTCCCTGGTGCTTTTGCCAGCTCCTGCTTTAAGACCATCTTTTGCATGATATTTGGCTTTATTGTTATTGTTGAAACCCTATATAGGGTTTCTGAGGAATGGCTGGTGGATTTGAACTGCCAACCTTGCAATTCAAACCGTCCTTGTGGTTGGTTTAGGTAAGCAGAACCTGAATTTATGGTAAGTCCTGGAGGATAAGCACTGGACCTCAAGGTCAATTTGAACTTCAAGGTGGTGGTTCAAACCCACCAGCCGCTCCTCAGAAACCCTGTATAGTGTCATTATGTGTCACAACCAACTTGCCAGCTCTTAACAACTACGACTCTTAATACATCCAGTTGCTGATGGATAAGTTTCTCCCCAGGCCTTAGTGGTGTACCTCCTTGCTCCAACTCACGACCCATCAGGGAGATTTAAAGCCTGTCTTGGTAAACAACAGGGGATTGGGTAGCCTTCATTGGCTGCTTCATCCATGTCCACTCTCCACCTCCTCTGTGACTTAAGAGATGACCTTTATGAATGACACCCTTGCTCTGTGACTGGGTTTGGCCAATGAGAGGCACTTGCAAGAGACAAGTGAGTCAGAGGAGCAAGTGGGGATATACATTTCCCAGACTTTTTCACTGGTGGGGTGTACTTTAAAGCTGTTGTGTTCCTCTACCAGCAATCACTGTAGTGTGGGCCTCTGCTACAGGTAAAGATCTTGCCAGCTTCTAGTCACAGCTCCCTCTTTTTCTCTTTAGACCTTGGCATGGTAGCAACTTCCAGTTCTCCATGGAGTACTTCATTATCCCTTGTTGGCTTTCCTTGACTGCGCCCACATCGTTGTAAATAGTGCCTTCAGTAAACTTCTTTTCCTACAGGGACTCTACAATGCAGTGAATTCTTTAATGTCTGTTCTAACTATAGTCTTTGTAAACTCCCACCAAATCACTTTATCCTGCTGAATCTGAGTAAGAAACGGTGGGGGGAAGATGCTGATGGATTGTATAATTCAGTTGGCAGTGATGGTTAACAGGACTAATTGTGATTGGTCAATTTTGTCACCCTGCTGGGTATAAAATGGGCCATCTCAGAAGCAAGACAGTGGGGTCTCACTATCATCAAAGAAAAGAATCCCAAGTGGCACATGCCCCTGAGGCCCTGGCACTGAACTTCCTCAACCCAGAGACAGAAAGTTGTGACATTAGAGGAGTGGGCTTCCTAGCCCACGGAGCCAGTAAAGCTGAGTGACTTTGGACAGGACGTGGCTTGCTTGCAGAGTGGGAGCCTCCAGGCACTTAATTGGAGGATCAAGGCTTCCTGACTCATGGAGCTAGAGCTGAGTGCCTTCAGGCTGAGGTGTAGGCATTTCTTAGCAGCACTAAAAGAGTTTAGTATCATTGCCAGAACAGGGTAGAGGACCAGAGAGAGGCCTGCCTGTGGGCACGGCACAGGAGAGCCTGCCTGGACAGAAAGAACTTTACCTTGAACATTCCTGACCCTGAATTATAATAAACCCAATAACCATAAGCATGGTGTCTTGAGTTCTATGTGATCATTGCAGTGAATATCAACGGAGTAGACAGTGCTGTGGGAGGGACAGTTAATGCCATATTTTTTTGCAGTCCCTGATTGATATAAGTAATAATGCTACATGCATTATTGTAGGATCTCACATACGTGGGATTTTATGTGATACAAGTAACAAGACATAATTATAATAGGAAAATATTAGAATATTTTGAAGAAATCTCAAAAGTCTTGGAAATGTTAGCCAATATTCAGAGGTAAGACTTGTCTACCCCCCAAGCCCCAACAAACAACATACCTGTACATCAGTCTTCCTCTTTCTCTTGCATTCATTCGTCCCCATTCACCATTTTCAAAAGCATCTTTTGCTGCTGCTACTGCTTTGTCAACATCCGCCAAAGAAGCATAAGATACTTTGCATATTGTCTGTTTCAAGATAAGCAAACACTAGTTATATAAGAGATTATATGGTACCTTTCCTGGAATTATTGCTATATTCATAGAAAAAGTATATAACCCAAAATTGTACAGCCAGAAAATTAATACATAGAGTACAGAAAAGCCAATGATTTTATCATGGGCATTACGAATGTGAAATTTGATACTTCTCATGTTACATTCCACTAAGGAAAGATACATTCAGGAAAACGATACCTGTTTCTTTTAGTACCTGGTGGTGGTTGCAAATTTCTATAGAGCAGACTCTCTGGACATTATAACTATCTCTATGTGAAGGTGTGTCTCATTTTCTAGAGCTATCTGTTTTTCACAGATTTTCGATAACACAATACAGCTTTTTACAATGAACAGCAGCAATGCCAGAAATGAATGGTTGAAAGAAATGCAGGAAGCACATTTCCATTAAGTGCTTGGAGGCAGGGTGCTCAAGGGAAGCAGCTGCTTAAGACTGCCCATTTTACAACTGTACAAAGGAAGATCTCATGACCAGTGGCCGCTGCACATATTAAATAATTACTCACCGATCCGTCTGTTGGGTTGATAGTGTCATATGTCTTCCCATCATCAGCATCTGTGAACTGTCCATTTATGAAACACTGATATGGCATATTGACTGTCATTTCATTGATTTCCTTTGAAACCTGAGAAGATCATATTAATAATTTCAATGTGTGTCTGTGCTTATCTATTTGGTAATAAAGAAGCATATTTATGAATGCAGGCAGAGAAGTTACACCAATGGGATTCTAGTTCCTTCTCTCCAGAAGAGACAAGCATCTGTAGATTTGGACCACAGAGTGCTCAGCTGGGTCTCTGAGAGGAGGCGGTAGGATGTGTGATGATTTAAATATCCCACTCTGGAATTAATAAAGAGTTTGGGTTTTCTTCCTTACAAAGGTGAAAGATAAATAAAAAATTTTCCAGTAAATGGAAACACCCTCACATAATCTAGTGGAAGCGTCGATGAGACATAATCATTGGGGACCGCTCTAAGTCCTGGTGAACCCCAGGTGTGTCAGAGTAAAACTGTGCCCCATTGAATTCTCAATGGGTCATTTTTTGAAAGTAGATTACCGTGCTTGTCTTTTCAGGTGCCTTTCAGTTTCAGGTAAACTGGAACTTCTAACCTCTTGAACTATTTGCCCAACATTTTAAACATTTGCCCTACCTAGGAGCATTTGAATCCTTAAAAATACCTTTGTAAATAGGTTTCCTTGTATACTGGTGCCAATTAAAGTTTTCTCCCTTTAAGTTCCTCCCCATTTCCACATATTTCTTTTGTCTTAATTGTATTCTTTACCATTGGCTAGCAATTGAGCATAAGTTACTTCAATGAGCCTCAGTTTGTTTTTGATCAGAAAGTGGAGATACTAATACTTGCTTCTTATAGTTATCGTGAAAATTAAGACTGAGACAATATTTGTGAGCAGGTACAGTTGTTGTTAAGCACTGTGGAGTCAGTTCTGACTCATAGCTACCCTACATAGGGTTTCTGAGGAGCAGCTGGTAGGTTTGAACTGTTGACCTTGAAAAATAATTTCATAGAGAGAAATTAGCAATGTTTTTAAAAGAAAACAAAATAACAAGGGGATACCTTGCCTTATTTCACACCAGGAACTTATTTTTCCATGAAATACTCCCTAATAAATAAGAGAACAGAAAAACAATATGAGCAAAATATTGAATGATTCAGAAAGCATGAAAAGCGAATGAAAGGAATACACAGAGTCACTGTGCCAAAAAGAAACGGGTGGTGTTCAACCCTTTCAAGAGGTAGTATATGAAGAACTGGTGTTACTGAAGGAAGAAGTCCAGGCTGCACTGGAAGCATTGGTGAAAACCAGAGCTCCAGGAACTGACAGAATACAAATGAAAACCTTTCAACACATTGATGCAACACTGGAGGCACTCACTCATCTCTGCCAAGAAATTTGGAAGACAGCTATCTGGCCAGCAGAGTGGAACAGATCCATATTTGTGCCCATTCCAAAGAGTGGTGACCCAATGGAATGCAACAGAACATTGACAGGGAACTGCAAGAAAATCAAGTCAGATTCAGAAGACGATGTGGAACTAGGAATATAATTGCTGATATAAAATGGATCTTGGATGAAAACAGAGAATACCAGAAATACATTTACTTGTGCTTTATTGACCATGCAAAGGCTTTTGACTGTGTGGCCCATGACAAACTATTTTGAAGAGCAGGTATTCCAGAACACTTGCTTGTGTCCATGAGGAACACAGACCAATGAACATATTGTATCCATAGAACGAGAGGCATTTGTTCTAACAGAACAAGGGAACAAGGGAGCACTGAATGGTTTAAAATCAGGAAAGGTGTGCACCAGGGCTGTTTTCTTTCACCATATACATTCAATCTCTATGCTGAGCAAATAACCTGAGAAACTGGATTATATGAAGAAGAGTGTAGAGGAAGGATTGGAGGAAGACTCATTAACAACCTGTGATATGCAGATGATACAACCTTGCTTGCTGGAAGTGAAGAGGACTTAAAACACTTGTGAAAATCAAAGACTATACAGCCTTCAATATGGGTTGCACCTCAATATAAAGAAAACAAAAATCCTCACCATTGGTGCAATAAATAACATCAAGATAAATGGAGAAAAGATTGAAGTTGCCAAAGACTGCATCTTGCATGCATCCACAATCAACATCCATGTAAGCAGCAGTCAAGTTATCAAATGATGTATTGCATTAGGCAAATCTGCTGCAAAAGACCTCTTTAGTGTGCAAGAGTGAAGATATCAGTTTGCGAACTAAATTGTGTCTGATCGAAACCATGGTATTTTCAATCATCTCATATGCATGTGAAATTTGGACAATGAATAAAGAAGATCGTAGAAGAATTGATGTATTTGAGTTATGTTGTTGGAGAAGAATATTGAAAGTACCATGGACGGACAAAAGAATAAACAAATCTGCGTCAGAAGATCACAGGGTTTTTTTTTTTTTGGTTTTTTTAGGTGTGACACCAAAAGTGTATGTAGCAAAAGAAAAAAATTGATAAATTGTACTTCATCAGAATAAAAAAATACTGTGTATTGAAGGGTACTATCAAATTGAAAGACAACTGTCTGGCCGACTGATTGGAAGAGATCAATGTTTGTGCCCATTCCAAAGAGAGGTGACCCAATGGAATGCGGAAATCATCGG
>NW_006408678.1:587057-607419 GCF_000296735.1 Chrysochloris asiatica | reverse complement strand
GAGGTTGGCCCAGGATCGAACATTGTTTCGTTCTGCTGTGCATGGGGTCACTATGAGTCGGTTCCGACTCGATGGCACCTGACAACAACAACAACAACATCAAATTGAAATGAGTCCTGGTGTGGCACTATGGGTTAATGCTCTGGATTGCAAAGTCAGTTTGAACCTCAAGGTTGACAATTCAATCTCACCAGCTGCTCCTCAGAAAACCTATACAGAGTCACTAGGGGTCAGGTCGGTGTTTCAAGCTCCTCACCAGCTATTCCTTGGAAACCCTGTACAGGATTGCTATGAGTCAGAATCGACTCAAAAGCACTGTTATTAACAACAACATCAAAGTGAAAAGACAACCCATAGACTATTTGTAATATCTGTAATAGAGCTGTTCTTTGCAGTATTTGCTATTTGCAGTAGAGCTGTTATTTTATTAAAACCAAATGGGTGAAAAATCCAGCTTTCTATTGATAGTAAACGGATTTTAATTGTTTAAATTTTAAACACCAAGGAAAAGGCTTACATAATCCACTATCAGCTCTGTTTCTTCATCTTCTCCCCTCAGTTTCCTCACAACCTTCTGGATGAAGTCTTCAAACTTGGAGGCCATATAAACATCTTCATTCTGTAACTGAAGCCCACCACATTTCTGTCTGATCTCTTCAACCAACCTTAAAGTGAGAACCAGCGAGGTTAGGGGAATTACATTGGTAACATTTGTCAAGCTGTTCTGAAGTGAGACTTATGGCAGGCCTATTTATATCTCCTGAGATGTTCTCTTTTAATAATCAGAGAATTTTATAAATCAGAGGAAAAGACATTTTTATTTTAATTTATCGTGAAGGGCACTAGAAACTTTTACTTTTTTTTTTTTTTTTTTTTTAATCTTTTTTTTTTTATTTTCAACTTTGTACATGGCTGAAAAGAAATCATGGCAAAAGAATTTTTAATTACTTGTAAAAAAAAAAAAAAATCTTCCTAAGGGTTACATGGAGTCCTGGTGTGGTGCTATGGGCTAATGGGTCAGACTGCAAAGTCTTTTGAACTGCAAGTTCGGTGGTTCAAACTCACCAGCTGCTCTTTGTAAACCCTATACAGTGTTGCTATGGGTCGGAATCGACTCGATGGCACTTAACAACAACAACAAGGGATACATAAGGTCAGTTTCTTTCTACCTAATTATACTCAAGAAATGACCTAATTTTATGAGAATTATGAGGAACTAGAAGTCATGGTGTGGCACTGTGGGTTAATGCACTGGACTGCAAGATCACTTTGAACCACAAGGTTAAGCACTGGACTGTTGACTACAAGGTTGGCAGTTCAAGCCCACCAGTCACTCCTCAAAATCACTATACAGGGTCGTTGTGAGTTGGAATTGACTTGATGGCACTTGACAATAATGAGAAACTTAAGTCTTATTGTAGAATGTTTTCTTTAGATCATATGTAAGAATAAAACAGACATTTGTTTATGTTATGTGGTTAGAGTAAATACACACTAAAATCAGTTAGTTTTGTTGTTTGTTGTTGTTAAGTGCTGTCTAGTCGGTTCCAACTCAGAGCGACCATGTATCAGGTTTCCAAGGAGTGGCTGGTGGGTTTGAACTGACAACCTTGTGGTTCACAGTCCAGCACTGAGCCCACAGTGCCACACCAATTAGTAGGATAATATAATTTGGGGGAGTCCTTTCTAATTCTCAATTTTCACTTTGAATTTGTCCAATTACAACTGCTAGTTAACTTTTTTTTTTTTTTTTTTTAGCTAGTTAATTTATTTATTTGGAAATATTTACTGAGTTCTTAACTATACTGGGCATGTTTCTTTTTCTTTTCATTCAACAGTATTTGCTTCTATTCCCTGTTTTGTTTTGTTTTTCTAACATTTCTTGATCAGCAACAGCACACTAGATAAAGCTTGTCACCATTATTATAAAATCATTTACTCTCTAAAGAGATGAGGTATCTTGGTCCATCAAGATAGATGATAATGGTTAAGTCAGTCACTAAGACAGGAAATGAGTAATTCCTGCAAGACATCTTGCAAGCAAACAAACCACAGCAGTATTAAAACATTAATACTATTACATGGAAATCCTTAGTTGGGTAAATTAGAAGTTTCCAGTAACTTCTGAATCATACTGAGAAAACTGTCATTTGAGGAACCAAAATTCTTGAGTTTTGATTATACTATTTGCTCCTAGGAGTCCTGGTGTGGTGCTGTAGGATAAGCATTGGACTGCTAACAGCAAGATCAGTGGTTCAAACTCACCAGTCACTCCTTGGAAACCTTGTTGTTGTTTGGTGCCATTGAGTTGGTACCGACTCATAACAACCCCAGGCACAACAAAACACTGCCCAGTCCTGCGTCAATATTATAATCATTGCTACACTTGAATCCATTGTTGCTGCCACTGTGCCAATCAATCTCATTGGGGGTCTTCCTCTTTTTCTCTGTTGCTGCACTTTATTTAGCATGGTGATCTTCTTCAGGGACTGGTCCTCTGATAATATATCTGAAGTAGGAAAGATGAAGTTTGGTCATCCTGGCTTCTAAGGCTGTACTTCTTCCGTGGTCTTCTCTACTCAGTGTCCAACTTTTACATGAGGTTATTGAAAATACCTTGGTGTGGGTCAGGGGCACCTTAGTCCTCAGACTGACATCTTTGCTCTTGAACACTTTCAAGAGGTCTTGTGCAGCAGATTTGCCTAATGCAATATGCCGCTTGATTTCTTGACTCCTGCTTCTATGAGTTTTGATGGTTGGTCTGAGCGAAACAAAGTCTTTGACAACTTCAATCTTTTCTCTGTTTATCTTGATGTTATTTATTGGTCCATTGATGAGGATTTTTTGTTTTCTTTACATTGAGGTACAACCCACACCGAAGACAGAAGTCTTTGATCTTCATTAGTAAGTCGGCACCAACTCAACAGCACTTAACAGCTACATTTGTTCTTCAAACAATTGCTTTCAGTTGCTGGAAAAATGCTTCACAAAGGTGGAGGCTTGGTCTGGGTCCTGATACATCATAGGTGCCCATAGGTTTTGTTGTACAAGTTAATGGATGGATATATTGTCATCAGGACCCCTTACTTTGTTTGCAAAATGTTGTAACAGGGATTGGCCCTGGTGTGGTCTTCTCTCCCCTGTCTACAATGTTGAGTTCTCTGCACCCACCACCAAGGGACTTCACAGCCCCTGGTTAGCTCTCTACTGTGTCATTATCCCAGGTGCTCAAAAAAAATGCCTCGGAAAGGTTCTGCACTATTGTGACTATGGTATACCTTTTTTGCTATGTTGTTGTTGTTGTTGTTATGTGCCGTGGAGTTGGTTCCGACTCATAGTGACGCTGTACAGGGTTTCCAAGGCTATAAATCTTTACGGGAGCAGAAAGCCTCATTTTTCTCCCATGGAACAGCTGGTAGTTTCAAACGGCTGACCTTAAGGTTTGCAGCCCGATTCGTAACCACTACGCTACCAGAGTTTTTTGCCGTACCAGTTGCCAATCAAGTTGATTCCAATTCATGGTGATCCCATGTGTGTCAGAGTACACTGTGCCCTATAGGGTTCACATTGGCTGTTTTTTTTTTTTTTTTAAGAAGTAGATTGCCAGACCTTTCTTCTTAGGTATCTCTGTGTGGGTGTGAACCACCAATCTTCTGAAAGCAGGTCCCATCTTCTCTAATCACTTCTGTCTCCTTTTATCTTTGTAAGATAAAAGATGTGGCAGGTCACATCCCTAGGAAACTCCCTTACATTGGATCAGGGTTGCGATGGGAGTAAGAGCATTGCTTTTCTTGTTGTTGCTATGTGCCGTTGAATCCGTTTCAACTCATAGTGACCCTGTATAGGGTTCCTAAGGAGTGGCTGGTGTGGGTTTGAACTGATGACACTGCAGCTAACAGATGCTTACCTTTAATCCTCTTATAGGTTTTCACATCAGATCCCATCACTGGGGGATCATCACACTGTATCATCACATAACTGCCAAGCCATTGAGAATCATGGTTCAGCCATGCTGACGTGCATTTTGTGGGACACAGTTCAGCCTATGACACCATGTGAGGAACTTTCTAAGACTCTAGGCCTTTCCATTGCTGTGAACCTCGGTCCAGAAAGTCTGACTGTCTGAATACAAGGTAATTACCCTTTCATTCTTCAGTAGCCTGCTAACCCTCCTTCTAGCTCTGTCTTATTGGGTAACTTGAGGGGTGGGGAAAGAGAAAATAAGATCTTGGGAAAAGTATAATCAGCATCAGAAATCCTCCTGGGTCAGACTGTAGGGGACATTCTTGATTAACATCATCACCCACTCACTTCAGAAATTCCCTGTTTCAATGTGATGTTTGAGGGAAAATCAGCTAAGACATGGGAGAACACATTTAAAAGAGAGAAAGCAATGAATGACTTTTCCAGGTATACAGGGGATATGGGATGACTCCTGGTCAGCAGTAAAGAGAAAGGAACAAACATGTGTGACCATGGCACCCCTCCCCACCCCCCCCAAAAAGAAAAAAGATGAAGAGAAGAGAAAACTAGCCAAGGACGAGGAATTGATCCTCAAAGAGGAGTTAGTCAAGGGCTGTGAGCCAATGTGGTCCTGGTTTTACCTGGCAACGTCCATTGATCCTCCCCCAGATTTGAAGAAGTCTGTTGAGTCTTCAATAGTAGGGATGTTACTTAAAATTCCAGCCCAGATGGCCTACACAAAAAGCAAAGGTTTAATGAGGGAAATGTCCAATAGAACATAGAGGCACGTGATTCTCCACCAAAGTTGCTTCTTCTTCTTAGATGTACAGCTTGATAACTACATTTCCCAGCCTCCCTTGTGATTAGGTGCAGTCACGTGACTGCTTCTAGCCCATGAGTGTCAGTGGAAGTGATCAGCACACTCCATGCTGGACCCAGGAGAAACTTCCTCCTCCCTGCAATTCTCTGGGGCTCTGTTTCCTTCCTGGAATGGCATATTTTGAAGATAGCAGAGTCTGGGCCCCTGAATGACTCCACTCCCGACTCCCATGCCACAGCTCCACCCCTAATCTGCATGTCAACCAAGAGTTACTTTGGATTATTTGCATGAGTATGAGTGGGGAATAAATTTGTATATACTGTGTTTGAGTTATTTAAATTTGGGGGTTGATTTCCTACAGCAGCTAAAAAAAAAAAAAAGAGAGAGAGAGAGATACAATTCTGACCCCACTACTTTGAGGGCTGATGGTGCCAGTTACAAAGAAGCTTCAGTTTTCCAGGGCTAAAGAAACATCCAGACTTCTCATGTTCACCTTGATGGTCTCCGCCACCTTCATTTCCTCAGCTGTGAGTTCCACCACTGACTTCTCACCCGCTGAGAAGTACTGAGAGGCGGGGATCATTTTTCCATCTTCAAACTGCAGATTTCTCACCATCAGCTACAAAATAGTAACAAAACAAACATGTAAGTTTAGGATTGTTGTTGTTAAGTGCCATTGAGTCAGTACCGACTCATAGCAACCCTATGCACAACAGCATGAAAACATTATGCACAATAGAATGAAAAGGTTAGGATTAGAACAATTTAAAAGTGAGGCTGGTGGGAGAAGAAATTATATGTTAATGTAGGTAGATTGTTGTTGTTGTTAAGTGCCATTGAGTCCGCTCCGACCCATAAGTGACCCTGTATAGGGTTTCCGACCATCTTATTCCAACAGTAAAAAACATAAGTTTAAAGCACTCATCATTATGTGTAAATACAATAATATGGCATTTTAATAATGGCAGCAGAAAGGAGAAAGTTAAGTAAGTCCAGGCGTGCCGGAGGTGTGCCATGGAGTTGGTTCCGACTCATAACGACCCGGCATAGGGTTTCCTAGGCTGTAAATCTTTACAGGAGCAGAAAGTCTCATCTTTCTCCTGCCGAACAACCGGTAGTTTCGAACTGCTGACCTTGAGGTTAACAACCCGATTTGTTGTCAAGTGCCATTGAGTCAGTTCTGACCAATAGCGACCCTGTATAGGGTTTCCGGGAGTGGCTGGTGAGCTTGAACTGCCGAACTTGCAGTTCAAACTGACTTTGTAGTCCAGCGTGTTAACCCACAGCACCACACCAGTCGTGACCACTCCCCATGAAAGATTGGCAGGTGTATGTAGCTGGTTGGGTTAATGACAATGCCATTGTCTGATTCTGTACCACACATGGAGCTTTAATCTCATAAAAATGATGGAGCTGGATGCTGTACTGTTCCCATTTTACTGATGAGAAACTGGAGGCTCAATAAATTAAATCATTGGTTGAAAGAGGCTGTATGCCTGCGGGCAGGAGGCTGGCTTGCAAAATGTGCCCTTTGGACATTTAAATGAATATATAGTTTTTGTTTTGTATGTATACGTCAAATATTTTTGGTTTGTTCATTTGTGAAAAATAAGATGTAAAAGGGAAGGCACAGGGTGGAAGCAGGATAAGAGTTGTTACAGGAAGGGAAGCGTAATCATGGAGATGAAACAAAACGTAGGATTGGTTCAAAGTAAAGTTGATGATCTTGTCTGTTTACCTTCACTCAATTCACAATAAAAATTTAGGGAAAAAACCAACAACAACAACTCCAAAACAACTCTGACATAAGTCAAAGCATTAATCCATCAAGTGCTTGTTTAGCTAACATGATGGTTTTAGCTGCGTAGATGTAGCTCTAGCCATTTATTTCCTATCACAATGAAAAAAGTCTCTCTTAAAAAAAAAATAACAATAAATGAAGTCAATTGTGAATGTCACACAGCTTAGTAAGTGACAGAGCTGGGATTGGAATCAGAACTAGCTGAACTTCAAAGTCTCTGATCTTAATGACTGAGCCATTCTGCAGTCATAAGATCCAAATTCCCTTTGACATTGTCCCCTGGGAAGCTGCCCCAAAGGCCATAGAACACAGACCCAAGGCTCCATGCGTGGGCAGTGTAGATACATCTGAAAGAGGCTACTTGCATGATCTCATCTGACCCTTCCAGACACTAGCAGTGGGAAGGCAGAGAGGCAGAGTTACCTTCTCTCCTCTATAGAGGGTAAATTGAGACTAACAGAAGAGAAGCATCCTTCCCAAGACCATGGTCAGTAGATACCCAGGATACTTTGCCATCAAGTTGATTATGACTCATAGAGGCCGTGTATGATGGAGTATACTGCTCCTTAGGGATTCCAAGAATTTCAATCTTAGAGGAGCAGACAGCCTCATCTTTCTCCCAGTGATGGATCTGAACTGCCAATCATGTGGTTAGCAGTCCAACACCTAACCTACAACACCACCAGGATTCCTTCCAGCAGGTGATAAGGGGTTCAAGCTTATCTCCTGGCTGAATCCTAAACTCTTTCTTCTGTATTACAAAGGTGACTGTGTCTGTCCTCGGGCCAATGCTAAGGAGCTAGAGCTCTCCTTCCTCCAGGCACACAGAATCAGCTCATCCCAGAGGGAAAAGGCACCCAGAGAGCTTGATCTTTCTCACACTCACAGCAAAGCCTGATTCCCTCAATAGACAGAAACCAAAAAAAGTAACTTATAGGTGATCGTATTGAGCACTCACTGCTTTTCCATCGTTACCAAAAAGAACAAGTCCATTTTTGGTAACAAGACCAGGCTTCTTGGCACCTTTCATTTCCAGTGGTTCTCCAGGTGGCACAGAGCTATTCAGTAAGGATGAGCCGTAGAAAGTGACCATCTGAAAAAGAGATCAAACCTCGAGGTTGAAATCAGGAAGTGAAGGCAAATGCTCTTCCCTGCAAAAAATAGCATAGCTGGATAGGATTTTCATTTAGAATGAAACCAGGACAGCACAAAGTGTGCGAAACTGTCTTGGCATCTGTAGAAATGACACAAAACAAGAGAGAATCTGTGAATGTGTGATGGACAATTTTGGAAAATGTCCCACATCTAGGGACATGCGTATATTTATACATTTACCCACATTGATAGAGATGTGACTGAGATCGAAAGCCCTCACAGACTTTACCTAAAGGTAAGGGTTGGAGTTGGAGGGAGTGGAGGTGTTGAGGAGTGCTGGGGATGAGGGCAGCTGCACATCACTACATGGGATAAGACATGGGGAAGAGTAAGGTGCTCTGTGGGTCAGCACTGGACCCGGACTGTAACCAAGAAAGCTTCACCTTGGTAGCATCTGTTGTTAAACTGCTATGACTTTACTATCATGTAGTTAGCACTATGACAACTAAGCCAAGTCATGGGATTTTCAGTCACCTCAGATGCATGTGAAAGTTGGACAATGAATAAGGAAGACTAGAAAACTCGATGCATTGGAATTATGGTGTTGACGAAGAATATTAAAAGTATCGTGGACTGCCAGAAGAACAAACATCTCTGTCTTAGAAGAGATGGAGCTAGAATGCTCCTTAGAAGCGAGGCTGGTGAGACTTCGTCTCTTGTACTTTGGACATATTGTCAGGAAGGACCAGTCCCTGCAGAAAGATACCATGGTTGGTAAAGTGGAGGGTCAGAGAAAAAGAGGAAGGCCATCAAGGAGCTCTCCTTCCTCCAGGCACGCTGTGGATTGGCACAGTGGCAGCAGCAATGGGCCCAAACATAACAATTGTGATGATGGTGCAGGATGGGGCAGTGATTTGTTCTGTTGTGCACAGGGCTGCTATGCATTGGAGCCAACTTGGCACCTAACCACTAACATCTACTGAATACTTACTCTGTGGCCCAGGACTAAGTAGTTAAATGAGTGAACACGTAGTAACTCTTTTAAGTTTCACAATATCCCTTAGTCTAAAAAGAAGTCACAGTCATTGGTCCCATTTTAAAATGAAGAAAGCAAGGATGCTACATCTAAGGGTCCTGCCCAAGGTTGTACTGATGATGATAGTGGCAGAGCCAGAATTTCAACAGAAGGATTTTGCCTTCTGAGCCTACCTCCTAACCACTCTGCTAAACTTCCTGTGTTGGTTCTTCCTGAATCCCATCTCATTTTAGATGCACTAAGAATCAGGTTTCGGCCATATTGTCAGGAGGGACCAGTCGCTGGAGAAGGATATCATGTTTAGTAAGGTGGAGGGTCAGAGAAAAAGAGGAAGACACCCAACAAGATGGATTGGACAAGTGGCAGCGTCGATGGACTCAAGCGTGTCAACAGTAGTGAGATTGGCCCAGGAGTAGGCAGTGTTTCGTTTTGCTGTGCGTAAGGTCGCTGTGGGTCGGTACTGACTCGATGGCACCTCACAACAACAAGAATCAGGTTTGAGCCATGAGGTTACCAAGACAATAACATGAAGCCTTTGTCCTAAAGGCTTCAGTCTAGTGGGGGTGAGTGGAGGGCACATAGACCCTTACAGTATATTCTATCGGTTATGTTAGGGGTAGTGGTTGTTAAGCACTGTCAAGTCGGTTCTGACTCATAGTGACCCCGTATAGGGTTTTCAAAGAGTTTGAACCACCAACCTTGTCCTCTACTAATCCTATGGTGACATACTAGGACTCCTGTATTAGGGGTAAGGCAGGGCATTATTCTGGAACAGAGAAGTCAAGAAACTTTCTAGAAAAGGTAAAAGAACTTGGAGCTGAGCACACACTGTCCCCAGAGCAGAAGGCTGTTCACAGTCCAGCTCTTGCCCACCTCTCCTTCTCCATCGGCCCTCCTACAGCCTCAGTCCAGAGGGCCTGGCTTCACTGAACCCTTTCACCAGTCCTTCACTGGGCTGTCCACTCTTGGGCCCTCTGACGTACCTCATCTACACCTCTCTGCCTCACTCTCCACCTGGCTCAGGCTTCTCAGAGAGCAAGCACAGCAGTCAGCTCTTCTAGAAGCCTCCCCTAGCCAACCTTCATCTAAGTCTCAGTCACAGCATCAATCTTCCTGCATTTTGAATGCTTATTCTTGTTTCTGGAGTCCTGGTGTGGCATTGTGGGTTAATGTGCTGGGTTGCAAGGTCAGTTTTGAACCACAAGGTTGGCGGTTCAAACTCACCAGCTGACTCGATGATACTTAACAACAAAGTCTTGTCTCTGACCTTCTCTAGAAAACGAGGTTCATTGAGAAGTAGAGTGTAGGATGCTTTCTCTTCATCTTGCTGTCATAGGTCTTGTCCCAAAACCAACCCTACTCATAGTGACCCTGTATAGTGTTTCTGAGTCTGTAAGTCTTTATGGGAGCAGAAAGCCTCTTCATTCTTACACAGAGAAGCTGGTGTGTTTGAACTGCAGACTTTGCAGTTAGCATTCCAGTGCTTATCCTAAAGAGCCACATGGACCTGGAATCACAGACCCTCATTTCCACCAAAAAAGATTCAGGGGAAGCTTTGACTTAATTACATTTATTGCGGGGGAAAATGGTCCCTAAAACCTACCTGTCCATTTATCTCTGTCCAAGCTCCAGGGACTTTATCATGGCCTCGGATCCAGTTGTGTAAAGCTTCAGCTGACTGATCCCAAGAAATCTAGGAAGACACAGAGCATGGGCTGAACCTCCTAATATTGTGAGTCTCAAAAGCAATAGAAGGCTGCTCCATCCGTGGCAGCAGTAGGTAGTAGAGGCTGGCTTGGAGATGGGCCTTCTGGAGCAGAAATGATAACATCGGAAATGACTTAAAACTAGAAGGTTATGGAATTTGAGATGTGGGATCAGTTGGTAGAAATACCTCAGCATTTTCCTTTTTCTGGATGCCTTCATATGTTGCCCCATCTTCTGACTGGGGAATGCGAGGCGCTTTTCCATCAGCTATGAGTTGGACAGCTTCTACCTAAAGCCAAAAATGTCACCTGTGTTACAGCCGAATGATCAACAATGACATCATCTCTTTGACTGAAGTTTCTGTTGGACAGAACGGTAACATATGAATCTGTTCAGAGAGTCAGATTGGGATAATACCAAACATTTCTCCAGGTCCCTCTAAGTGCCAGGCAGTGTGGTAGATACTTTATCTATAAAATAGCTCTGGCAAATGTCACACCAATACTGCTAGGTGGATATTATTATTCCTGCATTACAGATGAGGAAAACTGAGGCCTAGAAATGGTAAGCAGCTAGCTCAGATCACAGAGAGAGCTTGTAAGTGTCAGAAGCAGGATTTGAACCCAGGCCTGTCTAGCTTCAATATCAAACCTGTACTTTTAAAAAACGACTCTTGTTTAAACAAACTTTATTCTCCTTCTGGTGATCCAGTGGAAATTCAAGAATACAGATGCAAAATAAATCACTATAGGTTATTTTTGTTCATTATGATGATTCTGGAAAATGATATATTATTATGTTTCATTAATTCAACTTGCATTTTTTTTTTAATTGTGAACTGCATAACATTGACTTTACACCATTGTTTCATTGCAATGATTACAATCTCCTTCAAGCATCATCATTCAACAGTTTTGATTTGCTTCCATTCCCTCTGTGTTTTGTTGTTTGTTTGTTTTTGGTTTTTTTTTGGTTGGTGGGGGGAATGTACACAAAAACACTCAGGCATATATAATTGTTGCAGACCGTGTAAGACTAGTCAGAGGTTCGAGGCCCTCTAGGGCTGAGTGTAACAAATGAGGCCACTGGCAGTTAATGGAAAATTGCTTTCATCTTAATATTCAGGTATATATATTAAATTAATACACTGGAGCCTTTGAAAATCCACAGATAAATGTGATATTTTCCTAAAGCCGAGACTAAAGGTTGCAAGGTTAAACCTTTCTCCAAAGGATTAACTAAAAATATCTTAGCTACTTCTCGGTTCTTTGTGGTTCTTTGTTCTATAGACAAAGAACCCATCCTCCCTAATCCCTTTTCCAGGTGCAGCCCATTCACCTGGGCATCTCCTGCAGAACTCTCACCTTCCCCCAACTGACCTCAGGGGCTATAGATATGTTAATTGGGCCTGAGAATCCAAGTTGCTGGCCTGGGATTCGAACCAGTGAAGTACAATGTAAAGTTACCTGAATGTCTGGAAAATTACTGATGTTAGCTGTATCCTGTTTTAGTCCCTCCCAGCTTGGTGTGAAACTCCTCCCCTAAATAAAACAGAGGCCCGGGCCTCCCCAGGTGTGCATTACTGGTTGGAAGGCATGGAGTAAAGATTGCGGTGCATTACGGGTTGGAAGGCATGCATTAAAGATTGCAGGGCAGTGAGTCGCTGCCTGCAGAGGCCATGATGCCTGTAGTCCCAAGCCTGCCCACCAGTGATGTATCCACCCTGGCTTTGGGGTGCCTCATTGTCTCCCTTCTTCTGTTTGTCTGTGTATTCTTTCGCTATCCCTATTGCCGCTGGATCTCCCCTCCTCGTGAACCAAAAACTCGTGACAACTATGTCGAGGGAAAACCCCGGCATATAATATTTTAAACAACCAAGGGCACATTCTGCAAGTCTGCCTCCTGGCCGCTAGCTCTCAGTTTTTCTCTTTCCATGAATCTAGAGTCCTCAGCTACTCTCTCTCTCCATGTCCCCATCTCTGCCTCCATCTCTGGTGTCACTGCTTCTCTGGAAGCACATTCTGTTTGTGCTCTTCTCTCTTGATGGTCTTAGGGTCCTCTGTTCCTGGATTGGAAGCTTAACTACTCCCCCCCTTTTGTTACAAAACTTGTACCTTTACAATTGTGACAATTGCAATTAGTCATGATAATTACTCACTATTGCATCATAAGAATCTTATTGTCCTTCATTCTCTCCATGCCATGTGGATATTGGCCTTGAGTTGAGTGTATCTCCCCTTCACTGGGGGGCCGAGGGGAGCTCAATTCACACTTCCTCTCTCTGACTCCCATCTGCTTAACAGATGGGAACTATCTGGGTACAGAGTCAAGTTGACTGGTCCTTCTTCCCTCTCAAGTGATAATGCCTTTAGGTGTAGGGTCTGGATTTGAGCAAATGCTACTGAGCATACATCATATTATTTTAACTGTGATCAACCTACCACCTGCTCTGCTCTACACAAATGACGCCTTTTGATTTTCACAACAACCACACAAATCCGGCAACACTATCCATATTATATATGAGGAACCCAAAGTTAAGAGATTAAGTGACTGATCTACTGTTACATGACAAACAAGTGGTGAAATGAGGATTTCACCTCAGGTCCTTCTGACACCAAACTCCTATGCTTTTAAGCAATCCCATGATGCGGACAGAGCAATGCCCTCCCCTCACCAAAATCAACGTCTCTGCTTTAGGCCATCTTTCTGTGTACCTCTGTCTTGCCACGACCATTTAAACCAGATTCTAGAAGACATTAAATGATGGAAAAACGATCTAATGCACTTTTCAGTATTTTTACAGGCTAATATTTTTACTTTGTAGTGTATTTGCTTTGGGCTTTTTAACTAGGGCACATTGGAATAAAAATTAATTAACATCATATTTCAAATACTGTTTAATAGAAATTGGAATTACACAGCTCTAGCAAACTTTCTTAAGATTATATATACTTCTTTGCAGTCAGTCATTGCAAATAGTTTTGGACATTCAAGTATTCGGGAATGAAGCTGTTTAATTGCGATTCCATTTGATCACTGTGGCGCTGTAGAATAATGCCAGGTCAGTTTGAGCTGCAAGGTCGGTGGTTCAAACCCACCAACCGCTCCTTGGGAACCCTATACAGGATCGCTATGAATTGGAATGGACTTAGCGATACTTAGCAACAGCAACAACAACAAAAACTCAGAGGAACTACAAGTTAGCTTCCCAGAGTAAGACATTTGCTAAAGTTCAGATTTCTACTCTATAAAGACACCAGCCTATTGGTAAATATAAAACCTAATTTTTTTTTTCAGCCTTATATTTTTATCAATACAGTCCACACGGGTACCTTCTTAATCAAAGAAAAGTATTTACAAAACTTCAAAGGTTCACTCAGTTCTTGGTGGCATAAACATACTGACCATGGCCTTGATTCCTTCAGGAAAAAGAAAGCGATTATAAAGAGCATCCACTGTCTCATTGGGTTCGACATCACACGACCTCTGAAGAAGGATGGGTCCCGTGTCTAAACCGTCATCAGCCCAGAAAACAGAAAACCCTGCTTTCTTATCTCCCATAATTAGAGTCCTGAGAAAAGAGAACACTTGACTTAAAATGCTGGTGAGCTGAGAGATGAGTTGGTGATATTAACATACATGGGAGTTACAATGGAAAAGGAGATCCTGAACCAAGGAGCTACCAGGAGCACTTCGCAGCAGGGCTGGGAGATAAGGAAGATGAGCTAGAGAACTCATAAAAAGCAATACCTAATGTTACTTCTGTTTATACATCCTCATAATAGCAGCCTTCTGAGTTAGCACATAGACTTACGGTGGAGTCCTGGTGTGGTGCTGTAGTATAAGCACTAGACTGCTAACTGCAAGGTTATAGGTTCAAACCCACCAGCCACTCCTTGGAAACCCTATACAGGCTCACTGTGAGTCAGAACCGACTCAAAGGCACTTAACAACCATAACAAGAAGACTTACAGTAAACTCAAAAAGGCACTAGAGTTCATCACGACTGTCTGCCACTCCTTGACTCATAGACACCAGCCCTCTACTGCAGAATCAAGTAATTTTGCCCATGTGGGTCCAATATTGTGCTTCAATCTGTAGAGACATAACTAGATTATGGAAGATAAAATACAGTAGAGGATGCTTGATACAATGGGAAGGAGTTGATGATTAATTAATTGTCCTTGTTAGATGCCATCAAGTCAGTATGGACTCATAGTGACCCTACACGCAAAAGAACAAAACACTGCCTGGTCCTGTGCTGTCCTCACAATTGTTGTTACACTTGAGCCCATTGCTGCTGCCACTGTGCCAGTCCATCTTGTTAGGAGTCTTCCTCTTTTTTGCTGACCCTCCACTTTACCAAGCATGATGGCCTTTTTCAGGGACTGGTGTAATCCAGGTATAAGCTTAATTGAGGATTTGAATTAGCTCTAGATTATCTAGTGAAAGACAGACAGCCAATTAATCAGCTATTTCCTTGTCATCTTTATAAAGCTTTAGCCTACAAGAACGTGCTGGTCATCCAGGAGCTTATAACACAATGAGCTGTACTTATGTATAAAGACAGACACATAAAAATGCACCAGAGAGACTATGACGTGGGACATCAACCACACCCAAATCTAAATGATTTTTATTGCATTGAGTCACTTATCAGGTAAGAAGACATGAATGGATGAACAAAGGGACGAAGTCTTCAGAAAGAACAAGGACCGAATTGGCATTGTGTGATCAAGAGCTGTGAAACTACTGATACACTTAGATCCAATGATTCCACACGTCGGAACCACAGGAAATAGGAAACAACTAAGTGCACAGATATCCATGCCAGTATTATTCATGAGAACAAAAAGGAAATCGATTCATGTAATAAAACTTTAAATCACGTTTCAACCAAGTGTGGACTTCCTGCCTATTCAATAACTGGACCCTGAAAAAGATGTAAAGGTCATGACGCTGTGGAAAGACTACCTCAACCCACAGCAATGTCCAGGAAATCTATTGTGTACCTATAGTGTTGGGTAACTTTAGTCTATCTAAGGAGCCCTGGTAGCATAGTGGGTTATGAATTGGGTTACTAACCGCAAGGTCAGCAGTTCAAATCCAACAGCCACTACACGGGAGTAAGATGAGGCTTTCTGCTCCTATAAAGATTTTAGCCTCAGAAACTCTATACAGGGTGGCTGTGAGTCAGAACTGACTCCCTGACACATCACCACCACCACCACTATAGTATATTAGGCACTGTTTTACGCTTCCTCTAGGAGATTAAAGTCAAATAGGGGAGAACCAACGATGAAGAAGATAATTTCAGGTAACTCAGCATTTCTCAAACTGAAGTGTACTTGAGATGTTCTGGACAAAAAGAGATCTATTGGAAACTATTCGGACCACTTCTTGTAGAATCATTATGTTCACATTAAGGCACACGTCAAAGGCGCTGAGAAGCCCTTTAATAAAGAAGTCCAGCCTAGACCAAATGGAACTTGTGCTCTGTGGACTATTCTTGGGAAATGCCATTTAGGCTCAAGAAGGATTTCTGGATTTCAAGAGAATTCATGCTATAGTAACAATTGTTGTTAAATGCCATCATAGTGACTGTTTCTGAGGAGCAGCTGGTGGGTTTGAACTGCCAACCTTGTGGGTTGCAGCCCAGTGCTGATCCTATGGTGCCACACCAGGAGTCCATAGTAACAATTGTTGTTGTTAAGTGCCGTCGAGTCGGTTCCGACACATAGCGATTCAGTAAAGGGTTTCCAAGGAGTGACTGGTGAATTTGAACTGCCGTCCTTGTAGTGCAAACTGAACTTGAGGTCTAATGCTTATCCTATGGCGCCACACCAGGTCTCACGAATGTTCAAGCATATCTATTCACTTGGCCACTTAGGTAAAAACAGAAAAGTTACAAGCCATGAAAATAGACCCATATTTCCTATCATTGCAAAATCTCACCAGTTGATAGCAGAGGCCCCTCTGTGCCTGGGCAGGATGGATGGGTGGTATATGATGGAGCCGTACTTTGGGCAGTCAATGACATCCATGGGGATGAACTGGGAACAGAAGGGAAGCACGTTGAGCTCGGCTCCAACAGATCTGTAGGCCTCTGCCACTTCCTTTATGGTCTTGCCCTTGACTCTCCATCTGGGGAACTTGAACACAGGGGTCCCATCTTTTTCTGCAACCAAGGCTGAGCATGGAAGAGAAATTTATTTTCATTAAAAGAAAAATAGCCATCATCTTTCATTGCCGTGAATGCATACTGGAGTTCCTGAGTGGTGCAAATAGTTCATTTCCTTGGCTGTTAGCCAAAAGGTTGGTGGTTTGAGTCTACCCAGAGGAACCTCAGGAAAAATGCTTGGTGATTTATTCTGAAAACTCGGTCACTGAAAACTCTACACAGCACAGTTCTGCTCTGACACGCATGGAGTTATCATGAGTCAGATAAAGCTCAAAAGCAACCATTTTTTTACAGATTCACATGGTGAAGAATGATTTCGATTTTGAACAAAATTTGACACTACAATTTTGTCAGGATCCATCCAGTTTTCTAGTTATATTGATCTACATATTTCAAGCATGTTGTTAAATGTGATGGAGTTGATTCTGACTCACAGTGATACATTCAATATTTTTTGCCAATGCTATAATTTAAACCCTGTCTAGGGTTTCCGAGGAGCAATTGATGGCTTTGAACCACCAGCCGTGCAATTAGCAGTCCATTGCTTATCCTACAGCACCACCCCAGGACTCCATTTTAAAATATAACATATTTGAATTTAAAGATTTTGGCTTTGTAATATTTTGAGATTTAATCTGAAGATTTTTCTACTTTTCTAGATTAAAAAATGGTACCTTTGTTGTTAATCCTGACATTTAAGGAACAAAGCTTTTGATTTGCTGCCAAATACCAATACTTCATCCCTAAAGAAGAGAGAGCCTCGGACACAGTTGGAAAATCTCAAGCATCTTGTCCCCCAATTCTCAGGGTTTGATGTTGTTGGTAGTGTTAGGCTGATGAGTCAGTTCTGATTCATAGAGTCTCTATGTATAACTGAATGAAACATTGCAAAATCCTCATAATTATTATTACTATGTTTGAGTCCATTGTTGCTGCCATTGCATCAGTTCATCTCATTGGGGGGTCTTCCTCTTTTTTGCTGACCCTCCACTTTACCTTCCTAAGGGACTGGTCCCTCCTGACAACTTGTCCAAAACAGAAGAGATGAAGTCTCACCATAGTTGCTCCTAAGGAGCAGTCTAGACAGATTTGTGTGTTCTAGCAGTCCATGGTACTTTCCATATTCTTTGCCAATGCTATAATTCAAATACGTTAATTCTTCTATGGTCTTCCTTATTCATTGCCCAAAGTTTGCATGCATGTGAAGCGACTGAAAATGCTACAGCTTGCATCAGGCTGCACTTCAGTCCTCAAATTGACATCTTTGCTCTTGAACACTTTAAAAAGGTTTCGTGCAGCATATTTGCCTAATGCAACACATCAGTTGGTTTCTTGATGGTGGCTCCATGAGCGGTAATTATGGAAGCAAGCCAAATGGAGTCTTTCCTCCATTGATCATGATGTTATTTACTTTCAAGGATAGGTCCCTTTTATCACAAGGTAAATTAGAGACCAGGACACATTTTTCTGGCCAAACAGGCAGATTGTGGAAAAGGAACGGAAGAAGTTGTTAAACTTACCTGCAGTGGTCTGGTTCCGTCTCACAAATTCACCATTAAGACAAGCCAGTGGGAAGTAGGTGCTCCCTGCAAGGCATTGTCAGACTGAGGATCTTTCCTGAGGAAATCATCTCCTCCTCAAGGAAAGACTTCATCTCACCTTCACGTGAAAATGAGATGGCATTCCAAAGTACAGACAGCATAAGCGCATTTTTGCCATGATAAAATGTCACTTTTACTGACTACACACCTTGTTGCTGTTAAGTGCTTTCGAGATGATTCTCAGAGTGACCCCATGTGCAATAGAACAAGACACGACCTGGTCCTGCACCATCCTCACAATCTTTGTCCATTGTTGTAACCACTGTGTCAGTCAATCCATCTCATTGAGGGTTGTTGTTGTTGTTAGGTGCCATTGAGTTGGTACCGACTCACAGTGACCCTATGCACAACAGAATTAAATGCTCCCCAATCCTGGTCCAACCTCACAATTGTTCCTACGCTTGAGTCCATTGATGCTGCCACTTGGCCAATCCATCTCACTTGGCATCTTCCTCTTTTTCTTTGACCCCTCCATCTTATCAAACATGATAGCCTTCTCCAGCAACCGGTCCCTCCTGACAGTATGTCCAAAGTATGAGAGACGAAGTTTGGCCATCCTGGCCTCCAAGGAGCACTCTGGCTGCACTTCTTCCAACACAGATTTGTTGGTTCTTTTGGCAGCCCATGGCACTTTCAATATTCTCCTCCAACACCATAACTCAAAAGCATCAATTCTTCTACGGTCTTCCTTATTCACTGTCCAGCTTTCGCATGCATATCAGGTTATTGAAAACACCATGGCTTGGGTCAGGCGCACCTTAAGCTGACATCTTTGCTCTTCAACACTTTAAAAAGGGCTTGTGCAGCAGATTTGCCTAATGCAATACGACATTTGATTTCATGACTGCTGCTTCTATGAGTGTTGGTGGTTGATCAGGTTCACCATGGGTGACCCTGCTGATATTTAAAATACCTGTGGCATAGTTTCCAGAATCATAGCAACTCACAAGCCACTACAGTACAACAAACTGACAGACGAGTGGTGGATGAACAATGAGATGTTATTATGAACCTTATAGGTCTGTCTGTCTTTTGGCTAAATGTTGTGAACCACAGGAGTGAGTTCAGGCTTGAAGGCTATCTAAGCCATAATCTCAGGGGTTCCACCAATGTCAAACAGACGAGGAACATTGGTTTGAAATTATTTTATTATTTGGTTCCACATTTCTCTCCCACTCTATCCTGGGCCTCCTATTGTGATCCCTTTCAGAGTTGTCAGTAGTGGGAGCCGGGCATCATCTACTTCTTCTGATCTCAGATTCTTGGAGGCTGGGGTTCACATAGTCCATTAGTCTTTTGGACTCACAGAGTCTTTGATTTTCTTTATTCTTCTTTGCTTCAGACAGGGAGAGCCCAAGAGTTGCACCTTAGATGGTCACTCATAGCCTCTAAGACTCCAGGTGCTACTCACCAAAGTAGGCTGTAGACTTTGTCTTTGTGGATTGTGTTATGCCAATTGACCTTGGTGTCCCCTGAGACCATGGTCCTAAACTCCCATATTAATTTAAAAATATATTTAAAATATATATAACAAATACATATTATATTAAAATAAATACATATCTATTTGTTTTTAATCAATAACACAAAACAATTTCACCTTGGGTAATTTCCAGAAGCCTTAACTAAGGCTTTTTAATCTGCATTTGTGTTGCCTTCGCCTTTCTCCCCATTTGATCACCAGCATTCATCATGGGATAATGGTTCCATCGAAAAGTCTAAATTCTAAAGCCTAAGTAAGTCCTGAAGGACTCTGGCAATCAAAACAATTCCTTCATCAATCCATTTAGAAGAATTTGAGAATTTGTGAGCGATAATGATCATAAAATACTAAAAACAAAACAAAAAAACGAACTGTAAACAAACTCAAAAGAGTTGACCTTGATAACGCAAATGGAGTAAAGCTCATGGGAGAAAAGCCCATGGGACCTTCATTGGCTGATGGGGATCAACTCAAAATGAGAAGAAACAGCTGTAAAGATCCATTGAAAATTGGAACATGGAATGTACGAAGTATGAATCTGGGAAAGTTGGAAATTGTCAAAAATGAAATGGAACTCATAAACATCGATATCTTCGGCATTAGTAAGCTGAAATGGACTGATATTAGCCATTTTGAATCTGACAACCTCATGGTTTACTATGCTGGGAATGA
>NW_006408678.1:575060-585002 GCF_000296735.1 Chrysochloris asiatica | reverse complement strand
GCCATGGGCTGCCAAAGGAACCAATAGATCCGTTTTGGAAGAAGTGCATCCAGAGTGCTCCTTGTAGACCAAGATGACCACACTTCATCTCTCATACTTTGGACATATTGTCAGGAAGGACTAGTCACTGGAAAAGAATATCATGTTTGGTAAGGTGTAGGGTCAGAGAAAAAGAGGAAGACCCCCAACAAGATGGATTTGCCAAGTGGCAGCATAGATGGACTCAAGCATGGCAATGATGGTGAGGTTGGCCCAGCATCGGACAGTGTTTTGTTTTGTTGTGCATAGGGTTGCTATGGGTTGGTACCGACTCAATGGTACCTAACAACAGCAACAAACAACCCAAATATGAGAGGACAGGAAAATGGATACATGATTCATTTTTAAATGTGGGGGAGATTAAGAGAAAATTGTGAAAGAAATCTTCATTATAAAAATGTGCCCTACTGAGACAGGTTTGAACCTAGCTACTGGGCTCTTCTAATGATTTTTGAGGCTCTAGGAAGTCCTGTGTGGTGCTGTAAGGTAAGCACTGAATTGCTAACTACAACGTTGTGGTTCCAACTCACCAGCTGCTCTTCGGAAATCCTATACAGTGTAGTAGTTGTGAGTTGTCATCAACTTGATAGCATTTAACAGCAACAACAACAACATTTGGGGTTGCTCTGATTTAACACCCAAATTTTTATCTCAAACATCATTCCTCCCAACTGTGTCCCACGCAAAGCTGTTTGGAATGCATGATGATGAAACAAGTAGTCACAGCAACAAGAATCTGACTTGAGAGCCAGGTATAAATTCACAAAGCAAGTTCTGCTGGAATTCCTTGAGCTGAGATGACCTTGTCCTGAAGTAAGAATAATTTCAAGCTCAATGATTACACTCAAGTCTATATGTGCTGTTGGCCCAATGTTGTTTTTAGTTGGACTCTTAGACAAGAATATTAAGGTATAATAATTTTTAGAGTTGTCACAAAGAATTTGGATAAACTCTAGAACTGCTTCTTCTGAGAATTAAAAAGTATAATGTTAAGGTGATCACAGATCACTGTTTTCCATCCAGTGTGTTCCATCCCACTAGTGATTTATAGTCAAGTGATAAGCCATGGTGTCTAGCCCCTCTTGCTTATTTCCTACCTGTACTATTTTCGGATTGTTCTATCATTGTGTCTTACATCCAGTGCTCAGCATAACTATGGTGTGCAAAACATAATCACACTGTTCACTTTGAGGTTTTCCATCTTCTCACCCCACCACGTAATGCCTACCATATTTTTTATGAAATACAAGCATTCCTTATGACCCCACATCAATTTCTGTCTTTGGGTCTGGCCTTCCCTTCATTCTTACTAGCATCACTGCCTTAGGCATTATTCTAGATGTGCCATGGTACCCTTGGAAAGTCACGAGTGTGTTTCAGAAAACAAATACAAGTCTGGAAATTCTTCTGATGGACCTAGTGACCCCATGGAGATTCATGGGAAAGTTCTTCATACAAGAGGGACCCTGGAGAAGGGAAGGCTGAGGTGTCCACATCCTCTGTGAAAATAGACTTGGCCTGGGAAAGCCTCCAACAGGTAGAGAAGAGGTGGAAGAGCCGAGAGGGAGAGGTGCACAGTCTGAGTCTTTGGTGTCTGTGGCAGAGAAGAGGGAGGACAGATCAGACCATGGCCAGTAGGACAGCTGAGGCTGGACAGCTGAAAGACCATGGCCCAGTTGTTTCAGAGTACACTCACCCAGTGGGTCAGCCTTTCCATCCCTGTCTGGAACTGTAAATACTCCCACTATTCGGTGGCCCTCTTTCCGCAGGTGACTGTAGACTTCTTGTCCAAAGACGCTCTGTCCAATGAGTGCCAACTTCAGCTTGTTTTTGAAATAAACCTATTGAACAATTCAATTAGTATCAGATGTAAGCATGGATAAGAGGCATTCAGATAACACACCTTTCTTTTTGCTACACAAGATGACTTGAGGCCTACAAAAGATTCAAAATCTGTAAAGTAAAATTTCTATTCACTTACATTGAACTCATTCTACATTATATACAAATAGCTGTTGTTGTTGTTAAGTGCCGTCAAGTTAGTTCCAACTCATAGGAGCCCTGCCTGTATAGATTTTTCAAGAAGTGGCTGGCGGGTTGGAACTGTTGACCTTGTGGTTAACAGTCCAATGCTTATCCTACTGTGCCACACCAGGACTCCCATACAAATAGCGTTGTTGTTAAGTGCCGTTGAGTCGGTTCTGAGATATAGTCACCCTGGATAGGGTCTCCACACCCAAATGTTGCTCATTTCCCCTTTGTTCTAATTCCTTTGATTATTCATTTGAGTAACTATTTGTATTATTCAATATTAAATGTGATTACATTTATATGTTACTTCAATTCCTTGGTGAAATTTATTAATTAAATAAATTTGTTGTTGTTGTTGTTAGGTGCCATTGAGTTGGTACCGACTCAGAGTAACTCTATGCACAACAGACTGAAACACTGCCTGGTCCTGAGCCAACCTCACAAATCTCTGCTATGCTTGAACCCATTATTGCTGCCACTTGGCCAATTCATCTCGCTGGGGGTCTTCCTCTTTTTCTCCCACCCTTCACGTTACCAAACATGATATCCTTCTCCAGTGACTGGTCCCTCCTGACAATATGTCCAAAGTATGAGAGACGAAGTCTGGCCATCCTGACCTCCAAGGAGCACTCTAGCTGTACCTCTTCCAGCACAGAATATTTAAAGTACCATGAACTGCCAGAAGAACATAGATTTGTTCTTCTGGAAGTCCATGATACTTTTAATAGTCTCTTCCAACACCATAACTTAAATGCATCAGTTCTTCTATGGTCTTCCTTATTCACTGTCCAGCTTTTGCATACATATGAGGTTATTGAAAACACCATGGCTTGGGTCAGGCACACCTTAGTCCTCAAGCCAATAGCTTTGCTCTTCAACATGTCAAAGAGGTCATGTGCAGCAGGTTTAAACACCATGACTAAGAAGAGTGAAATTCTGAGCAGGATCTACATCATTGTAACAATGCTTGTCCATTCCTGCAACATAGGACTTAGAACTGGGTTTATCATTTGTCTCTAAAAGAGCTAACATTAATATAACACAGAAGTCAAAAGCACAGATCCTCAAGCTGACCTGCCTGGGGTCAAAACTAGTGCCCTAGTCGTGTGACCTTAAGCAAGTAACTTAACCACTATTTACCTTGTTTTTCTCATCTGAAAATGGGAATAAAAATAACATCTTCCTTACAGGATTTTGAGAGAAGTAAATGAATAGCTATGTACACGTGTACAGTGGGGTCCTGGTGTGGCACTCTAGAATAGGTACTGAATTACTAACCACAAGGTCAGTGGTTCAAGCCTACCAGCCACTCCTTGGAAGCCTTATACAGGGTCACTATCAGAACTGACTTGATGGCACTTAACAACAACACAACAACACACCAGCAAGGGCCTTGAGTGCGTGGCACTGTAGGACTGCTAGGCAAGGGTGGCAGTCGAAACCCACTAGCTACTCTTGGTAACCCTATATAGGGTCACTGTGAGTTGGAACCAACTTGGCAGCACAATATATACTAGACATTGTTCTATGTTTTTTATATAGTCCAAAATTTCAAAATCCTGTTGTTGTTGTTGTTAAGTGCCATTGAGTCGATTCCAACCTATAGCGACCCTGTGTAGGGTTTCCAAGGAGTAGCTGGTGAGCTTGAACCACCGACCTTGCGGTTCAAACGACTTTGCAGTCTGACACATTAGCCCACAGCGCCACACCAGGACTCCATAACCCCCCAAAACACCTCCTGTCACTGAGTTGATTCTGACTCATAGTGATCTACTGGGCTGAGGAGAACGGCCCCATAGGGTTCCAAAGCTGTGATCTTCATGGGAGTAGACCTGTACTTTTTTCTCCCACAGAGTGGCTGCTGGGTTTGAACCACTGGTTAGCAGTAGAGTGCTTTAATGGCTGCCCAAACAGGACTCCTTCAAAGACTATGCATCATATCATTTAATTTAATCCTCACAACTACCCTGTGTTACTATCTCCCCACTCTGCACCATTTTATGAATGAATTACATAAGACTTAGAGAAGTCAAGTTGTTGTTAGGTGCCGTCGAGTAGGTTCCAACTCCTGTGCACAACAACAAAACACTGCCCAGTCCTGTACCATCCTCACAGCTGTTAAGCTTGAGCCCATTGCTACTGCCACTGTGTTAATCCATATCGCTGGGGGTTTTCCTCTTTTTCACTCACCCTCCACTTTACCAAGCACGATGCCCTTCTTCACTGGTCCCTCCTGACAACATGACCAAAGAATGGGAGAGAAAGCCTCATCATCCTGGCTTCTATGGAGTATTCTGGCTGTACTTCTTCCAACACAGATTTGTTTCTTCTTCTGGCAGTCCATGGTATTTTTAATATTCTTCACCACCATAACTCAAATGCATCAATTCTATGGGATTCCTTATTCAATGTTCAAAAGTCAAGTAACACCCTCAAAATCACAGTGCTAAACAGGGGAACACCGAATGTTTTCAAATTAAGAAAGGTGTGCAACATGGTTGTATTCTTTCACCATACTTATTCATCCTGTATGCTGAACAAATAATCTGAGAAGCTGGGTTCTATGAAGGAAAACGTGGCATCAGGATCAGAGGAAGTCTCATTAATAACCTGCGATATGCAGATGATACAACCTTGCTTGCTGAAAGTGAAGAGGACTTAAAACATTTACCGATGAAGATCAAAGAGCACAGCCTTCGGTATGGATTACATCTCAATGTCAAGAAAACAAAAATCCTCACCACTGGAACAATAAACAACATTCATATCAACGGAGAAAAGATTGAAGTTGTCAAGGACTTCATTCTTCTTGGATCAACTATCAACACTCATGGAAGCAGCAGTCAAGAAATCAGACAACGTATTGCATTAGGCAAATCTGCTGCACAAGACCTTTTTAAAATGTTGAAGAGCAAAGATGTCAGCTTGAGGACTAAGGTGCGCCTGACCCAAGCCATGGTATTCTCAATAACCTCATATGCATGCAAAAGCTGGACAGTGAATAAGTAAGACTGTAGAAGAATTGATACCATTGAGTTATGGTGTTGGAAGAGAATATTGAAAGTGCCATGGGCTGCCAAAAGAACCAATAGATCTGTTTTGGAACAAGTGCAGCCAGAGTGCTCCTTGGAGGCCAGGAAGGCCAAACTTCGTCTCTCATACTTTGGACATATTGTCAGGAGGGACCAGTCACTGGAGAAGGATATCATGTTTGGTAAGGTGGAGGGTCAGAGAAAAAGAGGAAGACCCCCAACGAGATAGATTAGCCAAGTGGCAGCACTGATGGACTCAAGCGTGGCAACAGTAGTGAGGTTGGCCCAGGATCGGGCAGTGTTTCGTTCTGCTGTGCATAAGGTCGCTATGGGTTGGTACCAACTCAATGGCACCTAAAAACAACAACAACAACAACAAACAAGGGAATGGCTGGAAGTTGATATCAAGTCTGTATGACTCTGAACTCCATGTATATGTAAAAAAAAATCCACTGTCATTGAGTTGATTCTGACCCATAGGGTTTCCAAGATGGTAAATCTTTATAGAAGCAGACAGCTTTCTCCTTCAGAGTTGCTGGTAGGTTTAAACATTTAAAAATAAATAAATAAAAGTATTATTAAAAAACAAACAATTGTTGATAAAGGAAACGAGTGTAAATTGCTACTATTTGATGAATTTGACCTATACTTATGGATGTAGTAGCTCAAAATACCAACTGAGAGGGAAGGAGTCTTCATATCAAGTATCAATCCTACCCCCTATGTATACAGGGTAGATAGGGATGGGCAACTTAGGCAATGACTACTTAAAATGAGGGGGTGATAAAGGCATGAAGTGACTGGCTTACACGTTTTCAAGAGGGAGTTTAGTTTAAGAGTATGAGGGGTAAGGTATAGTCTCCAATGGATAGCTTTCACTGTGTCTAGATAAGTCTGGTTAAAAGAGACCGAGTTAAGATTCTTAGGATTCACTAGTGAGTAATTGTTATCATGACTAATTGCGACTGTCACAATTGTAAAAGTAGATGTTTTGTAACAAAAACGGGAGAATTGTTAATCCTATAGTACAGAAACAGAGGCCCCTAGCATCATCAAAAGAGAAGAGTACAAGCAGAGTGTGGGACCCTATTCAGAGTAGCAGCAACACCAGAGATGGAGGCAGAGATGAGGACATGGAGAGAAAGAGCAGCTGAGGACTCTGGACTCATGGAAAGAGGGGACTGGGTGCTGGTGGCCAGGAGGCAGGCTTGCAGAATGTGGCCTTTGGTTGTTTATATTATTATATTTGCCTAGTGTTTCTATGTACATGCTCCCTCCCCCCCCCAAAAAAAAAAACCACACACACACAATAAAAACAAGGAATGGAATATGGTTGAATGATAATGCACAGAGATTATAATCATTGCAATGAAACGGTGTAAAGTCAATGTTCTCCCATGTAAACTATCACTTAGCTCACAATAAAAACTTAAAAAATAAATAAATAAAAGAATTAAAATGAATTACTACCGCCCATCTCTTCATCTTTCCTTAAAAAGATGAAAACTGACACCAAAAAGACAGTGCTTGTGAAGAAATAGAAACACTACAGAGATTTAAACAAAAACAAAAAAATACTGACTGTCATCAAGTTGGTTCTATCTCCTGATGACCATAGTGCCTCTAAGGGCATTAAAGCTTTTGAAGAATGCTTTTAAGGAATTAATTCTGTAAGCTATCCTCATATGGAACTTTCTCACAATGTTTAAGGTAATACATTGATATCACAGTTGTTAAACTGTCTGAGGCTGAAAAACTATCTGAGGAAGCAGGGTTTGTGGGTGTGGAGATAGTCACCAAAGCTTCAAGGCTTTGTCATGTGCTCCCGTGACTCTGAGTCCACTTGGGTTCATCAGATTTATTGGTCTCTTCTTGGCAATGCACCAATTCCTGTTCCCCAGAACTCTCTCCACCTATGATTGCTTCATGTTAGAATACATACACTTCCACAGAATTTGGATTTAGAAACCTTTTTTTCCTCCACTTCAATTTGAAAGGAGTTCTTTAATGTTCTGGAAAGCCATCCCAAATTACCCCACTATGAAAACCTGATTATGAAAAAACAAAACATAATTTTCCTTTGCTTCCCACTTTATTACTGGGAAATATCCCTTTTTAGGCAAGAACTTCAAAGCACGCCAGTTGACACCTTCCCTATAATTAAGCTGACAATTAAACTATTATAGTTTGGGTTTAAAAATTCTTTCCCAGGGTATATCTCCCAAGAGCCTAATTAAGATTCCACTTCCGACAAGTACTTGCCAGCAAACAGTTTAACTCTATAATAGCAGCATAATTCAACTAAGATAATGAATGGGTGACTCACTCATTTACAAACCAAAATGTTCTGTAAATTCTGTCTTCCAATCCTATACTTCATGCTGTTGCTTGAAATAGAATCCACATGTTGGCTGTCTTACAGATTTTGGCTTTGCTTCATACCATTACCAATGCGAGATATTTTCAGACATTTAAAATCTTATAAAGCACAAAGAGCCAAGAGGCTGAGCTATCTCAAATGTAATGTACTCTTAGCTGTCATGTAGTTATTCAGAGTACAAGTCTTCATGTAATGCTTTTAAAGAAATCATGTCAGTGTCTTTGGGAGCATTTCAGTCACTGAAGTATTTTCTGTACTATACTAAGGAGCCCTGGTAGCATAATGGATACAAATTGGGCCGTTAACCTCAAGGTCAGTAGTTCAAAACTACCAGTTCAAAAGATGAGGCTTTCTGCTCCCGTAGAGATTTACAGCCTTGGAAACCCTATGCAAGGTTGCTATGAGGTAGAACCAACAAATTCCATGGCATATAACCACTGTCATAAAACTGGATGGACAGACATTGCCAACCCATGCTTACAGCCTGGAGTCCAAGTCTTACTCAGAGGCAGGCCTGGGATCTGAACTCTAGTTATGACCCCCAACACCATTGCTTTTCCATAATACCAGCTGTGAAATCTCATTTTTCCTCATCAATTAAAATTAGAACAGTAATAGTACATACCTCACAAGGTTCTTATGGGGAGTTAATGGACTAAAGCATGTAGTGCATTAGTGAGCGTGTGGCCATAGTAAAATAGTCAGTAAATGTTAACTCTTATGATTCTTATACAAGTAGCACCTAAGCAAATAAGCATGCTGAAAAGAGAGCGCTCCTATTCGGAATTGACTTAGCAGGAGCTCTGGTAGCGTAGTGGTTACAAATCGGCCTGCGAACTGCAAGGTCAGCAGTTCGAAACTACCAGCTGCTCCGTGGGAGAAAGATGAGGCTTTCTGCTCCCATAAGGATTTATAGTCTTGAAAACCCTGTTCAGGGTCGCTATGGGTCAGGACTGAATTGACGGCACTTAACAACAACAACATTCGGAATCGACTTAGCAGCAATTGTTTGGAGGTTTGAGTTCACCAGAGGAAGCTCAGAAGAAAGGCCTGACAATCTCCTTCTGACAAATTACCCACTGAAAACCCTGTGGGACACAGTTCTACTCTAACATATGTAGGTTTCCATCAGTCAGAATTGACTCAACAGTAATTGGTTTTGTTTAGTTAGTTTTTTGTGGTTTTTTTGGTAGGCGGTTCAAACTCACCACACTGTCCTTGGAAACCTTATAAAGGGTCAGAACCAACTCGATGGCACTTAACAACAGCAACTCTGTGCTAGGAGCAGCAGCACCCCAGGGCTGTTTGTATATGCGCATCCCTGGTGGTGTTGTGGGTGAGAGATTGCTAACTAAAGGATTGGAAGTTTGAATCCAACAGTCACTTCATAGGAGAAAGATATGGTAGGCTCTTTCGGTAAAGATTTACTCCATTGGCAAACCTATATGCTATTATCTTGTGATTCTCTATAATATTCGGAATTAGAAGAGGCTATTATAAAATAAAACCTTTCTTTTGTAGTAAAAATATATACAATGAAATATTTGCCATTTCAACATTTTGACTATATACAGTTCAGTGGCATTAATTACATTTATCATGTTGTATAACCATCATCACTATCAGTTTCCAATTTTTTCCATAACGCTTTTCCTTTCCTTCCCACTTCTGGTAACCACAAATGAATCTTGGTTGTTCCCAATTTACATGAAGTTGTTGTTGAGTTGGTAATCACTCATAGTGACTCTATGCACAGCAGAAAGAAACACTACACGGTCCTGCACCATCCTCACAATTGTTGCTGTTTGAGCCCACTGCTGCTGTCCACTGTGTCACTCTATCTCACTGGGGGGTCTCCCTCTTTTTTGCTGACGCCCCACGTTATCAAGCATGATGCCCTTCTCCAGGGACTGGTCCCTCCTGATAATATAGCTGAAGTCTGAGAGACCAACTCTAGCTACCCAATCCTGATGGCACATTCTTTTTTGTATAATCTAGCTTCTCAGATTATTTGTTCAGTATACAGCTTGAATAAGTATGGTGAAAGGATGCAACCCTGGTACACACCTTCCCTGATTTCAAACCATTCAGTATCCCCTTGTTTTGTTAATAACTACCTCTTGGTCTATGTTTAGGTTCCTCATAAGCACAATTAAATATTCTAGAATACCCATTCTTCACAATGTTATTCATAATTTGTCATGATCCACACAGTTAAAAACCTTTGCATAGTCAATAAAGCACAAGTAAACATCTTTATGGAATTCTCTGCTTTTGGCCAAGATCCATCTGATGTCAGCAATGCTATCCCTAATTCCACATCTTCTTTTGAATCTGGCTTGAATTTTGGGCAGTTCCCTGTTCATGTACTGTTGAAATTGTTTTTGAATTATCTCCAGCAAAATTTTACTTGCATGTGACATTAATGATTTTCTTAATGAGATGATTTCTTCCTTCCCA
>NW_006408678.1:569877-574710 GCF_000296735.1 Chrysochloris asiatica | reverse complement strand
TTTTTTTCTCATTAAACTTTGTTTTAATGGGTCTCAAAATTCTGTGACAAATTTTTGGTCAAGTTGTTGCCATTTAAAAAGTACTGATTTTAAAAAGTAATAACTTAAAACTGCCACACAATAAAGAAACAAATGGTCTGCATAACATGTCTTTCCTTTTGAAGGTTTTATGATACATTGTTATCATTAACCAATCTTTTACTATTAAACTTAAATGGCCAATTGAGACAAACAGTTCTGAGATGTTCTTCCACCACTGATTAAGACTAGGGGAGCAGGTGTTAAAGAAAATAGTCATTTAGCCTCTGAGTTTTCTGAACAGACTTGGTGACTTTGCCAGCTCTAGTAGCCTTTTTGTCCACTGCTTGATGACATCCACAGCAACAGTCTGTCTCATGTCATGAACAGTAAAACGACCCAGAGGAGGGTAATCTGAGAAGCTCTCAACACACATGGGCTTGCCGAGATCCATGTCAACAATGGCAGCATCACAGACTTCTAGAATTTGGGGCCATCTTCTAATCAGACTGGCAAGTAATCTTCTCCTTGAGCTCAGCAAACTTGCAAGCAATGTGAGCTGTGTGACAGTCCAGCACAGGTGCATATCCAGCGCGGATTTGGCTTGGATGGTTCAGGATGTGCAGTGAAGCCAGCTACATCCATTGGTGGGTTATTTTTGCTGTCACCAGCCACATTGCCCTGGCAAACATCTTTGACAGAGATGTTCTTTACATTGAAGCCTACATTGTCTCCAGGCAGAGCTTCACTCAAAGCCTCATGGTGCATTTCAGCAGATGTTACTTCAGTGATAATGTTGATGGGAGCAAAGGTGACCACCATTACCAGTTTGAGAACACCAGTCTCCACTCTACCCACAGAGACAGTGCCAACACCACCAATTGTGTAGATATACTGGAGAGGTAGACATAGGGGCTTGTCAGTTGGATGAATTGGTGGCAGGCTGCAATCCAGAGCTTCAAGCAATGTGGTTCCACTGGCATTGCCATCCTTACAGATAACTTTCCATCCCTTGAACCAAGGCATGTTAGCCCTTGGCTCCAGCATATTGTCACCATTCCAACCAGAAATTGACACAAATGCTACTGTGTCAGGGTTGTGGCCAATTTTCTTTCTGACTTCTTTAACAATTTCCTCATGTCTCTTCTGGCTGTAGGGTGGCTCCGTGTAATCCATTTTATTAACACAACAATTAGCTGTTTCACACCCAGTGTGTAAGCCAGAAGGGCACACTTACTGGTCTGCCCATTCTTAGAGACACCAGCTTCAAATTCTCCAACACCAGCAGCAACAATCAGGACAGCACAGTCACAGCCTGTGAGGTTCCTGCAGTCATGTTTTTGATAAAGTCTTTGTGTCCTGGGGCATCAATGATGGTCACATAGTACTTGCTGGTGTCAAATTTCCACAGGGAGATATTCATGGTGATGCCTCGGTCACGTTCAGCTTTCAGCTGATCCAAGACCCAGGCATACTTGAAGGAACCCTTCCCCATCTCAGTAACTTCCTTCTCAAATTTCTGATGGTTCTTTTTGTCGATTCCACCACATTTGTAGATCAGGTGACCAGTAGTGGTTGACTTGCTGGAGTCAGCATGTCCAATAACAGCAATGTTGATATGGGTCTTTTCCATTCCCATTTTGGCTTAGGTTTTGCGATGGTTTTCACCAACACCTTTATTCTGGCAGCAAAACTGTTGTAAAAAAAACGAAACTAATCTTTCTCTGTTGAATGGATTTAGTACTTTTGTAGAAAATCAATTGGCCATGGGTGTATGGGTTTATTTCTAGATAGCCAATTTAATTCCATTGGTTTATATGTCTCTCCTTATATATCAGTATCAGGATGTTTTGATTACTATAGCTTTATAGTGTATCTTGTCATTGTTAAGTCTGAATCCTCCAACTTTTTTCTTATACAGATTAGATTGGTTATTTAGGGCCCATTGCAATTCCATATAAATTTAAGGATTGGTTCTTCCATTACTCCAAAGAAAGCTATGGAAGTTTTGATGGGGACTGCATTGAAGCTATAGATCATTTTCAGTAATACATCTTAAGAAGATTAAGTCTCCCAATCTGTGAACACAGAATGTCCTTCCAATTATTTAGGTCTTTATTACAGTTTTTTTTAGTAGCGTTTTATAGTTTTCAGTGTACAAGTCTGTCACTTTTCTACTTACATTTATTCTTAGGTATCTTATTCTTCTAGATGCTATTCTAAATGAAATTGTTTTCTTAATTTCCTTTCTGTATACTTATTACTGAAGTACAAAGACCTAACTAATTTTTCAAATTCATTTATGAGCATAAGCTAAACAGTATTGCTTGCTGGCAGGCAGGAGGCTGGCTTCCAGATGCACCAGAGATTATATATTCCTGCGTGGGTTGTTTTTGTTTTTTTGTTTTTGTAAATAAAAAAAAAAGGGGGGGGGTTCTTGATAAAAGAAACAATCTATGATGGTTTTGTGGGGAGGTGGAAATGATTCATGCTCCAGAGGGTAGACACGTGTTGACATGGGTGACAGGGCAGGCAGTATACAACCAGAGGGAGATTGGCAGAGGACAGATGGGGTTGGTGGGAGACACAGGGAGGAATGCAGGGATTGGAGAGAATAGAGGTCAATGCTGTTAACTGTTGGTGCATGGAGGGGACTGCAGCCATATAATGAAGCAAAGTCTAGGATTTGTTGAATGTGAAACTGATGATCTGCTCTGTAAACCTTCACTAATTCACAATAAAAAGTAAAAAAAAAAAAAGTATTGTTACTAGGGTTACAGTTCATACATGCATGAGTTTCTTCCAAACAAAACATGTCTAAACATGTCTCTATGGTCAATGGATGAAAGTACACAGTTCTCCAGTAATACACGTCTCTTTAAGGTCCAGTCCAACAGTGACTTCTGAAGGGATTTTCCTGGCCAGTTAAATTCAAGGCAGAAAGGTCAACTCATAAGGTTATGGTGACTGTCTTTTGGGATTCCAGATGGGTAATCATGATAGATTTCCTCAAAAGATACAAGGCTTATTAGGAAGAATTTTTAAGAAAACTGAAAACTATGTTGTTGAGAAAACAGGCCAGGTAAGTTGTGTTGAGAAATTTTTCTCCATCATGATCACTTGCTTTTTCTTCAACAGTAACAAGGGCCGTACTAGAATAATTTCATTGGGAAACTTTACCCCATCCACTGTGCAGCCCTGATCTTGCTTCAGACTTCTTTTTGCTCCCCAAATTCAAAGAACATTTAGAAAGAACACAATCTGAGTCCCTCGAGGATGCTGTTTTGCTGTGGTGTAAACCGATGCAGACTGAATTCTTCAGGGAAGGGTTACAGAGATGGTAACACCATCTTAAGAACAGTATACATGGCTATGTCAAGAAATAAAAGTTATACACTTGGATATTTTTGTCTAATAAAAGTTTCTATGATTTTATAGCAGTACGTTGTGGCTTACCCTCATATTAGCTCTAGTAGTTTTCTTGGGGAACATGGTGACTTGTAGGATAAGCACTGAACTTCAAACTACAATGTCAGGGTTTGAACCTACTAGCTGCTCCATGGGAGAAATATGAGGGTCTCAGCTCCCACAAAGATTACAGCCTCAGGAACTCTATATAAAGTTGTTTTAAGTCAGTATCCACTCAGCAGCACTTAGTCTTCCTGAATTCTTTGGGATTTTCTATATACAGGTTACATCATCTCAAAAAAAAAAAAAGAAAGAAAGAAAGAAGACAACTGAGATAGTTTTATTTCTTCCTACCTGATTTGATAGCTTTTCTTTTTCTTGTCCAATTGCTCTGACTAGGACTTCCAGTGCAATATTGCACAGCAGAGGTGAGACTGAGTGTTCTTGCTTTATTCCTGATCTCAGAGAGATAATCTTTCATCATCGAACATGAAATTAGCTGTGTTTTGTTCATATATACCCTATGCCATACTGAGCAATTTCCCTTCTACTTCTGGTGGTGGAGTGCTTTAACCATGAAAGCGTGTTACACACACACACACACACACACACACACACACACACACACATATATATAACGGCTGGGAACGAATCGACGCCACCACTCAGCCTCAGGCGCCCGTGCGGTCGACCTGGAGCACTTCAGGGGCACCGTCAAAGGGCCAGCCAAGAAGTATTCACACAACCCTGGTAAGGATCACATAGTGCAGTGGGCGGGAAGGCCTCACCACCAACTTGAGGGGGAAAGCAAGGCGTGTCACCCAGAGGACCAGGGAGGCACGACCACGGAGCAGGGGTAGGGCAAGCGAGGTCGGGACAGAGGCCGCACTCCTGGCCTCCCCTCTCCCCACCCCCAATCACGGGCCAGTGACAACGCAAGGGGGAGAGAAAGCAAGGGGCCCTCGGGCAGAGTGAAAAGAGTGGTTCCATTCGGAAGGAATGTCCATCCCTCGTCTGATGAGGATTAGGCCTGGCCCGGGAGTGCACGACGGCACCACATCAATTGTTGTTAAGTGCTATCGAGTCGGTTCCAACCCACAGCGACCCTGTATAGGATTGCCGAGGAGCTTCGAGGAGCAGCTGGTGAGCTTGAACCACTGACCTTGCAGCTCAAATGGCTTTGCAGTCTGGCGCATTAACCCACAGCACCACACAGGTAGTTAATCTAGTTTAAAAGATTCTGGACATATGAGCTGAGTTCAATCACATTCCATAGACTCCTGTTGACCTAGAGATGTGAAAGAGAAGAGGAAGGGCTGGTTGGTCCAAAGTGTGGTGAGAACTGGGGACACCTGAGCCCATGGACAAGGACATAGCCACAGAGGGCTAGAGCTGAGAGAGAAGCAT
>NW_006408678.1:564530-569112 GCF_000296735.1 Chrysochloris asiatica | reverse complement strand
GTAAAGTATTATATATGTCTGAGTGGTTTTTAGTTTCTTGTGTTTTTTAACAAGAGCTAAAATGAGTAGAGAGAAATACTGTTGACTGATGGTACATGTTGTTGTTGTTGTTAAGTGCCATCGAGTCGGGTCCGACCCATAGCGACCCTGTACATGGAGGGGATTAAAATCATTGTGATGAAACAAGGTGTATGATTTGTTGAATGTAAAACTGATGATCTGCCCTATACACTTTCACTCAATCCACAATAAAAACCTATATATATATTCTATAAAATACAGGGAAAAAAAGATTCTGGACATATCACTAAGTTTAAATCATTAAGTATTTCTAAAACCATTTCTTTAAGACAGACAATGAAAAATTAATTCTATTAGGAAGCGTGTTATAAACAAATTTTACTCTCAGAGTTTGCCAAGTTCTCAGGGATTTCTTTCAGACTTCCTTCATCCTGCTCTATTGTCAAATTTAAAATCATTATTAGATTTTTAAATTTAAAAAGATTAAGATAGGGACTTCTGTAAGATGGCGGACTAGGCAGACACACGACATGGACCCTGTACAACAAAGATACATGAGACCAGATAAAACCGACACAGATGAAACCCTGGAACGCTGAACTTCAGAAGAAAGGTTCGAGAACTGGGTTGAGTGCTTGCTGGAAGGAGACTCTGAGCAGGAATGACAAGAGAGGGACACTGACTGGTGAATGGCCAGCCAGAAATGACATGACCATTTGTGACCTCTGTGAGCAGCTTTGGCAACAAAGGTGGCCTGGCAGAGCAGTCACACAGGACTGGAAAGGTGCGATTCCTTCTTTTTCTCCAAGCTTCCCTGGTGATCAGCAGTGTGACCAGCTCCCACCCTCATAAACCCCCAGCACACTCCCTGCTCTCTGGCAATTTTGAGCCACATGGTTGGGAACCACGCCAGTGTGAGGCAGAGGCCAACTGCTCTGATTTGGTGTATTGATTTGATGTCTGGATTCAGGTGGGCTTGGCTTAGGACTTACAGAACCCACAGACTCCCTAGACCAACATTGAACCAGTTATCTTGTCCCCAGCTGCCCTGTGGTCCTATCTGACACTAACTCTAGCTCCAACATGGACTTCCACGGACTGACTGAGTGCCCTGTCTATAGACAACACTGAGGGTGATAAGAACACATCCTCCCAGACCTTCCACCTCATGAGCTCCTTGGCTTGCAGGAGCCCTTCCAGAGCTTTCTCCTCTCTGGGTCAAACAGCTGTATTGTTTTTGTTTTGGGGTTTGGTTTTTTCCTTTTGTTGTTTCATTGCTTTTGTTTGTCTATCCTTTCTCTTCCCATTCCTTTGAATTTCACCCTTGCTATCTCTGCTTTTGTGGTTTCTTCTTGTTTCTCATTTCCCCTGTTGATCTTTCTTTAGTATTCTCTTTCTCTTTTCATTTCCCCTCTCACTGGTTTGTCTAGTTTCTCTAGTTTTTCTCACTGGTTTTCTCTTATTTTATTCTCTCCTATAGCTCCATTTTCCTGTCCCGCCTTCCCTTTCTAGTTATTTTAAGTGTACTCTTATTTTTTTCCTTTTATTTTCTCTCTTATTTTTCTCTTCTATAGCTCCATTTCCCTTTTGTCTTTATAGTTGTTATATTCTTTTTTTTTTGGTAGCTACCTTTTAAATTTCTTTTTTATCTTTATTATTTTACCTTTTCATTGTTGGTTCCTTGTTGGTTTATTCTAATTTGTTTCTTGTGTGTATGTGTGTGGGGGAGAGTTATCTCTTTCCCACCTCACAGGAGACAACAATTGTACCCACTCAGCCCAGCCACAACTGTACCCTCTTCAGCTCCACACACTAGGTAAGAGCCAATGCCATCTCCTATGCTACCTGATCAATGGTAGACATCAGCCAGCACCAACACCCAATCCAAATCCAAACCCACCCTAAACTGAGAAGCATGAAGGGCAGATGGAGAACAGTGCACATAATTCCATTCTCTAGCTACACCCACAGAAGATGGCTGGTGAAAGCCTAAGAACACATCAACATACAATCATCAATTAAATACAAATATAACAACCCCCAAATGATCCAGAGACAACAGAATTCTAGTTCACATGAAGAAACAAGAGAGAATGGCTCAAATAAATGACGAAGATGCAGAGCTAGAAAATGTTTCTGAGGAAGAAAAGGTAATTGAACTAACTGAAAAGAATTCAAAACAATGATATTTAGGAACCTTTAAAGACTGACAAGAACTGACTTGACAGCACTTCACAACAACAAAGATTGATAAAACGATCGAGGAAAGCAAGGAGAACACAGAAAACACTTTGGAAGAATTTAGGAAAACACTTCAAGAATAAACACAAAATAAATACAAATTTTGAAACAATACTAAACATGCAATTAGAAATCCAGAAGATTAATACTAAGATTTCAGAAATAGACAATACATTAAAAGGGTAAAGGAACATAGTTGAAGCAATGTAAGTCCAAATTAGTAAGCCTGATGATAAATCTTTCAATACTAGTATGCTAGAAGAACAATCAGAACAAAGAGTGAAAAAATCTGAAGAAAGGCTAAAGTTAGGAAGGATACCATGAAGAGGAACAACTTATGAGTGACTGTAATTCCAGAACAGGATAGGACAATAAAAAGCACAGAGAAAACTGCCGAAGTGTTGCTGGGAGAAAACTTCCCTAACATCATGAAGGAAGAAGATAATCATACAAGAAGCTGAACAAACCCTAAACAGGATAAATCCCAAAAGAAAATCACCAAGGCATATCATAATCAAACTTTCCAAATCCAAAGCCAAGGACAGAATCCTGAGAACAGCTCAGGAAAAGTGAAAGGATACCTATAAAGGAGAACCATTTAGACTAAGTTTTGATTTCTCAGTAGAAACTATGCAGGCAAGAAGGCAATGGGATGACATATACAAAACCCTGGAAGAAAATAAATGATCAACCAAGGATCATATGCCCAGCAAAGCCATCCCTCAAATCCAACAGTGAAATTAGGACAGTTCCAGATAAACAGAAATTGAAGGAATTTGTAATGACCAAACCAAGTTTGTAAAAAATGCTTAAATGGTGTTCTTTGGATTGAGAAACAACAAAAGCAGAAAACAACCTGAGATTATTATACATGATACCACCACCCAGAACTCAACCTGGATATAGAAGTATTTAAAGTAAAACAAGTCTACAAGACTCAAAATAGGGAGCCAGAGATGTCCATTTATAATCAAGTCAATAACAAAGCAAAAGGAGGGTATAGCATAGACACAGAACTTCCAAATGGCAAGGACGTCAAGTACATTTCAAGACAAAACAGACTGTTTTAAACAGGAGAATAAGTAATGAATTACAGGCTAACTTCAAGAAAATTAATAACCTGCATATCAAAATGAAAAAAAAAAGGAAAATTGAAAGATTTAGTAAACATTAACACAATAGAAATGAAAATGAAAAGAAAACCCACAAACAAAATAAACTCAGCACAGAAAATAATGTGGGATCAAGAAATCAGCAGTACCACAAAGGACACAGCAAAATGACAGCAATCAATTCATATCTATGGATCATTTCACTGAATTTAAATAGATTAAATATGCCAGCCAAGAGACACAGATAGCAGAATGGACTAGAAAACAGCATCCTTCCATATGCTGTTACAAGAGACTAATCAAAAAGCTGAGACAGCCGAAATGCCCATTAACAGAAGAATGGTTAAACAAACTTGGTACATACAAACAATAGAACACTATGCAATGTTAAAGAATAGTGATGAATCTTTGAACCCCTTACAACATGGATGAATGTAGAGGACATTATGCTGAGTAAAATTAGTCAATCACAAAAGGACAATAATTGTGTGAGATCAATGTTGTAAAAAGTTAAGAAAAGGTTTTCTTGATAAACAATCTACAATTGTTAAGGGGGTTGGGGGAGGGGGAATTATTCACAGATAGAGGACAGACGCATTAACATGGGTGACAGGGCAGGCAATATACAAGACAGTGGTTAGCAGAGAAAGATAAAGGTAGTGGAAGACAGGAGGAGTGTAAGTGTTGAAATGAATAGAGGTAAACACTGTTAACCATTGGGACCTGGAGGGGATGGCAAACATTATAATGAAGTAAAATATATGATTTGTTGAATGCAAAACTGATGATCTGCTCTGTAGACCTTCACTTAAATCACAATAAAAGGTTAAAAAAAAAAAAAAGATTATGATACAATTTACAGACTGTAACTATATCCTGTTTAGAATAGAGTTCTGCTAAGTTTTGGCAAATACATGCAGTCATGTAACTACCACTACAATCAATATCTAAGCTAGTTCCAGACCCAGAAAAGAGCTGTTCCTTTTGAGGGAAGCTTTGGGAGTATGGAACTGCCCTAGATCTTGATTGTGCTGGTAATTACATGACTGTATGTATTTGCCAAAACTCCTATGTTGATTGTAGTTGATCCTTCCCCCTGTTTTCAGTTTCTGAAAACCACTGATCTTTTCTGTCCTTATCCTTTTACCTTTTCCATATCATATAAATGCAATCCTATAATATGTAATTTTTTGCTTATTTTATTTTTT
>NW_006408678.1:561945-563600 GCF_000296735.1 Chrysochloris asiatica | reverse complement strand
ATTCTACAAAGGTTTTCTTCCAACAACTCTTTGACAATTTTCTCTGTTTTTTTGTTGTTGTTGTTGTTGTTGTTGTTGTTTTTGCGTGTGTGTGTCTTCCTGTTCTGAAATTCTAATCACGTATAAGTTACTCCTCTTGATAAGCTGAAATTGTCTATTGTCTCCAAGGCATTGTAGTGTTGTTGTATTCGTATTTCATTGATGATTATATGTTGGCATGTTCTCACCTGTCCCTGGTGGATGTGACAGAGACTAGAAGTATATTTTTTTTGCCATTTACATAGTTCAGTTTGAGTATGTCTGATGTTGGCTGCTGATTATCATTGATCAGATGATACAGGAGTGGGTAGTGGCGCTTGCCAAGTGGGTGGAGACACAGGAGATACAGATGTGGTTGGGCCATGTGGGCACAATTGTTATCTCCCAGAAACAAACAAAAGCAATAAAAGGTCTAATGATGTAAAATTCATGTGCCTCCAGACATACAGGGGTGGTACACCAGGTTGACTCCAGGCATCTCGGTGGGCAAGGGAATGGACTGGCCAGATCCCTGGTTACCAGGAGGGCATGAAGAACAAGGGAGAACCACACCCCTCTTGCCATCAACCTCCACTGCAGGTCTTGCACCTTCAGGTCCCTGTATTTACAGTCACTGCAAAAGTCCAAGATGAGCATGCTGCTTCAAGCCAGCTGACAGCCCACATGTCTGACTCCCCTCTGTGGCTTCTGCTCACCTTCCTCTTCTAGTCAGTACTCAATCCACCTCTCTAGCCTATCCTCTGAAGCTCAGGGTTCCAGGGTCACCTTCTGTATACATTTCACTTGGTCTTCCATGTTCTTGTTGCAGACAATCTGCTCAGCTCGTCTGCCTTCTCTGCCATTTTGCCCTGAAATCTAATATGTACTCTTCTGAGTTTGACTTCTTACATGTAGTATATCACATCTGAGTTTCATTCATGGTGTCATATAGATAAAATATGTGCTCATTTTTATTTCTAAGGAGAATTCTATTGTATGAGTGGGTGTACCACAGTTGGTTTAACCTGTTGCCAGTTGAACGGCGTATTCCCCTAATTTCTGGAAATCATTAATAGAGTATCTAGATGGCAATTGATCATAGGGATGGAGTAGGAATGGGCAGCATTTCTTTCTGTTTTACCTAGAGAGCTAACAATAACAACAACCAACACTTGAAAACAAGTTTTTATGTGAACCTAAGCTTTCATTTCTCTTGGGTAAATGCTCATGAGTGTGATTACTGGATCCTATGGCAGGTGTATTTTGCTTGGCTTCACAATTAACACTCATGGAAGCAGCAGTCAAGAAATCAAATGACATATTGCATTAGGCAAATTTGTATCACAAGGTCTCTTTGAAGAGTTCAAGAGCAAAGATGTCATTTTGAGGACTGAGGTGTACTTCACCCAAGCCATGGAATTTTCAGTAATGTCATATGAATGCAAAAGTTGGACACTGAATCAGGAAAACCATAGAAGAATTGGTGCATTTGAGTTATGGTGTTGGAGGAGAATACTGAAAGTACCATGGACTTCCAGAAAAACAAATAAATCCCTGTTGTAAGAAGTACAGCCAGAATGCTCCTTAGAAGCCAGGATGGTGAGACTTTGTCTCCCTCATTTTGGATACAATGTCAG
>NW_006408678.1:551194-559237 GCF_000296735.1 Chrysochloris asiatica | reverse complement strand
ACACAATCAAAAGCTTTTGCATAGTCAATAAAGCACAGGTAAACATCTTTCTGCTATTCTCTGCTTTCAGCCAAGATCCATCGGACATCAACAATGAGATCCTTAGTTCTACGTCCTCTTCTGAATCCGGCTTGACCCTTTGGAAATTCTCTGTCAACCATGTACGCTGCAGCTGTTTCTGTATTACTTTGAATAAAACTTTACATGCATGGGATATCAAAGATATTGTTTGATGATTTCCACATTCCATTGGGTCACCTTTCTTTGGAATGAGCACAAATATGGATCTCTGCTAATCAGTTGGCCAAATAGTTGTCTTCCAAATTTCTTGGCATAGATGACTGAGTGCCTCCTGTGCTGCCTCACTTTCTTGAAAGATTTCAATTTTTATCCCATCAATTCTTGGTGCCTTGTTCTTTGTCAATTCCTTCAATGCACCTTGGACTTCCTCCTTCAGCATCATTGGCTCTTGATCATATGCTACCTCTTGAAACGGTTGAACATCAACCATTTCCTTTTGGTACAGTGACTCTTGTATTTTGTTTCCATCTTCTTTTGATGCTTTCTGCATCATTCAATAATTTGCCCAAAGAATCCTTCAATAACGAAAGTCGAGACTTGAATTTTTTCTTTAATTCTGCCAGTTTGAGAAATGCTAAGCTTGTTCTTCCTTTTTGGTTTTCTGACTCCAGATCTTTGCACATTTTGTTGTAATATTTGACTTTATCTTCTCGAGCTGACCTTTGAATTTTTCTGTTCAGCTCTTGTACCTCCTCATTTCTTCCATTTGCTTTAGCATAGCTACGCTGGAGAGCAAGTTTCAGTGTCTCTTCTGACATCCTTTTGATCTTTTCCTTCTCTATTGTCTTCTTAATGCCTGTTTGCTTTCTTCCTGTAAGATGTTCTTGATGTCATCCCACAATTCTTCTGGTCTTCGGTCTTTAGTGTTTAATGTATCAAATCTGTTCTTCAGATGATCACTAAATTCAGGTGGGATATATTCAAGGTCATATTTTGGCTCTCATGGACTTGTTTTCAGCTTCAGTTTGAATTTGCATATGAGCAATTGATAGTCTGTTCCACAATCTGCCCCTGGCCTTGTTTTGACTGATGATATGGAGCTTTTCCATTGTCTCTTTCTGCAAATGTAGTCAATTTGATTTCTATGTATTCCATCTGGTGAGGTCTGTGTGTATAGTAATCTAAAGAAGGTATTTGAAATGAACAAGTCATTGATTTAGTTGGGATAATCAACTTTTATTAATGAATTTATGCAATCCTTCAAGTCTCCCCTGAGCTCTCCAAAAGAAAGATGATTTAATGTAAGGTGGTGAAAAGAGAGATCAAAAAGACAAACAGGGACAAGACTTCAGCGCTCTGTGCCATCCAACCCAGATCCCCAGGTGCCACGAGGCAGAGATCGCTGAGAACTGCAGGCAAAAGCCGTAAAGAGTAGGTTTCCCCATTGCCCTGGAGATGAGAGAAAGAAGAGGAAGGGCTCTTTGGTCCAAAGTGTGGTGAGACCTGGGGACACCTGAGCCCATGGACAAGGACATAGCCACCACAGACGGCTAGAGCAGAGAGTGAAGCATCCAGGTGATATGTAGTGAGGGGAGACGCACAAGAACACCCAAACTTGCAGATAGCACCCATTTGACCTAGACTTGATGGCTTGATAATCAGAATTTGATCATCAGAACTCGACTAGAGGAAGATAAAAAATAATAATAATAAGCAGCAATAAGTTTTGAAAAAGAAAACAAGTGTAAATTGCTACAACTTGATGACCTTGACCTATACTCATGGAGGCAGTAGTTCAAAATACCAACAGAGAGGGAAGGCGTCTTCACAGCAAGCATCAATGCTGTCCCCTCTGTACACAGGGTAGATAGGGATGGGCAACTTAGACATTGGCTACCTAAAATGAAGGGGTGATAAAGGCTCGAAGTGGCTGGCTTAAAAGTTTTCAAGAGGGAGTTTAGCTTAAGAGTGTGTGGGGGAAGATGGAGTCCCCACTGAGTAGGTTTCATCTTGTCTAGATGGGTCTGGTAAAAAGAGATGGGAATAAGATTCTTATGATTCAGTAGTGAGTAATTGTTATCATGACTAATTGTGACTGTCACAACTGTAAATGTATAAGTTTTGTAACAAAAACAGGGGAGTGGTTAATCTTACAGTCCAGAAACAGACGACCCTAGGACCATCAAGGGACAAGAGCACAAGCAGAATGTGGGACCCTATCCAGAGAAGCAGCGACATCAGAGATGAAGGTAGAGATGGGGACATGGAGAGAGGGAGCAGCTGAGAACTCTAGATTCATGGTAAGAGAGGGACTAAGAGTTGGTGGCCAGGAGGCAGGCTTGCAGAATGTGCCCTTTGGTGGTTTAAGTTATTATATATGCGTGGGTGTTTAAAAAAAAAGAGCAAGAGCTAAAATGAATACAGAGAAATGCTGTTAACTGATGGTACATGGAGGGGATTATAAGCATTGTAATGAAACAAAGTATATGATTTGTTGAATGTAAAATTGATAATCTGCCCTGTATACTTTCACTCAATTTACAAAAAAACAAAAACAAAAACACAGAGTCTGTTTCCCCACTTTTGTTTTTTAAAAGGGGAACCCTCCCCAAAGTAACAGAAACTGATTGTAGGAGGTACTGTGAATGAATTCTCATTATCTGGGGGTCTGAGGGTGAGGGAAGCTCTTCCTTTTATGCAAGTTTGAGCCAATCTTGGTGATACTAAGGCTTTTCTTTGCCTCCCAAGTTTTCTTACAGGTACTGGCAAAGGAACCCCAAGAAGAGACAAATAATAAAGCAAATTATTTTATAACATAGCAGGCGTGTATTTTTTCATAAAAGAGATCGTGTATGCGTGATGGGTATTTTCTCTTCTCCTAACAGTTTAGTGTCCGTCAAGACCCAGGGAGGCTTCTTTCCCCAGGATCCCGAAGTGCTGAAGGGAACGTCACTGGCAACGTGTAAAACTCCGGTCCCAAGCAGGGAGGAGCTGATGCAATTCAGAGCCGCTGGGCTGGGCATGCGCTCGGTTCTGGCGCTCCAGATGAATGCTCCAGCGTGGCTCTCTCTGCACCGCTGGAAAATCCTAGAAATCTAGCCGGCTACCGTTCAGCTAGCTACACAGCGCAAAGTGCCAGGATCTGAACAGGTCTTGGTGATACTAAGGCCAATCGCGAGAGCTCACACCCCAGGCCTCCAGGGAATACCCGGCTGAAGTGATACTACCCTTGTTCAGGAGAAGGTCTCTTCCTTCCAGGCTCCATCTCTAGACAAGCAGACCCTCCAGCCTTTGCCAAGTGATCCTTCCCACCCTGTCAGTCCCAGGCCGATTTCGCAGGTCCAGAAATCTCATCCAAAGCTTCTTTCCCATAGAAGACAACGGTTTGCTTGACAAGCCGCATATAGACCCTCTATCCTGATCTTTCTCTTTTTGAAAACGTCCCCCTAGGTTTCTAAACCGTCTGAGCACCGCTCCTCATCCCAACCCTGTGGGCCCATCCCTCCCGCCTCAGGGTCTGGCATCCAGGACAGGGTGAGAGCTCACTGGGCGCCTGGGCGGGACTCACCCGGCCGGTGGAGAAGCGCCGGAGCGCCTGGCTGCCCCATCGCAGCATGCCGGAACGGAGCGCTCACGCAGCCAGGGGGCTCAGCCTGGGCGCGGTCTGCAGACTAGGGGCACCGCGGCCCAGCTCGATGCTTCGGCCTCTGCAAGTCCAGAGACCCAGCCCAGGAGACCCGCCCCCTCCAGCTGGCAGCGCCCCGCCCCCTCCAGCTGGCACGGCTCCTGCGGCCAATCGGGTGCGCCCGGGGGTGGAGGGGCGGGCTCAGGCCTCCCAGACTGCAGGGACCTCGCCCCGCAGCTGCCTGGAGTTTAGTAGACCCGCTGACACCCCTCCAGTCCTGGCCAAGCTACTAGCTGTGGGACCTTAGGTATGTAGGGAATCTGTCAATTATTCGGGACCAAGTTGACACTTCCAAATTATGCCCATTCTGAGAGAGCCGCAGACATGCCCGTGAGCATTCAGCTACCAGCTGCTAAAGTGAGAGGTGTGGCACCTTCTCCTTAGATAGGAATCCTGATACTCATCTGGCAAGCTGTTGAGAGGCTTCTATGGCTGAGTGTAAATAAAGCACTTGGCAAAGGGCCAAGCACACAGCTGGTCACAGATACATGATAGATACTCGCCCGCCACCCTTTCCTCGCTAGAAGAACCACTCAGACATGCTTCTGTGAGCACATGTCTCAAATGGGACTCCTGAACCTGGCAATCAAGAAATTCTGCAATTCTGGCACTTAAACAGTTTCTCATTATTCTTTGGCATGTATAAATTCAGCCTGGCAGAACTACCTGCTAATTCCTTCCTGGCCAACGCTTATCACCTGTCACTTGTCACATCACCCTATGACCAAATTACTGTTTTTCGTAAAAGAACACATCAAATGCTTCTTCCTTCTTTATTGTTCTTCCTCCCAACAAGGAATCTTTCACTCCTCTGAAGGATTTGTGGCCATGCTTCTCTTTGGAATTGGCATAAAAATAGATCTCTTCCAATCAGTTGGCCAGGTAGCTGTCTTCCAAATTTCTTAGCATAGCTGAAGAGTGTCTCTAGCACTACATCAGTTTGTTGAAAGATTTCAATTTGTATTTCACAAATTCCAGGAGCTTTGTTCTTTGCCAAGGACTTAAGTGCACCGTGGACTTCTTCCTTCAGTACCATTGGTTCTTGATCATATGCTACTTCTTGTATTTTGGTCACTTGTTTGAACCAATCCATTTGCTTTCTTCGTGTGAACTGAAATTGTCATTGTATTTGTATTTCACCGATGATTATATGTTAGTGTGTTCTTAAGCACTACCCTTGTGTCCTCTGATGGGTGTGATAGAGAATGGACGTGTGTTTGGAGTGCCCTGTTCAGGTAGGGCAGTTTAGGTTGGTTGGCTGGTGTTTATAGTTGATCACGTGGTACAGGAGTAGTGGCCCTTACCCAGTAAGTGAGGTTGCAAGAGGTACAGGTGGACCAGAGTCATGTGGACAAGGTTGCTCCCTCTTGTCAGGTGGGGGACAGGGGGGTGAAGGAAAGAATAAAAACAAACAACAGCAAGAAAGGAAATAACAAAGGGAAAAAAGTGTGTGAGAGAAAGCAGACAAATAACAGCAAGAAAGAATAATTTCATAGTTTTCCTGTCATCGTCCTGTTAAGTCACTATCTCGACAGAATGCAGTTGTAAAAGCTCAAGGTATCCACATGGTGTTAGGCCAGCCGACAGTTCATTCAACTGTCTATTCTTTTTTTTAAATCATTTGATGTAGCATTTTTTAAAAAGTTTTTATTGTGAGGTTTACATGGGAGAGCATCAGCTTTAAACTTATCCTATCGTATTTGGTTTCATTGCAATGATTACCATCCCCTCCATGCATCATCAAACAACCAAAGGGTACACCACACAGGCCTGCCCCCAGGCCACCAACACACAGCCCTTCTCCCTCCCTGAGTCTAGTGTCCATCTGTCCACGTCATTGTCTCTGTCTCCATCGCTGGCGTCACTGCCTCTCTGGGTAGGGTCACGCCTCCATTCTTCTTACTTGATGGTCCCAGGGACCTCCGCTCCTGGGCTGCAAAATCAATCACTCTCCTCCTTTTGTCAAAAAAACATCTACCTCTATATTTCCTACCCTCACATTTAGTCCTGATGACAATTCTTCACTTTTGTACCAAAAGAGCCTTATCCCCATTTCCTTTTGCCAGCCCGGTCCCAACAGATTGGAAATCATTCAGTGGTGATTCTACCTTTCCCTGCCCCATCTGGAACTAGGCTCCCTCTTGAAATCTTGTAAGCCAGTCATTTCTTGCCTTTATAGGCCTCCCCATTTTGGGTAGCCAATGTCTAATTTGCCTATCCCTGTCAACCCTGTGTACCAAGAGGGTGGGAGTGATCCTTGCTGTAAAGATTTGTTCCAATTTTTGAGCGACTACATCCATAAGTATAGGTAAAGTTCATCAAATTGTAGCAGATTATTCTCCCCTCCTCCTTCTTTCTTCTTCTAGTTGAGTTCTGATCATCTAGCCATCGAAGCCAGGTCAAGTGGGTACTATCTGCAGGTATGGGTGTTCTTGTTCATCTCCCCTCACTTTATATCAGCTGGACGCTTCACTCTCCGCTTTGGTCCTCTGTGGCCCTGTCACTGCCTCTGGGCCAGGAGTCCCCGGGTCTTGCCATACTGCTGGCCATCCAGGTCTCTACCCGGGTTCACTGGTCTATTCATGTGGTCGGGCTTAGCTTGCAACTTCATTGCTGTTTTTCTCCCCCTCTTCCCCAAATTAGTGATCAATGTGGTCACCAGCCAGACCACATGTCTGCTCATATATTACCCTTGAGTCTCAGTCTTGGAAGGGGGTTTTATCTGAGGGGTCCCAACCACTTGTCTTGATGGCTCCTGGGTGAACAGCTTACTTGTTCTTGTAGTAATCAATCCGACTGCTGTTATTGTTTCAGATTTGTCCTGCCGATCTTTCTTTCATGAAGTATCTTCTGTTCCTTTAGCTGCTCCAGGCTGGTCTACTCATCCTTTCCAGTGGAAATTACCTACCTCAGTTGGTTCTGGGCTCCACCAATGGTCTTATGCAATGTAAAGGCTCCACAGGAAGCCTCTCTTTCACTATGCAACTTCTAGTCCCCTTTAAGGTATTCCAATCAGTTATAGGCTGAAGAAGGACTTACAAACTTTCTGTAGTGATGATTCTGGCTATTCCTTTCTCCCCCTATCAAGTGTCTATTCTACAATGGTGGGCAAGGGAAACCAAGATTCAAAAGACAGCCAAGCATCTTAACATTATTCTCTTCTTTTATCCCTTCAGACCATACCTCAATCCCTGTATCCCGGAGCTCTGTTGTTCCAAGGTTGTGCTTACATCATCATTTACCTCTGTCCCACTTAGCCCATGTGAACCTGCCTAACTGTTCTCCCATCAGCCTTGTTCTTCCATTCCCTTCCCACTTCTTGTGTTCCCCCTCCCGTGCCCCCCTCACACCCAAGCTATCAACTGTCTATTCTTTTGTTCAGTTTCTCTTGTTCAGTTTCTTACCCTAGCCAGTCCACTTCTCTATCCTTTCTGCTGAAGCATAGGTTTTCGGGATTATCATGTGTACCTGTTTTGCTTGGTCTGTTTGTTTTAGAAGGACTGTGTAGAATGTCTACCTAATCTTCCATCAAAAGAACTCTTTCCCACTTTAAGTCAAAGGGACAGGATGTGACTCCAGGAGCTGTGACAGTCATCATGCAGTATTATTTGTTAGGTGCTATTGAGTGGGTACACACTCATATAGACCCTATGGACAATAGAACGAAATACTGCCTGGTGCTGTGCCAACTTCACAATCATTGCTACATTTGAACCCATTGCTGCTGCCACTGTGCCAATCCATCTCATTTGGGGTCTTCCTCTTTTTCTCCAACCCTCCTCACTTTGCCAAACATGATATCCTTTCCAGGAACTGAAGTATGAGAGACTGGCCATCCTGGCTTCCAGGAAACATTCTGGCTGTACTTCTTCCAGCACAGATATGTTTGTTCTTTTGACAGTCCATGGTACTTTTAATATTTTGGTCCAACACCATAACTCAAATGCATCAATTCTTCTGCAGTCTTCCTGATTTACTGTCTAACATTCACACACATATGAGGTTATTGAGAATGTCATGGTTTGAGTCCAGCACTTCTCAGTCCTCAAAGTGATATCTTTGCTCTTCAACACTTCAAAGAGGTCTTGGGATACAGATTTGCCTAAAGCAATACATCCTTTCATTTCTTGACTGCTGTTTCCACGAGTGTTGATCACTGATCAGAGCAAAATGAAGTCTTTCACAACTTCAATCTTTTCTTCGTTTATATGGATATTGTTGACTGGTCCAGTGGTGAGGATTTTTGTTTTCTTTACATTGAGGTGCAATCTATACCAAACGCTGTGGTCTTTGAACTTCATCAGTAAGTATTTTAAGTCCTCTTCCATGTCAGCAAG
>NW_006408678.1:547059-547625 GCF_000296735.1 Chrysochloris asiatica | reverse complement strand
CCAACCTTCTAAATATTCCTTTATATGTGGTTCAGAGTTCTGGGACCATCCCCTGAGCCTGCTTGGTCGGGTATTCTGTGTTGTTGCTGGCAGAATTCCTCACTGCACTTCCACCCGATCCGCCATCTTGTTTGTTCCCCTTCCATCGTCTTTTGATACTTTCTGCATCATTCAATATTTTGCCACTGTTGTTGTTGTTTATTGCCATCAAGCCAGTTACGACCCATAACCACCCTGTATAGGGTTTCTGAGGATCAGCTGGTGGTTCAAACCACCAACCTTGTGGTTCAAACCAACTTTGCAGTCCAGCACATTAACCCACAGCACCACACCAGGACTCCATTAGAACCCTTCAAAAGTTAAAGCAGGATTTGAATTTTTTTCTTCAGTTCCCTCAGCTTTTGGCTTTCTAACTCCAGGTCTTTGCACATTTTATTATAATATTTGACTTTGTCTTCTCAAGCTGACCTTTGAAATTTTGTGTTCTGCTCCTGCTCCTCCTCACTTTTTCCATTTGCTTTAGCATCTTTACACTGGATAGCATGTTTCAGAGTCTTTTCTGGCAT
>NW_006408678.1:544841-546669 GCF_000296735.1 Chrysochloris asiatica | reverse complement strand
GAAGAAGTTGGTAGAATTCTTCAGTTTCATCATCACTAACTTTAGTGGTTGGTGTATAAATTTAAATAATAGTGGTATTAACTGGTCTTCCTTGTGGGAATATGAATATTATCCTATCACAGCTGCATTGTACTTCAAGACAAATCTTGATATGTTCTTTTTGTAATGAATATGACTAAATTCCTCTTCAATTTGTCATTCCCTCATTCCCAGCATAGTAAACCATGTGATTGTCAGATTCAAAATAGCCAAGACCAATCCATTTCAACTCATAATGCCTAGGATACTGATGTGTATGCATCCCACTTCATTTTTTACAATTTCCAATTTTACTACATTTATACTTTGTACATTCCACATTCCAATCATTAATGGATGTTTTACAGCTGTTTCTCTTAATTTTGAGTTGTGCTCCATCAGCAAACGAAGGTCCTGAGAACTTTACTTCATTCATGTCACCATGGTCAACTCTACTCTGAGGAGGCAGCTATTACCAGGTCATATTTTGAGTGCCTTCCAACCTGCGGGGCTCATATTCCAGCACTATATTTGATAGTATTCTGGTGTTCTACATCATGTTTCAATATTCTGTATTGCAGTACTCTTTAACGATATTCCATTGTTATTTATAAAGTTTTCAGTGACTACATATTCATTAGTAGTCTGTCTCTCCTTCTTCCTAGTCTTTCTTTGTCTGAAAGCTTAGCTGAAACCTGTGTATGGTGGGTGACCCTGCTGGTATTTAAACTACCCGTGGCATCACTTTCAGAAGCTCAGCAACACGCAAGCCACCACAGTACAACAAACTGACAGATAAGTGGAATGGGGACACTAAATGGTTTTAATTTAGCCCAAAGTTAAAAAACAAACAAACCTGTGTAGTTAAAATTGAACTCCTTCCCTAGTTGCATTTCTTAATGAATCCCTCCTAAGCAGAATTTGTATTCCAAATGAGGGGGAGCAGTCATCCTTCTGGGAACAAAGTTGAAATCAGCAGATGGGAATGGGTGCAACTGTCACTATGTTTGGAACTTGACCACCCTAACTACTGATGAGATCACTCTAACTACTGGAATAGGAAAATAATACAACAAAGCCGGGCCACAAGTTCTTGATTTTCTTTCCCCTTGAAAGACTCAGTTGCCCATCCTTTTGAGAAGCAGATCTGGGAATTTTCTTTTTCCCTGTCCTCATGTGTACTGATAAACAATAAATGCTTTACTCTTTGCTCTGAGCCCTGTCTCTGAGTGTTTAATGTCAGGTGAGTAAAAAAATAAATAAATAAAATAAAAACCCTTTGCAGTTACAGAGGTTGTTGTTGTTAAGTGCCATCGAGTCAATTCTGACCCATAGCGACCCTGTACAGGGTTTCTGAGGGTGTAAATCTTTACGGGAGTAGAAAGCCGCATCTTTCTCCCATGGAGCGGCTGGTAGTTTTGAACCACTGACCTTAAGGTTCGCAGCCTGATTCGTAACCACTACGCTACCAGAGGTAGCACTCAAGAAACCAAATGACATATTGCATTAGGCAAATCTGCTGCAGGAGATCTCTTTAAAGTGTTAAGGATCAAAGATGTTATTTTGAGGACTAAGGTGTGCCCAACCCAAGCCATAGTGTTCTCAATAGCCTGAAATGCTTGCGAAAGTTGGTCAATGAATAAGGAAGACTATGGAAGAATTGAAGTATTTGAATTACAGTGTAGGTGAAGAATATTGAAAGTATGATGGACTGCCAGAAGAAGAAACAGATCTGTCTTTGAAGACATACAGCCAGAATGTTCCTAAGAAGTCAGGATAGTGAGGCTTTGTCTTTCTTACTTTGGGCAGT
>NW_006408678.1:542782-544642 GCF_000296735.1 Chrysochloris asiatica | reverse complement strand
TATAGAGTAGCTATGATTCAGAATGGACTCGACAGCACCTAACATCATTCCTTATGGGAGACAATTGCCAGATCTTTACTCCTAAAGAGCAGTCCATGGGTTTGAACTGCCAAGACCTCAGTTAGCAACCCAGAGATGTTAACCACCATACCACAAAGACATATTATCAGGAGGGACCAGTCACTGGGGAAGGATATCATGTTTGGTAAATTGAGAGTAGGAGTAAAATAAGAGAACCTCCAAGATGGGTTGGCGCAGTGTGGCAGTGATGGGCTCAGGTGTAGCAATGATTGTGAGGTTGGCCTAGGGCCAGGCAGTGTTTCATTCTGTTGTGCATAGGGGTGGCTATGAGTCTATACCAACTCGATGGCACCTAACAACAACAACCACAAGGAGTATAGGAGGATCATAATATACTTTTATTTTCTTCATTTTTCATTCACACAGCCTGCCAGACTTTGGACAAGACACTTCTTTTGGATCTTCCTTCCATTCATAGAAACATCTTCCCTGTGACCCAGAATTACAGTGGATGGGCTTCTTAGAGCTTATCTACTAACATTTGAAACTTGCTGATTATCTTCTCACTTTGCCCAAATGGCTGACAAACAGACAGAAGTCAGTTATGTGCTGTGCTCATTTAGAAATTGTTTAGGAGTATCAGTATACTTATGATGGGAGATTATTGAGCAAGTATATTATTTTACAGTGTGCTTAACAACAGGATTGAGTTGTGAATAATAAAATCCTAGAGTGGCAAGAATACTGTGGTGGTTAATTCTATGTGTCAATTTGCCTGGACTATGGCTCCCAATTGTCTGGCCAAACAGTAGTCTAGTTGCTGCTACAAAGTAGTTGTTGTTGCTATTGTGAAGTGCCGTTGAGTTGGTTCCGACCCATAGTGACCCTGTATAGGGTTTCCAAAGAGCAGCTGGTGAGCTTGAACCGCCAATATTGCAGTTCAAACAGCTTTGCAGTCTGGCACATTAACCCACAGCACCACACCAGGATGCCACATAATTAAATCATTTGGCCTTAAGCAAAGCACATTGCCCTTCTGTAATCTAATGTTATCTAATCAGCCAATTCAAAAAGGGACTTTCTCTAGGGTGTGTTCTGCCTCCAGACTAGAAATAGATATTTAGGCAGCATTTCCACTTCACTCTTCTCACTTGACCTACAACATTTGGAACATAAACCCACAGTAGTCTCCAGCCTACTAGCTGATCTACAGATCTTGGACTTGCCACTGTCCCACAATCATGTGAGCCAGTTCCTTGAAGTAAATTCATCTTTCCCTCTCTCTACCTCTTCCTCTAGGGTTCAGTTTCTTTATAGAATCCCAAGCTATTCCTGGGAGAGGCAGGACTCCTCTGACAGTGAAAATGCGGTAGATGCTGGGCACTGAGAAATGAACAAGCAGATGCATCCCTTCTTCTATGCTGCTCACAGCTCAGCAGGGAATAGGGATTCCAAGTAAACTGTGATCAATACTACAAGAGCTGGGACTCAGCTGCATGGAAACAGCAATCAGGAGGACCTTACTCAGGGGCACCAGCACTCAGCACACATCTTGTCATGGAATGGTTAGAAAATACATAATTAGTGGATGGGTGACTCAAGGAGTGACTGACTTGAGGCCAAAGAAACACAGAACAGGGAGTGACTAACTGAGTTTTGACTGATAACGGAGAATTTTGCAAAAGGTTTGACTGTCTTCCTAATATCCAAAAAGCTGTTTTGAAGAAGTATCCAGGAGATAAAGGAGGAACAAGCCATGGTATTTTCAATAACCTCATCTGTATGCGGAAGCTGGACAGTGAATAAGGAAGACCATAGAAGAATTGATGCTTTTGAGTT
>NW_006408678.1:541894-542417 GCF_000296735.1 Chrysochloris asiatica | reverse complement strand
CAAAGTCCTGTTGTGGTGCTGTGGATAAAAACTTTACTGCCAACCACAAGATCAGTGGTTCAAACCTACCAGCGACTTCTCAGAAACCTCATACAAGGTTGCTATGAGTCAGAAATGACTCAACAGCACTTAGCAACAGGACAAATATAGACTCCAAGGATACCTCAGTCCTACTAGTATGGTGTTATTCCACTGAGAGTTTTCACTGGACACTCTGGATAGCTGGTCCAAGTTTCTACCTTTTTGTCACTGTTAGTGTTCTGGAAATTATTCAGTTCCAACTCTCTGGTTGTTATTTCCTTGTCTTTGTGGATTCTCACTTTATCAGTGTGTGTGACCTAGAACTCAACAGAGACTTAAAAGTACCCCTAAGCGAGGAACAGAGATAAAGGATGATGTGTGCACAGCCTTGGAGCTCCAGGGCTCTGAGATACAGGGATTGACCCATGGTCAGAATGGGCAGGGAATCGTGTTAAGATGCTTGACTGTTTTTTTGAATCTTGGTTTCCCTTGCATTATAATA
>NW_006408678.1:539215-540400 GCF_000296735.1 Chrysochloris asiatica | reverse complement strand
GTAGAGCACGGGCTTCTAGGATATGCCCTTTGGTCGGAAGATGATGCATGGAGGGGATTGGAACCATGGCAATGTAATGATATACGATGGAATGAATATGGAACTGAAGTTCTCTCATGTAAACTATCATATACTTCACAATAAAACATTAAAAAAAAAAAAAGAGTACCCCCTAAGCGAATTTCTTGAAATCTATTTCTGTATAGTTTCTCACTTTCCAGGAAATTTCACAGCAACACCAATTCCCTCAGGCTCCTAAACTCTCATCTCTACCTTTCTTGTTGTTAAGTTCCATTGAGTAGGTTCCAACCCATTACGACCCTGTATAGGGTTTCGGAGGAATGTCTGGTGGGTCTGAACAGTTGACCTTGCAGTTCAAACTGACCTTATGGTCCAGTACATTATCCTGCGGTGCCACACCAGGGCTCCCATCTCCACTTTTAATGAGCAGAAATTTTTTTCTCACTCCTTAGGAGGCGAGGGATCCACATTTGGGGCACCGCTCTAGGGGAAGGCTGTGTCTCAGCCTCTGTTTGTTGGTTCTCTGGTGCCCTCCATGTGATACCAATATTCCCCTATTTGATCTTACTCATTTCTGTGCCTGATCTGCTCTTTTTCTATCTCAAAGTGATTGGTTTGAAACAGACATAATAAAGCAAACCCTATTCCCACACGTATAGGAGTTAAGATGTACAAAACATATATGAGGGGTTGTTGTTGTTAGGTACCATCAAGTCAGTACTGACTCACAGGGACCCTATGCACAACAGAATGAAACACTGTCCGGTCCTGGGCCAATCTCACTATTATTGCCACGCTTGAGCCCATTGATGCTGCTGCTTGGCCAGTCCATCTCGCTGGGGGTCTTCCTATTTTTCTCTGACCCTCCACATTATCAAACATGATATCCTTCTCCAGAGACTGGTCCCTCCTGATAATATGCCCAGAGTATAATAGATAAAGGTTGGCCATCCTAGACTTCAAGGAGCACTCTGGCTGCACTTCTTCCAACACAGATCTGTTTCTTCTTTTGGCAGCCCATGGCACTTTCAATATTCTCCTCTAACACCATAATTCAAAAGCATCAATTCTTCTATGGTCTTCCTTATTCACTGTCCAGATTTCACATGCATATGAGGTTACTGAATATACCATGGCTTGTGTCAGGCACACCTTAGTCCTCAA
>NW_006408678.1:523624-537400 GCF_000296735.1 Chrysochloris asiatica | reverse complement strand
TTTTTTTTTTTTTTTTGTGGTGGTGGAAGGTGGCACAATTCATTCCATAGCAATGCCCATGGTCCCAGAACTGTCTCCAGGCAGAAAGCTGGGAAGCTTGGAGACATAACCTTGTTTGCTTCCTTTTTGAGGGAACAAAGCACTGTCTTGCCTGTCTCCAAATCTCTGAAATAATATATGTAGCCCTGGTGTGGCGCTGTGAGTTAATGCGCTGGACTGCAAGGTTGGTTTGAACCACTGGGTCATTGGTTCAATCTCACCAACCTGTCTTCAGAAAACCTATATAGGGTTGTTGTAAGTAAGAACCGACTCAACAGCACTTAACAACACCAATTTCATATATTTCACGTATTTCCAGTTTCTCTCTCTCTCTAAGGCAGAAGGTTAATTTCAATCCTTGTTACTTCATTATGGCTCAGAGTGGAAATTGAAACTTTCCCTTTTTACTGGAGTATACAGTTCTTGTATAGCTAATACAATTATTGATACAGTTGGATTTAAGTGCATCATTTTGTTACTTGATTTTTGTCTCATCTGATTTTGTTCTTCTGCTTTCTTTATGTAAGTAAAATATTTTTAGAATTCTATTTTAATTCTTCTATTGATTTTTTTAAAAAAGGTTTTTATTGTGGATTGAGTGAAAGTTTATAGGGCATATCATCAGTTTTACATTCAATAAATCATACACCTTGTTTCATTACAATGATTATAATCCCCTCCATGTACCATCAGTGAACAGTATTTCTCTCTATTCAATTTAGCTTTTTTTTTTAAAAAAAACAAAACAACAACAACAACAAAACCACTCAGGAATATATAATAATTTACATCTCCAAAGGGCACATTCTATAAGTCTGCCTCCTGGCCACCAGCTCTTAATCCCTCTCTTTCCATGAATCTGAAATCCTCAGCCACTCCCCCTCTCCATGCTCCTATCTCTGCCTTCTTCTCTGGGGTCTCTGCTTCTCTGGATAAGGTCTTGCATTCTGCTTGTGTTGTTCTCCCTTGATGGTCCTAGAGTCCTCTGTTTCTGGACTGTAAAATTAACCACTCCCCTCTTTTTGTTACAAAACTTTTACCTTTACAATTGTGACAATTGCAATTAGTCATGATAACAAATATTAGCTATTGAATCATACAAATCTTATCCCCATTTCTTTTCACCAGACCCATCTAGAAAAGATATGAAATCTATTTAATGGGGACTCTTTCTTTCCCACCATACTTTTAAACTAAATTCTCTCTTGAAACCTTGTAAGCCAGTCACTTCGTGCCTTTATCGCCCCCTCATTTTAGGTAGCCAATGTCTAAGTTGCCCGTCCCTATCTACCTTGTGTACAGATGGAATAGCATTTTATATTGAATTTTTAAGGAGCCCTGGTAGCATAGTGGGTTACTCTTAGGGCTGTTAATTATAAAGGTTAAAAGTTAGTAGTTTGAATCTACCAATTGCTCTGTGGGAGAAAGATGAGGCTTTCTGTTTCTATAAAGATTTACAGCCTCAGAAACCCATAGAGGGTGCTGTGAGTCAGAAGTGATCCAATGACACACAGCAGCAGCAGCTGCATTGAATTTTAAACTACATTTCTTTGCCTTTTAATTATTTGCTTTAGGCTGCAGATTTCAATTGTCGAAATGTACTTGCAGTTAATGAATTTATGGTTATATGACTGAGTCAATTTTCTACTCATAACAATCCAATATGACAAAGTAGAATGGCCCTGTAGAATTTCCTAGGCAATCATTCTGACAGAGGCAGATTATTAGATCTTTACTCCTGTGGAGGGGGAGAGGATCTCAGTACCATCAAAGAAGGAGAGTCAAGAGTGGAGCACATCCTTTGAACACTGAGATCCCTGCACAAGGAAACTCCTTGTCACAGGGACAGAAAGCTGTGACACCAGAGGAGTAGCAGCCACAGAACTGAGAGCCAGAACACCGACAGGGAGGTAGGCTTCCCAGACCATGAAGAAAGTAAAACTGAGTGCCTCTGAGCAGGAGGCAGAGTGAGGTGCTTCCAGGTATTTAATAGGGGGAGCTATGTGTGCTGACCCACAGAGCTAGAGCTTAGCACTTTGTGCTGAATGGAGTACCCTTTGGGAATTTCCCAGCAGTGCTAAGAGAGCTTTGTCTATTGCTGGAGCCCAGATGGAGGCCAAGGACCAGAGCGAGGCCTGGCTGGGAAGAGGCTGTCCTGACTGGAAGGACTGTGCCCTGGACATTTGTAATTCTGAATTGTAATGTGTTATCTTCCCTAATAAGGAGCTCTGATAGCGTAGTGGTTACGAATCGGGCTGCAAACCTTAAGGTCAGCGGTTCAAAACTACCAGCTGCTCCGTGGGAGAAAGATGAGGCTTTGTACTCCCGTAAAGATTTACACCCTCGGAAAACCCATACAGGGTCGCTATGGTTCGGAATCGACTCGACGGCACATAACAACAACAACAATCTTCCCTAATAAACCTCATAATTGTGAGTATGGTGTCTGAGAGTTTGTGGGTTGTTGCACACAATCATGGAACCCAGCCGAGTAGAGAACACTGTTGGTACCAGTTTTTACACATCCTTTCTGTGCATTCCTGGCTTCCAGGATTCCTCTCTACATTTTCAATTTCTCTCACAGGAAATCTGAACTTAAATCTGCTGCCACATTGAGCCAGTAAAGTTTCAGTTTTTCAATGCTGGACCCGAGGGTGCTCTCTGACAAAATGCTACAAACTCAATTCTTACCATTTGCTATATAAATCCTCTTAATGGTTTGGCCGGTTTTGAGTATATAACCTTTAAATAGTTGGAGTTTTTTGGTCAACGTATCTTAGTTTTTGTAGTCGTTAAAGGCTGTCAAGTCAGTTCCAACTCATAGCAACCCTATATAGGGTTTCCAAGAAGTGGCTGGTGAATTTGAACTGCTGACCTTGCAGTCCAAACCAATCTTGCATTCCAGCACATTAACTTGTAGCACCACACCAGGACCCTTAGTTATTAAGTGCAAATGAATTCACTTGACCACTTCTTGTAGTTCCTGTAACTATTAGTCTCTTTGACAATTGTTTCAATATATTGTTAGGTGTGATGCTACTGGTTAATGCGCTGGACTGCACAGTCAGTTTGAATCACAATATCGGTAGTTCAAGCCCACCAGCTGCTTCTTAGAAACCCTAGCTATACAGAGTTGATATGAGTCAGAACCGAGTCCACGGCATTTAACAGTAACAATAAGATTTTTTCTAAGGTATTTATGCTTTTTAAGTTAGGCTATTTCAACATGTTTAGGCTCTAAATTACATTGACTTATGGTGGTCAGAGTAGACTCCAAGACATATAACAACAACAACAAGTGAAAAGATAGATACTCTCAATGCGATGACTTGATACAATTATAGGCTCAGACATACCAGTGGCCACAAAGATGGCATTCTTCTGTTCTACATACGGGCACCATAAGTACACTTGACCACAATGAACACGTTAAAGCATTTTGGTGGTTGGTTTGTGTGCCGTGGCATTGGGTCTGACTCATAGCGACCCTGCACAGGGTTTTCAAGGCTGTAAATCTTTACAGGAGCAGAAAGCCTCATCTTTCTCTCATGGACCTGCTGGTAGTTTCAAACTGCTGACCTTGAGGTTAGCAGCCTGGCTCATCACCACTGTGCTACAAGAGAAATCATTCTCTTACTAGACAGTTGTGCTTTTTGAAGGTGTCAAAAAATGAGCCCAATTCACCCTCACATAATACTCGGTATTCAGCTGGGTTTGATGATTCACTGAGATGGCCACACAAACTCTCAGACACCATAGTCACAGTGATGAGGTTTATCAGGGACGGTAACAGAGTATAATTCAGGATGACAAATGTCCAGTTCTTCCAGTCAGGACAGCCTCTCCTCTGCTGTGTACACAGACAAGCCTCTTTGTGGCCTGGCCTCTGTCCTGCTGCAGTAGTGTTACAAAGCTTCTAGCACTGCTGACAAGTGCCCAAAGGACACTCCACTCCACTTTACTAAAGTGGAAAACTTTAGCGTCAGAGGTCAATTAACTGCCTGGGAGCACCTCACTTTGCAGATGAGCCTCCTGCCCAAAGGCACTCAGCTGTATTTGCTCTGTGGTGCAGGGAGTCTGCCAGGAAGCACAACCCTCTGCCTGGTGTTCTGGCTCTTGGTTCTGCAGCAGCTGCTCCCCTGGCACTCCTATGACATCACAGCTTTCGGTTTTTGGGTCAAGGAGATTCAATGTGCAGGGATTCCAGGGTCCAAAGATCACACTCTATACCAGGTTCTTCTTCCTTGATGATAATGAGCACCACCCCACCCCCTCCCCACTTCCCATGCTTCCTAAATGGCTCATTTTATATCCAGCAAGGATGACAAAATTAACCAATCACAATTAGCCCTGTTTTAACGATCACTACCAACTGAAACATATAATTCATCAGCGTCTTCTCCCACCTTTTCTTACCCAGACCCATCACTTGGTGGGAGTTTATAAAAGATGATGGCTAGAAGAGACATTAAAGGATTCACTGTACCACAGAAGGGTTTTTAGATACAGTGGTTTCACAAATTCGTAACAAAAAGCAAATCCTAGCTAAATGGTGATTGAAGAAATGAATAATTCTGAAAGCCATTTTATTAATTTTGTTGTTGTTACTATTGCTGATTCTTTAACAAATAGTGTCACCTACTGGAGATCTAATAATTTTCCTGCAAAATGAATATTTCAACGCAACTGAAGAAATAATGATTGGTTTATGTATTTGACAAATATGTATTTATCATCTATGCACCAAACAGCATTCTTAACACTGAATTGTTTGAAATTGTTTTTGATGTTTATTTATAGAGCTTTTAATCTAGTGGGAGAGACAGAACTAAACAAGTAATCCTCAAAATGAATGAAATGATCAAAATCTTTTAGTACGTGTTAGCTGTTCCATGGGAGAAAGATGAGGCTTTCTGCTCCTGTAAACATTTACAGCCTCAGAAACCCTGTACAGGGTCGCTATGGGTGGGAATCGACTCGGCAGTACTTAACAACAACAATAACTAAGGAAAAGAATATATAGTGAACAAACAAAATTGTGTGGTCAGGGAATCCTCACTCAGGAGTGATGGTTAATCTGAAATATCTAAGATGAGCGAGAGAGCCAGACGGGTAGAACTTCAGACAAAAAGAGAACAGAGAGTATGTGAAGACCTTTATGTGGATAGGAGCCTGAAATGGTGGAGGACCTGAAAGGCCAATGTTACTAAGACAAAATGAGCAAACGAAGAGGCTAGAGATGAGACCACAGAGGAAAATGAGTTTTTCCAATGCTGTATTTTATTGTAAGCACAATTGGAAGTCAGGAACGATGGTTAAGCAAAGATGTAGCACACACTGATTGTATTTTAAAAATAAAGTTCTGACTACTAACTCAAGAATTACTAGAAAGTGGACATGAATGGTAACAAATTCTACCTTTGCTAAGCACAAAAATGAAAAAGTCTTCAGGGCTTCCAGTTATGGCTGCCCAGTTTATATAAGAAGAGCTCTCCAGCTAAGAATCACCAGAAAAATGGAAATACATGTAAAAAATGTTTTTGAAAGCATTGGAGACCCAGGAGAGTAAGGATTTGAAAAGCCACATCCGGAGTCCTGGTGTGGCACTATAGGATAAGCACTGGACCACAAGGTCAGTTTGAACTGAAAGGTCAGTTTTTCAAACTCACCAGTCGTTCCTTGGCAACTATAGACAGGATCTCTATGAGATGGAACTGACTCCATGGCACTTAACAATCCAGGAGAGAAGGTCCAGAGATGTGAGCTTGGCATTGTTGTTGTTGTTAAGTGCTGTCGAGTTGGTTCTGACTCATAGCAATCCTGTATAGGGTTTCCAGGGAGCAGCTGATGAGTTTGAACTGCCGACCTTGTGATCCAAGCCAACCTCATAGTTGGTGCCATACATTTCACCTCAAGGCATTTGCTGTCTTGTAAACAGCAGCTCAGAGTCAAAAAGGCTGAAAAGCAAAACAAAGGAGTTAATAGGTTGAAAAGCTGAGCAGAGATTTGCTGAGCTTATAGTTTGAAAGACCCCTAACAAGATGGATTGGCCAAGTGGCAGCATCGATGGTCTCAAGCATGGCAACAGTAGTGAGGTTGGCCCAGAATTGGGCAGTGTTTCGCTCTGCTGTGTATAAGGTTGCTATAAGTAAGTACCAACTCAATGGCACCTAACAACAACAACACATAGGTTGAAAAGCTGAGCAGAAGCTTGGTTGGAGCACCCTCGTGGAGTTTTAACCCTAGATGAAAATGACAGTTAAAGAGATCAGAAGTCACTAAAACAGAAACCCAGTTTTGCATCAGAACAATCTCCCAGGACTCGAATGACCTTCCAAAGGAAATAAGTAATAATTTTCTCTGGAGGAAGGTAACGTCATTCAGAGCCCTAAGTTATCTCTACAATTTTTCATCCATGAAACCAGGATGCACTAAACACACACACACACACACACAAAAAAAAAAAAAAAAAAAAAACCAACTTATCAGGTATACCAGGAAGCAAAAACAAAAGATAATAGAAAGGAGAACCACAGGAAAGTCATATACCGAATCATCAGGAAAGACGTCTGTGTCCTTGAATTCCTGTATTTACAGTTGCTATTTCACTTGAGTTATTAGCAGTCAGTTGTTTTTTTGTGTGTGTTGTTGTTGTTGTTCCTTAAGACATAGAAAAAAAAAGAAAGAAAGAAAACTCAGACATTTGAAGTCCTTACAAATTTAGAGTTGTTGGTAACTCGAGAGCCAATGATACATTAAAAGTTTTCTGAGTGCTTACTATTAGGGACATATTAGGGACAATTCATTGTAGGAATAGATTATGTTTCCTGATGTCAATGAGTGTATAACCTGTGTCAGACTGCATAACAACTGCTTCCAAATATCAACATCTCAATCTTCAAGCCCTGGGAATGTGCTCTTTCACGTGTTCAGATGTGATTAAATTAAACACCACAGATTATTCTGGGTTATCCTGGTGGAAAATGAATCAGAAGGCTTGAAGAAGAATTGATGCATTTGAATTATGGTGATGGTGAAGAATATTATAAGTACTATGGACTGCCAGAAGAACAAACCATTCTGTCTTGGAAGAAGTACAGTCAGAATGCTCCTTAGAAGGGGGAATAGTGAGACTGCATCTCTTGTCTTTTGGACATGTTATGAGGAGGCACCAGTTGCTGGAAAAGGACATCATGCTAGGTAGAGGGTCAGTGAAAATGGGGAAGACCCTCAACAAGACAGACTAGCAAAAAAAAGGGCTAAACCAGCAATAATTGTGAGGATGCTGTAGGACTAGAAATTGCTTCATTCTGTTGCATCTGGGGTCTCTCTAAGTGGGAAATGACTCAGCAGCACCTAACATCAACAGCATCCTGGTGAGCCCAATGTGACCACAAGGTTCCTTATAAGAGGGAAGCTGAAAGATCAGGGAGTCAGACTAGGAGCTGAGACCACAGAAGCAAGAGGTTGAAGGAAGACATAGAAGCTGAAAAATGCAAGGAACAATTCTCCTCTAAGTCTTCTAGAAGAACGAACACTGCTGAGAAACTTGACTTTGGCCCAGTGAGACTGACTTCTAGAGCTGTCAGAAAGTGAAATGTGGTTAAGACTCTAAGTCTGTGGTGATCTGTTATAGAAAAACAGGACATGAATACACAGTAAAATAGGGGACATGATTATGTCAACAGAATGATTTTAAAGTGATAAATGCTATGGAAGTACAAGGCTGGAGCATTCAGTTCAATTCAGGACTCAGAAAATCAGCTTTGATGATAACTTACATGGTTCCACAATCATTGGTCATCCATGAGTTCAGGGATCTTAGGATGCTGAATGGAAAATGTTGGACTCATAAGGAACCTGAAGCAAAAGTTAATTGTATCCTGAATTAACAATTTGAATTTATAGGCATACACATTACCCTGCATCCAATACTTAAAGAATATACATTTTCTCATATTTACACAGACTTTTCCCACTGACCATTATTAGACAAGAAAAGAAGTCCTAATGTGTTGGGATAAAATTATACATAGACCTGACTACCTGCAATTGAGTTAGCTATCAATAAAAACGGAATGCAAAAAGATCCGTATCCTTTGTCAGCATTAGTGAGCTGAAATGGATTGATTTGAGCCATTTTGAAACAGACAAGCATATGATTTATTATGCTGGAGTGACAAACTGAAGAGGAATGGCATTGCATTCATCGTCAAAAAGAACATTTCAAGATTTTGAAGCACAATGTGATCTGTGATAGGATAACATCCATATACTTACAATCAAGACCACTTCATTTCACTATTATCAAATTTCCCCACCAACTACTAAAATAAATCTAAAATTGATCAAACATGCAATCAAAATGCACTGATCATTTCTGGTGACTGGGATACAAAAGCTGGAAACAGGGAAAGGCCAATAGTGGGAAAATATGGCTTTGGTGATGGAAGCAATGCTAGAGATCATGTGACAGAATTTTGCAAGACCAATGACTTGTTCATTATAAATTCCTTTTTTCAACCACATAGGTGACTATACACATAGATTTCACCAGATGGAATACACAGGAATCAAATAGACTATATCTGTGGAAAGAGACTATGGAGAAGCTTAATAACATCTTCCAAAATAAGGCCAGGGACTAACTGTGGAACAGACCATCAACTACTCACATGCAAGTTCAAGCTGAAGCTGAAGAAAATGAAAACAAGTCCAGGAGAGCTAAAATATGGCCTTGAGAATGCTGCATTGAGAGACTATCTCAAAACAGATTTGATTCATTAGATACTAAGGACCAAAGACCAGAGGAATTTTAGGCTGACATCAAGAACATCATATTTGAAGAAAGCAAAATGTCATTTCAAAGACTGGAACAAAAGAAAAGACCAAAATGGATGTTGGAAGAGACTCTGAAATTTGTTCTTGAACATAGAGAAGTGAAAGGGACTGGAAGAAATGAGGAAGTGAAAGAGCTGAACAGAAAATTTCAAAGGACAGCTTGAGAAAACAAAATGAAGTATTGTAAAGACATGTGCAAATTCCTGGAGTTACAAAACCAAAAGAGAAGAACACCCTCAATATTTCTCAACCTGAAAGGACTGAAGAAAAAACTTAAGCCTAAGTTGCAATATTGAAGGTTTCCACAGGCAACTGAATGATGCAGGAAGCATCCAAAGAAGATGAAAGCGATACACAGAGTACTGTACCAAAAATAACTTGTCAGTCCTCAATCATTTACCACTACCCGTCTATCAGTTCGTCATACTGTGGTGGATTGCATGTTGCTGTGATGCTGGAAATTATGCCGCCTGTAGTTTAAATACCAGCACGGTCACTCATGGTGAACAGGTTTCAGCGGAGCTTCCGGAATAAGACTGGGAAGGAGAGTTAGACTGCTTCAGAATGCTTATCCACTGAATAACAATGAAACATTGTCAGTTATAGCGCCAGAAAATGAAAACATTGTGAATAGCAGCGGAATATTTTCTGATATCGGGCTGGAAGATGAACCCCTCAGGTTGGAAGGCACTCAAAATACAGCTGAGGAATTGCTGTCGCCACAAAGTAGAGTTGATGATGCGAATGGAGTAAAGATTTGGGGACCTTCATTTGCTAATGAGACACACTCATCATTAGAGAAAACAGCTGCAAAAATCCGTTAATAATTGGAACATGGAATGTACAGAGTTTGAAATAGGAAAATTGGAAGGTGTCAAAAATGAAATGGATAGATATCCTAGGCATTGTTGATCTTAAGTATGGTCGAGTCGGTTCTAATCATAGCGACTCTATATAGGGTTTTCAAGGGGTGGCTGGTGAACTGAACCACTGTCCTTGTGGTTCAAACTGACTTTGCATCCAGTGCATTAACCCACAGCACCACACCAGGACTCCATCCTAAGCATTAGTGAATTGAAATGGGCAGGTATTGGTCATATTGAATCAGACAACTATATGGTTTACTATGCCAGGACTGACAAACTCAAGAGGAATGGCATAACATTCATCATCAAAAAGAACATTTCAAGATCTGTCTTAAAATGCAACACTGTCTGCATTCTGTTGGGTCACCTCACAACTGGAATAGCACAAATATGGATCTTTTCCAATCCATTGGCCAGGTAACTGTCTTCCAACTTTCTTGGCATAGATGAGTAAGTGCCTCCAGTGCCACATCAGTTTATTGAAAATTTTCAATTCGTATTCCATTAATTGCAGAAGTCTTGTTCTTTGCTAGTGACTTCATTGGATTTTGATCATATTCTACCTCTTGAAATGGTTGAACATTGAGCATTTCTTTTTGGTACAGTGACTCTGTGTATTCCTTCCATCTTCTTTTGATGTTTTCCACATCATTCAATGTTTAGCTCATTGTTATTGTTGTTAGGTGCCATCGAGTTGGTACCAACCCATAGCAACCTTATGCACAGCAGAATGAAACACTGCCCGATCCTGGCCCAACCTCACTACTGTTGCCACGCTTGAATCCATCAATGCTGCTACTTGGCCAATCCATCTCATTGGGGGTCTTCCTCTTTATCTCTGACCTTCCACCTTACCAAACATGGTATCTTTCTCCAGTGACTTCTCCCTCCTGACAATATGTCCGAAGTATGAAAGACAAAGTTTGGCCATCTTGGCCTCTGAGGAGCATTCTAGCTGCACTTCTTCCAAAACGGATCTATTGGTTCTTTCGGCAGCCCATGGCACTTTCAATATTCTCCTCCAACACCATAACTCAAAAGTATCGATTCTATGGTCTTCCTTATTCACTGTCCAGCTTTTGCATGCATATGAGGTTATTGAAAATACCATAGCTTGGGTCAGGCACATCTTAGTCCTCAAGCTAACATCTTTGCTCTTCAACACTTTAAAAGGTCTTATATAGCAGATTTGCCTAATGCAATACGTTGTTTGATTTCTTGACTGCTGCTTCCATGAGTGTTGATAGTTGATCCAAGAAGAATGAAGTCCTTGACAACTTCAGTCTTTTCTCTGTTGATAAGAATGTTGTTTATTGGTCCAGTGGTGAGGACTTTTGTTTTCTTGACATTGAGATGTAATCCATACCGAAGACTGTGCTCTTTGATCTTCATCAGTAAATGGCTTAAGTCCTCTTCACTTTCAGCAAGCAAGGTTGTATCATCTGCATATTATAGGTTGTTAATGAGTCTTCCTCCAATCCTGATGCCACGTTTTTCTTCATAGAACCCATCTTCTCAGATTATTTGCTCAACATACAGGTTGAATAAGTATGATGAAAGAATACAACCTTGTCACACACCTTTCTTGATTTTAACCCATTCAGTGTTCCCATGTTCTGTTCGAACAACTGCTTCTTGGTCCAGGTACAAATTCCTCATGAGCACAATGAAATGTTCTGGAATACTCATACTTCACAATGTTGTTCATAGCTTATCATGATCCACACAATCGAAAGCCTTTGCATACTCAATAAAGCATAGGTAAACATCTTTCTGATATTCTTTGCTTTCAGCCAAGATCCATCGGACATTAGCAATGATATCCCTCATTCCACAGCTTCTTCTGAATCCAGCTTGAACCTCTGGAAGTTCTCTGTCAGTGTATGCTTGCAGCTGTTTCTGTATTACCTTTAGTAAAAGTTCACTCACATGGGATATCAAAGAGATTGTCTGATGATTTCCCCATTCTGTTGGGTCACCTCTCTTTGGAATGGGCACAAATACGGATTTCTTCCAATCAGTCAGCCAGATGTCTTCCAAATTTCTTGGCATAGATGAGTGAGTGCCTCCTGTGCCACCTCACTTTCTTGAAAGATTTCAATTTTTATTCCATCAATTCCTGGGGCCTTTTTCTTTGCCAATTCCTTCAATGCACCTTGGACTTCCTCCTTCAGTATCATTGGTTCTTGTTCATATGCTACCTCTTGAAACAGTTGAATATAAACCATTTCCTTTTGGTACAGTGACTCTAGTATTCCTTCCATCTTCTCTTGATGCTTTCTGCATCATTCAATAATTTGCCCAGTGAATCTTTCAATAATGAAAGTCAAGGCTTGAATTTTCAGTTCAGTTCCCCCAGCTTGTGAAATACTGAGTGTGTTCTTCCCTTTTGGTTTCCTAACTCCTATCTTTCCACATTCATTATAATATTTGACATTGTCTTCTCAAGCTACCCTTTGAAATGTTCTATTCAGCTTTTACCTTCTCATTTCTTACATTTGCTTTAGCATCTCTATGCTGAAGAGCAAGTTTCAGAGTCTTCTGATGTCCATTTTGGTTTTTTTCTTCTTTCTTGTCTTCCTAATGACTGTTTGCTTTCTTTCTGTATGATGTTCTTGAATTCATTTTTCAACTTTTCTGGTTTTTGGTCATCAGTATCTAATTCATCAAATCTGTTCTTGAGATGATCTTTAAATTCAGGTGGGATATGCTCAAAGTTATATTCGTTGATTTGTTTTAATTTTCTTCAACATTAAACACTAATGACTGAAAACCAGAAGATTGTGGGATGACATCAAGAACATCATACAGGAAGAAATAAAAAGGCCATTAAAAAGATAGGAAAGAAAGAAAAGACAAAAATGGATGTTTTCATAGACTCTAAGATTTGCTTTCCAGTATAGAGATGCTAATGCATAGAAATAAGGAAACAAAATAACTTAACAGAATGAGAATACCAGAAAAATGTTTACCTGTGCTTTATAGACTATGCATAGGCTTCCAACTGTGCAGATCATGACCAGCTTTGGACAACATTGTGGTAATGGATATTCTAGAAATTTAATTGTGCTTATGAGGAACCTGTACATAGACCATGAGGCAGTTGTTCGAACACAACAAGGGGACACTGAATGGGAAGGTGTGCACCTAGGCTGTATTTATTCACCATATATTCAATCTGTATGTTAAGAAAATACTCGGAGAAGCTGCATGACATCAAGAAGAATATGGCATCAGGATTGGAGGAAGACTCATTAACAACCTGCCATGTACAGATGATACAATCTTGCTTCCTGAAAGTGAAGAGGACTTAAAATACTTACTGATGAAGATCAAAGACCCTTCACCTTACCAAGCATGATATCCCTCACCAGTGACTGCTCCCTTCTGACAATATGTCCAAAGAATGCGAGATGAAGTCTGGTCATCCTGGCCTCCAAAGAGCACTCTGTTATACATAGGGTCGTTATTAGTCAGAACCAGCTTGAGGGTACCTAACAACAGCTACAATTTTAAGAGGTCCCACATGATCAAGTACCAATGCTACTGAAGGAATCAGATAAAGCAGCACTGAAAGCTTTGGCAAAAAATAAGGTTCCAGCATTGATGGAATATCCATTGAAATGGCTTAACAAACTGATGCAGCACTGGAGGCCTTTAACTCATCTCTACCAAGAAATTCAGAAGACAGCTACCACTCATCTGTCAGTTTGTCGTGCTGTAGTGGCTTGTGAGTTGCTGTGATTCTGGAAGCTATGTTACAGGTATTTTAAATACCAGCAGGGTCACCCACAGTAGACAGGTTTCAGGTGGACTTCAAGACGAAGACAAACTAGGAAGAAGGAGTGATGAACTACTTCTGAATGTTTAGTCACTGAAAACCTTATAAATAGCAGAGAAACACTATCAGGCATAGTGCCGGAAAATGAGCCCCTCAGGTTGGAAGGCACTCAAAATGCAACTGGGGAAGAGCTGCCTCCACAAAGTAGAGTTGACTGTGATGATGCAAATGGAGTAAAGCCCATGGGGG
>NW_006408678.1:496347-521754 GCF_000296735.1 Chrysochloris asiatica | reverse complement strand
AAGCTATGGACAACATTGCGAAGTATGAGTATTCTGGAACATTTAATTGTGCTCATGAGGAATCTGTACATGAACCAAGAGGCAGTTGTTCGAACAGAACATGGGAACACTGGATTGTTTAAAATTAAGAAACATGTGTGACAGGGTTGTATTCTTTCACCATACTTATTCAACCTGTATACTGAGCAAATAATCCAAATAGTAATATGAAGAAAAACGTGGCACCAGGATTAGAGGAAGACTCATTAACAACCTGTGATATACAGACAATACAACCTTGCTTTCTGAAAGTGAAGAGGACTTAAAATATTTACTGATAAAGATCAAAGACCATAGACTTTGGTATGGATTGCATCTCAATGTCAAGAAAACAAATAACACTCTTCTTTTTTTTTTTAATAACAAAATTTGTCTTTATTTTTTCAAGGTCTTCACAGTTTTGGGGTTTTATTGTTATTTTTTTTTAATTGTGAATTGAGTGAAAGTTTACAGGGCAGATCATCAGTTTTACATTCAACAAATCCCACATCTTGTTTCATTACAATGATTATAATCCCCTCCATGTACCATCAGTTAACAGTATTTCTCTCTATTCACTTTAGCTCCTTTAAAAAAAAAAAAAAAGAAGAAAACAACAAACAGTCAGGCATGTATAATAATTTACACCACCAAAGGGCACATTCTGCAAGTCTGCCTCCTGGCCGCCATCTCTCAATTCCTCTCTTTCCATGAATCTAGAGTCCTCAGCTGCTCCCTCTCTCCATGTCCCCATCTCTGCCTCCATCTCAGTGTTGCTTCTTCTCTGGATAAGGTCTCACAGTCTGCTTGTGCTCTTCTTCCTTGATGGTCCTATGTTCCTCTGTTTGTGGACTGTAAGATTAACTACTCCCCCATTTTTGTTACAAAACTTCTACCTTTACAATTGTGACAGTCGCAATTAGTCATGATAACTATTATTTACTATTGAATCATAAGAATCTTATCCCCATCTCTTCTTACCAGACCCATCTAGATAAGATGAAAACTATTCAGCGGGGATTTTTTCTTGCCTCACACACTCTTAAACTAAACTCCCTCTTGAAAACTTGTACGCCAGCCACGTTGTGCCTTTATCATCCCCTCATTTTAGGTAGCTAATGTCTAAGTTGCCCATCCCTATCTATTCTGTGTACAGAGGGGATAGCATTGATACTTGATGTGAAGACTCCTTCACTCTCTGGTATTTAGAGTTACTACCTCCATGAGTATAGGTCAAGTTCATCAAATTTTAACAATTTACTGTCGTTTCCTTTATCAAAAAAATAGTTTTTTAATCTTCCTCTAGTTGAGTTCTGATTATCAAGCCATCGAGGCTAGGTCAAATGGGTACTGTCTGCAAGTTTGGGTGTATCTCCCCTCACTTCATATCAGCTGGATGCTTCACTATCAACTCTAGCCCTCTGTGGTGACTATGTCCTTGTCCATGGACTCAGGTGTCCCCAGGACTCACCACACTTTGGACCAACCAGCCCTTCCTCTTCTTTCTCTCATCTCCAGGTCAACAGGAGTCTGTGGACCATGGTTGAATTTAGCCCATTTCTTCATTGCTGCCTTTCGCCTTATCTACTCACCACTAGAACAATGTGGTCACCAGCAAGCTTACATGCCTGCTCATGTATTCTCTTTGAGTTTCAGTCTTAGAGGGGGTTTGTCTTAAAGGAACTTGATTGATTGCCTTGATGGTTTCCTGGCAAACAGCTTGCTTATTCTTCTAGTAGCCAGTCATACTACCATTTTTGTTTTGGGTTTTTCCTGATGATCTTTCTTTAAAGATACATCTTCTGTCACTCTAGCTGTTCCAGGTTGGTCTGTTTGTCCTTTCTAGTAGAAGTGTCCCACCTCAGATGGTTTTGGATGGGACTCGGTATTCCACCCAATGTCCTATACACTGCAAAGGCTTTGCAAGAGGCCTATTTCACTGTGCAAGTTCTAGAACCCCTTTTAGGTATTCCAATCAGTTATAGGCTGAAGACGGGCTTACAAGCTTTCTAATAAACAACATTCTTATCAATGGAGAAAAGATTGAAGTTGTCAAGGACTTAATTCTGCTTGGACCAACCATCAACACTCATGGAAGTAGCAGTCAAGAAATCGAAGGATGTATTGCATTAGGCAAATCTGCTGCACAAGACCTTTTTAAAGTATTGAAGAGCAAAGATGTCAGCTTGAGGACTAAGGTGCAAGTGACCCAAACCATGGTATTTTCAATAACCTCATATCCATGTGAAAGCTGGACAGTGAATAAGGAAGACCATAGAAGAATTGCTGCTTTTGAGTTATGGTGTTGGAGGAGAATATGGAAAGTGCCATGGGCTGCCAAAAGAACCAACAGATCTGTGTTGGAAGAAGTGCAGGCAGAGTGGTCCTTGAAGGCCAGGATGGCCAAACTTCATCTCTCATATTTCAGACATATTGTCAGGAGGGACCAGTCGCTGGAGAAGAATATCATGTTTGGCAAGGTGGAGGGTCAGAGAAAAAGTGGAAAACCCCTAGTGAGATGGATTGGCAAAGTGGCAGCATCAATGAACTCAAGCGTGACAACAATTACTAGGTTGGCCCAGGACCGTGTAGTGTTTCATTCTGTAGTGCAAAGGGTTGCTATGAGTTGGTACAGACTCAATGGCATCCAACAACAACAAACTTTGCCAACAGATTGGAAGAGTTCCATGTTTGTGCCCATTACAAAGAAAGGTGGCTGAACAGAATGCAGAAATCATCGAACAATATCATCGATATTAAATGCTAGTAAACATTTGCTTAAAATAATTTAAAAATGGTTGCAGCAGTACATTGACAGGGAACTGCCAGAAATTCAAGTCAGATTTAAAAGAGGACATGGAATGAGAGTTATCATTGCTGATGTCAGATAGTTCTTGGTTGGAAGCAGAGAATACTAGAATGATGTTGGAAGCAGAGAATACTAGAAAGATGGCTTGATCCAAATCATGATATTTTTAATAACTTCATATGCATATTAAAGTTGAACAATGAGTAAGTTAGAAGAATTAATGTATTTGAGTTATGATGTTGGAGAAGAATATTGAAAGTGCCATGGACTGCCAGAAGAACCAATAAGGCTGTCTTAGAAGAAGGACAACCAGGATGCTCCTTTGAAGGCAGGATGGCGAGAGTTTTTTCTCATAGTTTGGACATGTTGTCAGGAGGGACTGGTCTCTGGAGAAGGACATCATGCTTGGGAAAGTGGAGCGTCAGTGTAAAAGAGGAAGACCCCCAATGAGATGAATTGTCACAGTAATTAATGATGGGGCTAACAGTAATAGTGAGGATGTCAAAGGACCAGGCAGTGTTTCATTTTGTTGTGCATAGTGTGACTATGAGTCAGAACCTACTGGATGGCACCTAACAACATCATCAACTAAAAGAAAACAGAGATAAATTAAAAACGCATATATTTGGAAACTTTAAAAAACATTTAAAAGCTGACATGACAATGATGATTGGGTGTTATGGATTGAATTATGTCTCCTCCAAAGGTACATGTTTACGTAACCCCTGAACTTATGTGTAAAGTCCTGGTGTGGTGCTGTAGAATAATGCACTGGATCACAAGATGAGTTTGAACTTCAAGGTCGGTGGTTAAAATTCACCAGCTGCTCCTCAGAACCCCTATACATGGTCACTGTGAGTTGGAACCGACTCAATAGCACTAAACAACAATAACATACTTATGTGTGGACTTCTGGTGTGGCATTGGACTTTGTATCAGAAGGTCAGCTATTCAAGCCCACCAGCTGCTCCTCCAGAAACCTTACATAGGGTCTCTCTGAGTCGAAATAGACTCAATAGCACTTAGCAACAACAATGTACTTATGTGTGGAAATAGATATTTTTCTTTGAAGATATTATCAGTTAAGACAATGGGTTTTAAATTCCTTTGAAGGGTGTCTTTTAACACAGGAAACAGGCCCAGATTCATGGAACCATGCATAGTAGGAAAATAGACCCTTTGTGAAGATGCATCTAAAAGACAAGGAATGCCTAGGACTACCAGAAGCTGGAAGAAATAAGGAAGGATATTTCTGTAGCACAGAGAGAGCATTCTGACTTTTACCTTCTGGAACCATGAAACAATAAATTTCTCTTCTTAAGGCCACCTACTTTGTGGCATTTTGTTATCGCAGGCTCTAGGAAACTAAGACACTTATTCAAGAAGAAGTTATAATGGACAATGAACTTTCTAAACATTTCCAGGAGGCTTCTACAGCCTGATAAAATTAATGAAGCATCCGATGTATCTGAAGATCTTGAGAGGAAATTCAAACAACTGGCAAAGACTTGGGGTTGAATTGGGGCTGAAAAGGAAACTAAGATAATCACAAGAAGAAAACAAGATAATAATTCCAGGAAAAGCAAAAAAGCTTTGCAATGGAAAAGAATCATAGTTTACTTCATGGTACAACTATGAATTATATTAGAAAAATCATAGCACTGAACATTCATCCAACCCAAATTATTATAGAAATTTGTTAGTTATTTAGTACTTCTACTCTGGTAGTATAGTGGTTATGAGTAGAGCTGCTAATTTCAAGGTCAGCAGTTTAAAACTACCAGAGGTTCCATGGGAGCAAGATGAGGCTTTCTGTTCCTATAAAGATTGACAACCTTGGTAACCCTATACAGGGTTGCTATCTCAGAACCAACTCCATGGCATACCACCACCACCACAACTACCATACCAGAAATCCCACAAGTGGATGGTTTTATCACACAGGAATTTGTCTTCTCCCAGTTTGGGAGGCTAGAAATCCAAATTCAGAGCACAGGCTCTGGTGAAGGTGCTTGTAGGCCCAGCATTCCTTAGAGATCTCCACATGCCTTGGCATCAATATTTCCCTGGATCTAGGAAGCTTGTGCCCATTTCAAAGAAAGGTAACCCAAAACAACGCAGAAATCATGGAACAATATCATTCGTATCATTGTTGTTGTTGTTAAGTGCCGTCGAGTCGGTTCCGACCCATAGCGACCCTGTACAGGGTTTCCGAGGGTGTAAATCCTTACGGGAGTAGAAAGCCTCATCTTTCTCCCGCGGAGCGGCTGGTAGTTTCGAACCGCTTACCTTAAGGTTCGCAGCCCGATTCGTAACCACTACGCTACCAGAGCTCCTTCATTCGTATCATATGCAAGTAAAATTTTAAGATTATTAAAAAATTGATTTTAACTATACATTGACAGAGCACTGCTAGAAATTTAAACTGGATTTAGAAGAGATGTGTATTAAAGGATGTCATTGCTGATGTCAGATCGATCTTGGCTGAAAGCAGAGAATACCAAACAGATGTTTACTTGTGCTTTATGGACTATGCACAGACTTCCATCTGTGTGAATCATGACAAACTGTGAATAACACTGAGAAGAATGAATATTCCAGAACACTTCATTGCGCTCATGAGGAATCTTTACATAGACCAAGGGGCAGTTGTTAGAACAGGACAAATGGATACTGAATATTTTAAAATCAGGAAAGCTGTGTTCCAGTGTTGTTTCTTTCATCATACTTATTCAATCTGTGTGCTGAACAAATATTCTGAAAAGTTGGATAATATGAAGAAGAATGTGGCATCAGGATTGGAGGAAGACTCATTAACAACCTGCAATATGCAAACGATATATTGCATTAGGCAAATCTATTGCACAAGACCTCTAAAGTTTTCAAGAGCAAAGGTATCAGTTTAAGGTCTAAGGTGCGTCTGATCCAAGCCATGGTATTTTCAACATGCATATGAAAGTTGGACAATGAATAAGGAAAACCATAGAAGAATTGATACATTTGATTTATGGTGTTTGAGAAGAATATTTAAGGTACCATAGACTGCCAGAAGAACAAACAAATCTGTCTTGGAAGAAGAAATACAGCCAGAATGCTACTTAGAAGCCAGGATGGCTAGACTGCATCTCTCATACTTAGGACATATTATCAGGAGGAGTCAGTCCCTAAAGAAGGACATCGTGCATGGTAAAGTGGAGGGTCAGTAAAAAGATGAAGATCCCCAATGAGATGGATGGACAAAGTGGCAGCAGCAATGGGTTCAAGCATAGCAACAACTGTGAGATTGGCACAGGACTGGGCAATGTTCTGTTCTGTTGTGCATAGAGTCGTTATGAGTCAGAAGCAACTGAATGATCCCTAACAATAGAGTCTTCAAAATGCAGGGACCCAATTCTAAAGGATGCACTCCACTTGCGGTTCTTCTTTCTTGATGGTCTTAGGTCCCTTTGAGTTCTGCTTGCTTGTTTAACCTCTTTTATATCTCAAAAGACATTTGACTCAAGATACCACCTAATCCTATAGATTGCATCCAGCCTCATTAGAGAAGTGAGGATTTATAGCACACAGGATAATTGCATCAAACCAGGGCTGATCCCATGAGATCACATCATGCGGGGGAGTGGTTATGTTATGTTAGAGCTCATCATGGAGGGCTGTTGTTGTTGTCAAGTGCATCTTACCTGCCACACCACTGAGAATTTAGGCTCAGTCAAGTTGACGCAAAACCTTAACTATCACAACAGTAATGCTGAGAAGAGAGAGGGAACGACAAGACATGGGATGAGGAACAAAAGTCATCTTCCATAGTGGAAAGATAATATGTCAAAAAAACCCAAGAAGTAGTATTATTATTGTACTATTTAGAGACATACGGAGTCCTGATGTGGCGCTGTGGGTAAAGATTGGCGGTTCAAGCTCACCAGTCACTCCTCAGAAACCCTATACAAGGTCACTATGGGTTGGAATCGACTCAATGGCACTTAACAACAACAACAACAATTTAGAGACATGGAAGTAAATACCAAATAATCAATACCAGCAGCAAAAATGGTGAAAGTGGTTGCCTTTGAGGGAGCAATGAGGAGGAGGAAGTGGGTAAGATTTTCAGTTTACAATAGCAAACCTTGAATAACTGTATGACTCTAAAATAAACCAAAAAACCACTGCGATGAAGTAGATTTTAACCCTAAACCAGGGGTCAGCAAACCTAAATATTTTAGGCTTTTCAAGTCTCAGAAATCTGTTACAACTCCTCACCTACCCTCTGTATAACAGCACCCATAGACAATACATGTGGTGCCGATAAAATTCTACTTATGGACACTGATACCCAAATTTCATATGATTTTTATATGTCAGGAAATTATATTTTTCTTTTGATTTTTTGTGAACCATGTAAAAATATGGGAAGTATTCTTAGCTATGTGCCATGCAGCAAGAGGTGGCATACTGGATAGGGCCCACTATGCTGTAGTTTGTCAACCTGTGCTCTCAGCTGTGTGCATTTATAGCTGTTAAATGAAACACAACTCACCTCCTGAAACACCAAAAATAGAAGGGGCCTTTTAAAACAATCTTCATAAAGTGCATATTAAACAAAAACAGAACTCAGCAAACATCTTTCTTTTATGGTGAAGCGTGTACGCACTTCTTTCAAGAAATCAGGAACAAGATTATGAGTTCTGCCATCGCTTCTATTTAGCACTGTACTGAAAGTTCTAGAAAGTGCAGCAAGACAAGAAGAAACAATAAAGAGAAAGAGAGACACATAAGATTTAAGGATTAAAAAGGAAGAAACAAAAGTGTCATTATAAAAGCAAGATAATCTACAAAATTATTGTCATAATTGCAAAGCTAGTAGGGTGGCTGAATGTAAGTTCAAGACACAAAAATCTATTTTGATATATTGGCAAAAAACTGTTAGGAAGCTTTTTTTTTTTTTTTTTTAAGGTTTTTATTGTGGATTGAGTGAAAGTTTACAGGGCACATCATCAGTTTCACATTCAACAATTCATATAACTTGTTTCATTACATTGATTATAATCCCCTCCATATACCATCAGTTAAAAGTATTTCTCTCTATCCACTTTAGCTTTTTTAAAAAAAAACACACAAACAAAAAAACCCACTTAGGCATATATAATAAATTACATCTCCAAAGGGCACATTCTGCAAGTCTGCTCCTGGCCACCAGTTCTTAGTCCTTCTCTTCTTAGTTGATGAATCTAGAGTCCTCCATGCCCCCATCTCTACCTCCATCTCTGGTGCTGCTGCTTCTCTGGATAAGGTCCCACATTCTATTTGTGTGTTCCTCTCTTGATGGTCCTAGGGTCCTCTGTTTCTGGACTGTAAGATTAATCACTCCCCTTTTTTTGTTACAAAAAACATATATAAAACATATAAATTTATATTAAGAATAAGTCTAATAAAAGATGTGGAAAAACTTCATTGCAAGGTCCTGGATAGAGTGGCATAATGGGTGGAACAAAACTCAAAATTATTAAAAAAAAAAAAAAAAGACAGGGCTTATTGGTCAGAAAGAGACTGGAGGCACCTGGGACCGTGGCTCTCGTCCATCCTTCAGGTCTGGAAAGGGACACACCCTCTTTCCGCTGAGCAGGGGGACAACTTTCAGCCACACAGTAGACAGGCATATAGGGGACCCAACAACCTAGTAAGGTATGCTCACTAGGAATGATGAGATGGCCAAACACTCAAAATAAAACCTAAGGACAGTGATGAAAAGGGAAGGGAAGGGAAGGTGGATGGGAGGGAACTAGGTACCACATGGAGACAGCAGATAACTGTTGTTCCTTGGAGGGGATTGCAATCATTGAGATGAAACGAGGTGTATGCACTAACACAGAGATGGATGAATTGTTGAATAACACAGAAACAGACCTATTCAGACGTGGAAGCAGCATGCGACAGAGATGGCATTGCTGATCAGTGGGCTGTATCTCAGTGTTGGGGTGAAGACTGAATACAATGATATATATGGTGGTGGTGTGTCGTGGAGTCGGTTCCGACTCATAGAGACCCTGCACAGGGTTTCCGAGGCTGTAAATCTTTACGGGAGCAGAGAGCCTCATCTTTCTCCCACGGAACAGCTGGTAGTTTCAAACTGCTGCCTGTGAGATTAGCAGCCCGATTTGTAACCACTACGCTACCAGTGGAGAATGAGTATTGTAGAACATTAACTTGTTCTCATGAGGAACCTGTACACAGACCAAGAGGCAGTGGTTCCAACAGAAAAAGGAGACACTGAGTGTTGTTGGGAAGTTATTGCTGCTTCTGCTGTGCACTTTCTAGTCGGTTCTGACTCATAGCAACCCTGCATAGAGTTTCTGAAGAACCATGAGGTCCACAGTTCAAATCTACCAGTCACTCAGTGGGAAAACAATGAGGCTTTCTTCTCCCGTAAAGATTCACAGCCTCAGAGACCCTGCACAGGGTCGCTTTGTGTCAGAAGTGACTCAGCAGACCACTACCACCATCACCATACAGGGCTTCTGAGACTGTACTTCTTTGCGGGAGCAGAAAGCCTCATTTTTCTCCTGTGGAGTGGTTGGGGCATTTGAATCTCTGACCTTGTGGTTAGCAGTCCAGCAGGGAAACAACTAAGCTACAGGTTCCTTCTGGGAGGCCATTCGTCTCTGACATAAAAAGGAAATGTCTGAACTATGTTTTGACAAAATGATTGTTGCTCAGGAGGACAAGGCCTAGAAGGTATGTTCTTGTCTAAGGACTTGTTGTAAAGTGCCGAGTTTCATCTGACTCACAACAACCTCATATAGGACTTCCAAGGAACAGCTAAGGAGCTCTGGTAGCGTAGTGGTTATGAATCGGGTTGCTAACCTCAAGGTCGGCAGTTCGAAACTACCAGCTGTTCCGCGGGAGAAAGATGAGGCTTTCTACTCCCGTAAAGATTTACAGCCTTGGAAAACCCTGTTCAGGTTCGCTATGGGTCAGAACCGACTCGACGGCGCTTAACAACAACAACAACCTGGTCAACTAATTGAAAGAGATCCGTATTTGTGCCCATTCTAGAGAGAGGTGACCCAATGGAATGCGAAAATCATCGGACAATATCATTAATAGCATATGCTCAAGATAGATTCAGATGAGGGCATGGAACAAGGGATATCATTGCTGATGTCAGCTAGATCTTGGCTGAAAGCAGAGAATACCAGAAAGATGTTTATCTGTGCATTTATTGACTATCTATCGGCATTAGAATATATGGAAGAAATAAAACCAGAATGTTCCTTAGAAGCCAAGATGGTGAGGCTTGGTCTCTCATACATCAGATATGTTACCAGGAAGGATCAATCCTTAGAGAAGGACATCATGCTTGGTAAAGTGGAGAGTCAGTGAAAAAGAGGGAGATCCCCAACGAGATGGATTGGCACAGTGACAGCAACAATGGTCTTGATGGTAGCAGGAATTGTAAGGACGGTGCAGGACCGGGAGGTATTTTGTTCTGTTGTATTATGGGTTCTATAGGGGTCACTGTGGGTTGGAACCAACTCAAGGCCACCTGACAACAACAAGTGCAATTGGGAATTGGCTGGAGGATTTAAAGTATGAGCTAGTTTGGGGAAGCTCACTTAGAAAGCAGCAAAGGCAATGGAGGGAGAGGACTTCTCAGAGGCCAAGAGTAGCTGTCCATGGGAGAGGTTATTTTGGAAACAAATATATGAATGTAACATATTAGGAATCTTTTTGACAGGTACACAGGACTCGGATGAATTACAAGTGAACCATGTTTAGTGAGTTAATACCATAGATTTTCTGTCTTAAATGTTTACTAGGAAACAAATTCACCAAAATCTTAGCTATATAATATGGCATGGAATAAACTGGTACTTAAATTGAATATGCGATTGATGGCAAGTATTTATGGCTGCTGTTCTGAAGTTCTGCAGACTTCTTCATGCTTGTAGTACAGCAAAAGTACTGTTCTTATAAAATGTTTCCCCTTGTATTTCTAAGCTTGCCTTCCAGAAAGCGCTGTTGTGACGGAAAATCAAAAGAAGTTTTTTTTTTTTTTTAATCCTCAAAAGTATTTGCCTTCTGTAAACTCTCCCTAGTTTGAATATAGGTCATTCATTATAACAAAACACTTTCAGAGAGCACTTTCTAGCTTACAGTGACTGTACTTTTATACTTAGTATCTAACTTTAATTCTTACATTAAACTTGCAATTTTAGGCTGTGGACTTTGATTTAAAGATATTTAAACTTAAAATAGGTAATCCCTGAGATTGAAAAAAACCCCGATTATATTAATTTATAATATCTAATACTTCTATAGCATGTTCTTGGCATTGTTCTATACACGTATAAACTAATTTAGGCCTTAAAACAATCCTATGAGTTATTTAATAAGGAGCTCTGGTAGCGTAGTGGTTAGGGCTGCAAACCTTAAGGTCAGTGGTCCGAAACTACCAGCTGCTCCGCGGGAGAAAGATGAGGCTTTCTACTCCCGTAAAGATTTACACCCTCGGAAACCCTGTACAGGGTCGCTATGGGTCGGAACCGACTCGACGGCACTTAACAACAACAACAATGAGTTATTTACAAGTAGAATTCTCCTTCTACAAGTGAGGAAGGAAATTGAGGCAGAGGTTAAATTGCTTGATTAAAATTGAAAAGACGTGCAGACCCACCCAGACCAGTTAGAGAAACAGAAGATACTTCTTGAAAGACAGACCAGTGCGGTGGGGGGAGGGAATAAAAAAAAGCAGACTGTTTGCCTATGCCAATATCAAGCAAGCTGTTTACCCTGAAGCCATCAAGCAAGAAAAGTCAGCCCATCAGGGTAAACCCCTTTCGAAGGCGGAAACTCAAAAGCCGCGTATGTTCGCTGGCTACTGTCCTGGTCTATTTGTGAGTGAAAGTGGGGGAAATGCAGCAAAGAAAACATGGGCTGAGATTGACCATATTCCATAGATACCTGATGACCTTGACATGAGACAAAGAAGATGATGGGCTGGCTGTCTGAAGTTCAGGGAGATGTGTGAGCTCCCGAGCCCAAAGACACTGACTTAGCCACTGGGGGGCTAGAGTTAAGAATGAAGCAGCCAGTTGATCTGAAGAGAGGGGAGGTGTGCGAGAACTCCCAGACTCGCAGACGGGACCCATTGGACCTAGCATGGATGGTTTACTGACCAGAATTCGCCTATATGAAGATAAAGAAGTATGATACAGGGAGCAAGTGTAAATTGCTACAACCCAATCAACTGGACCCTTGCTTATGGATGTTGTTGTTGTTAAGAACCAACGATTTGGTTCCGACCCATAGTGACCCTGTACAGGGTTTCCAAGACTGCAAATCTTTACAGGAGCAGAAAGCCTAACCTTACCCTGTGGAACAGCTGGCAGCTTTGAACTGCCGACCTTGAGGTTAGTAACACGATTCATAACCACTATGCTACCAGAGCTCCTTATGAATAAGGCTGCCCCAAATTCCAACTGAATAGGGAAGGATTCTTCAGATCTAGGATCAAGCATATCTACTGGGTTGATAGGGACAGGCATCTTAGACTTTGGCTACCAAAACTGGGGGCTATAAAAGCATGAAGTGGCTGACTTATTAGCTTTCATGAGATACTTATTGTCAGAATGTGGGGAGTAAGACAGAAACCCTACTGAAGAGTTTCCCACATGTCCAGATGGGTCTGGTGATGAGGGGATAGGATTTTATGATTCAATTGCGAGTAATTGTTTTCAGGTCTAATGGTGAGTGTCACAACTGCAAATGTAGAAGAGGTGCAACTAAAATGGGGGAGCAGGTAATCTGTCATTTCAGGAACAGGGGACCCTAGGACCATCAAGAGGGAAGAACATGAGAGAAGTGAGGGATCCTAACTGCAAAAAGTGGAAACAGAGATGGTGGCAGAGGTAATGGCATAGAGAGACAGAGCAGCAGAGGACTCTAGGCCATCGACTGAGAAAGGCAGTATGTCTGTGAGCAGGAGGCTGGTTTGCAAAATATATATTTACAATTCATACATCAAAAAAAAGGAGCTCTGGTAGCATAGTGGTCACGAGTCGGGCTGCCAACCTCAAGGTCAGCAGTTCGAAACTACCAGCGGATTCACAGGAGAAAGATGCGTTCTGGTCCCATAAAGATTTACAACCTGGGAAACCCTGTGCAGGGTCACTATGAGTCAGAACCCACTCCCACGGCACTTAACAACAACAACATCAAAAAAAGAAAAAAGGTAATAGAGGTAAATACTGTTGGGTAAGGGTGCCTGGAGGGAATTTTAATCATTACAATGATTTGCTGAATGTAAACCATTGCCCTATAAGCCTTCACTCACTCAATACACAATAAAAGCTTTAAAAAAAAAAAAATTTACTTGGCTAAGTCATTTGATTTAAGAACACATAGTAAGTGGCAGAGCCAACATTTAGACCTTAGTACTTGCATAGTGGTTATGAATCGGGCTGTGAACCGCAAGGTTAGCTGTTCGAAACTACCAGCTGTTCCACGGAAGAAAGATGAGGCTTTCTGCTCCCGAAAGATTTACAGCCTCAGAAACCCTGTACAGGGTCGCTATGAGTCAGAACCGACTCCACGGCACATAACAACAACAACAACTTTGGCTCTAGAACTGTGCTTTTAATTATTATGTAACAGGGTGTTGTAGGATAAGCATTGGATTGCTAGCCACAAGGTTGGTGGTTCAAACCCACTAGTGGCTCTGCAGGAGAAAGGTGAAGCTGTCTGTTCCTGACTTACTTTTTAATATTACCCAAGTAAAATGCATTTTCATGGTTAAAGATTCAAAAACACATAAGTAGAAAAAAAGTGAGAATCCTACTTCTGCTCACTAAGTAAGGCACACTCTTTTCCAGATGTCCTGTTTAATGTGATTTGAGTTCTGTTTTTGTGCATTACATTGTTGCTGTCAGTTACTGTAGAGTTGGCTCAGATTCATGGTAAGCCTATGTGTAACAAAAGGAAGCATTGCCTAGTGTTGTACCATCATCTATATGATTGTTAATGTTTGAATCCAGTTTTGTAGCCATTGTGGACATTTGTCTCATTGAAGATCTCTCTCGCTTTCATTGGCCCTCCGCTTTACCAAACATGATGTTCTTCTCCAGTGACTGGACCCTCTTGATGCTATGTCCAAAGCAAGCGGAAGACTCGGATAATACTCTGTGCTCCACATGGTTTTCACTGATTACTTTTCGGAATTAGGTCACCAGGTCTTCTTAGTCTGGAAGCTGCCTTGATAGATGACTTGGCTGGTATTTGAATTATCAGTTACATAGCTCCTAGCATCATATTAACACACAAGCCACCGCAAAGGGACAGAAAGGTGTTGGATGTGTGCTATAGGATAAAGTGAGGGACTACAAGGTAGGCAGTTCAAACTCACCAGCGGCTTCTTGGAAACCCTATACAGGGTCTGTATGGATCGGAACGGACTCAGCAGCACTTAACAACATGCAAATACACATTTATGTAACTGAAAAATATAAATGGGCACACAATATTCTGCAACTGCCACCTGTCCATTTTTCATGCTGCTACGAATCTATTAAACTATCTCGAGTTTCATAGTATGAATGTATTATAACATAGATAATGATTCCCTACTGAAGGATATTTAGGTCGTTTCTTATTGTTGTTATTGTTGTTGTCAGGTGCCATCAAGTCGGAACTGACTCATAGCGACCCCATGCACAGCAGAAAGAACCAATGTCCGATCCTGGGCCAACCTCACTACCGGTGACACACTTGAGTTCATCAATGATGTCACCTGGCCAATCCATCTTGTTAGGGATCTTCCTCTTTTTCTCTGACCCTCCACCTTACCCAGCATGATATTCTTCTTCAGCGACTGTTCCCTCCGGACAATATGTCCAAAGTATAAGAGACGAAGTTTAGCCATCTTGGCCTCCAAGGAGCACTCTGGTTGCACTTCTTCCAAAACAGATCTATTGGTTCTTTTGGCAGTCCATGGCACTTTCAGTATTCTCCTCTAACACTACAACTCAAAGGCATCAATTCTTCTACAATCTTCCTTATTCACTGTCCAGCTTTCGCATCCATATGAGGTTATTGAAAATACCATGGCTTGGGTCAGGCACACTTTAGTCCTCAAGCTGACATCTCTGCTCTTCAATACTTTAAAAAGTTCCTGTGCAGTAGATTTGCCCAATGCAATATGTCATCTGATCTCTTGACTGCTGCTTCCACGAGTGTTGATTGTTATTAGACGTCATTAAAAACCATGCTGCAGTGGGCATTCCTGTGCAGGTATATGGGTACCTGTGGAGTTACTGGATGCACAGATTCCTATTTCTGAGTAAGTCAGGTGGAAATATTTTACAACGCACTTAAACAACGACTCTTCTATCTTCCTTCTTAAAAAAAAAATGAGCAGGTGAGAGTCGGTGTGTGCTAGTTAACTGTTGGTAAAGTAACTCCCCTCTCACAGCAGTCTTTTCTCAAAAACAATCAGCACAGTACATGAGACCGGGAGGGAGCTGGAAATAGGGCTTCTTTGAACAGCATCACCCAAGAGAAACTGACATTCTCGTGTTTAGTTTTATTATGCCAGTTCAGCCCTTTCCCATCAATTTAGCAATAGTTAGAATTGCCAGAGGCAACACTCCCAAGTCTAAAATATCTCCTCAGGACAGCAGAGCAAAGCTGAAAGTGCCAGTGTGGCATGAGGACGGTGACGAGGCCCAAGCGGGTACCGTCACCGCCATGGCGACCACACTTAGTCTCCGCGGAGGACTCGCTTTCCCAGCGGCCCCTGCGACCCTCACGGGCACTCTGCCCGGTTGGTTCTCGTGAGCATGGGCGGGACTGGGGCCGGAAGTCACGTGCTGTGACAGCCGACGGGGTGAGGCCGCTGTCGCCGCCAGGGCTGGTTGGGGCTGTGTCTGTGGGAGGCGCCGGGGTGATGGCGGTGGAGACTCTGTCCCCGGACTGGGAATTCGACCGCGTTGACGACGGCTCGCAGAGTAAGGGAGCGTCGGGCAGGGGCTGCGTGTGGACGCTCCTGTGGGGGCGCTTCAGCCCTGGCAGCGCTCCTGCGGGGGCTTTGCGTCGCGGTTGCTGTTCAACCAGCCGATTCGGGACACTGGCTACTCCTTGGGCTGTGAGGGGGACGCGCCATCAAGCGTTCCTTTCGGGGTTGGGGTCCCGGCAGTGGTGAGGTTGGCCCCGTCTCGGCTCGGCGTTCGCGGTGGGCGTGCTCGTGGTGACCCCGAGGTCCCCCGAGTGAGCGGCGTCCACTCGGTGCAGCCGTGGGGCGAGGGTGGGGCGCACCGGGCGTCCTGGCTGCGCTGGGGAGCGAGGCTGGTCCTGCGTCTGGGTTTCACCAGACTTTCAGAGCGTTCGGTTCTTCAAGAGGCTGATGCCTGGGTTCCTGTTTCGATTTCCTGTTTTTCTTTCTTTCCCTTCCATGCCAACTTTTGGAAGTTTGAGTATTTTATTTCTTCCACATTTTTATAACCGAAGAAGGTAGCGGAGGACAGCTCTTCGCTTGGTGAGACTAAACACGAGAATGTCGATTTCTCTTCTGCCGTTTATTTATGCCGAGTGTTATTTTTTCAGTGCTGCTCTATAGTTTCCATTTGCAACTAGAAGGGATTCAACAATTACAGCAGATTTGCATGAAATTGAACTCCAGCAACCTAAAACGAAAAGATTCAATTTCATTCATGTTTTCAGTGAAAGTAGGTAAATACAAATTGGGAATCTGGTCTTTGGTGATATTAATCTATCTAGGAGGATTAATATCACCAAAGTGTGGCGTGGCACTGTGGTTAATGCTATGACGGCAAAGTCGGTTTGAACTACAAGGTCGGTGGTTCAAGCTCACCAGTAGCTTCTTGGAAACCCTATACAGAGTTGCTGTGAGTCGAAACCAACTCAACGGCACTTAACAAGAAGAACACCTGGAAGACTGTGGCACTGTAAGATTATATACTGGATCTCAAAGTCGGTGGTTCAAACTCACCAGCCACTCCTCGGAAACCCTATACAGGGCCACTGTGAGTCTGACTGGAAGGCACTTAACAAGAATAGCAGGAGGATTGTAAGAGATACTGGGGCAATACTGGCGTCCTGTTGTGGCGCCCTAGAATAAGCAATGGACCGCGAAGTCGGTTTGAACGAAACCTCGGAATTCCTATATAGGGTCACTATGAGTTGGAACGGACTCTCGGTGTGGCGCTATAGGATCAGCATTGGACTGTGACCCACAAGATTGGCAGTTCAAACCCAGCAGCTGCTTCTTGGAAACCCAATCCAGGGTCACTATGAGTCCGAATCCACTCGACAGCACTTAATAACAACAACATGAGTTGGAACCTACATGATGGCACTTAACAATAACAACTACTTGTAAACTTTTAAATTTTAATGCATGGTTTTCCCACAAAGTAGAATACCTTTTTTGAATCCCAGCTGAATTTCCTAGATTTTACAAAGAAAGGCTAATGTTTACAAACTAAGATATGTTAAGTACCTTGGAGTCTGTTCTGACTCATAGTGACCCAATGTAGGGTTTCTGAGGAGTTGTTGGTGGGTTTGAACTACCGACTTTGTGGTGAGCAGTCCAGTGCTTATCCTATAATGCTACATTAGGACTAAAATATTATTAAAGTTTATTAGTCTCTTAAGTGGGAGCAACATACAGGATGGTTTGTAGTTTTTCACAAAACATTTCCAAATGATGTTAACTCTTTTGCAGCATTAAGAAGAAAACAACAATCGATCTTCATCTTAAAGATAGAAAAATGTTCATCTTTTGTGGAGAGGATTCAGTATTTACTGTCAAAAAGTGGGTTGTGCCTTGTCATGTGTGAAGTTTCATGGGAAAAGTTGGCTCATTCTAGTATCTTCAAAAAATTAGGACAAGGTGCTGCTGAATTTAAAAATAGTTCAATGTAGAATGATCTCATTAATTTAATACATTTTCTATATGCTACACACCATTCTCGGAAACCCTACAAAGAGGCGCTCGCTATGAGTTGGAAACGGCTGCACACCACAACAAATGTACTATGAAAGGAGATCTAGTGGTACATGGCTAAAGCACTGAGCTGCAAATCTAAAGGTTGGTGGTTTGAATCTACCAGCTGCTCAGCAGGAAAAAGCAGTGACAGTGTGCGCCTTTAAAGATAATCAAACTCACTGCCCACTCATAGCAACGCTGGATAGGGTTTCCAAGGCTGTACATCTTCATGGGAGCAGAAAGCCCTGCCTTTCTCCTGCGGAGCAGTTGGTGGATTTGAACTGCTGACTGTAGTTCAGTGCTTATCCTGTGGGGCAGTTCAGTTTTGTCTTACATGGGTCACTGTGAATCGGAATAGACGACACAAAGGGTTTGGGTTTTGATTTATGGACTATGCTTGATTTTAGTGATACTGAGATAAAACAAGGAATGCAGAAGATAAGCATATAAGCAGAGTTCTGCCATTTTCCTCTTGGAGAATCACCAAGGAATTGTGTGACGTCTTTGAATTTTAACTTTTAGCACTTTTACAACCGTTTGTAAAACCTTATAGAAAGGGCATTTACAATGTTACTATAGACTTTCTGTTGTCTGTTACTTTTGTAAATCCTCAAACAGCTGAAACAAGTCATTTATTGACTTCTTGCACTGTCTTTAAGTACTCATTTGCTGGTCATGTGCGGCGTGGACTGGTCATTTCCCTGGTAAATGAGACAAGAGAACCTTGTATAGTTCTTAGAGTTAAGCTGTAAGAAAGAGAAGGCTTCTTATCTTTTCTCTTTGCCAGGTTTTTGTTAATTTTTGGAGTATGAATCATATCTAGACTAATTATTTCCCAAATCACTTAGATTAATGCTATAATGAGATAGGAGCATTAATGGACCAAATGGATCCACTTTAGATTCAGAACATCAGTTGCCAAATACGAAGGTAGGAGAGCCAGGTCTTAATACTTTAGTACATCATGAGTCAGAACACACGTTCTTGCATCAGAGTTACTAGTTTGAAAGAAAAATTCTACTTTTTCTAGAAGACAAGAGTCAGAAAGTATTCAGATCAATGGAAGAAACTGAGTTGGATTTGCTTTTGCTTCCTTTGGGATAAGTAATGAATTCTTTATAAGGCACAATTGTTGTTGTTGTTGTTGTTAAGTGCCATCAAGTCGGGTCCGACCCATAGCGACCCTGTACAGGGTTTCCGAGGGTGTAAATCCTTACGGGAGTAGAAAGCCTCATCTTTCTCCCGCGGAGCGGCTGGTAGTTTCGAACCGCTGACCTTAAGGTTCGCAGCCCGATTCGTAACCACTACGCTACCAGAGCTCCCCATAAGGCACAATAGTCACTTTTATTTATTTGATGAATATGCACACCTTTTATTGTCCAGTGTTTTCCAGTGATCTTAAAGTCATCTATTAATATATAAATTTTGTAAAACTTGGTACAGTAGTCTGTTCAGCTAAGTTATGAATCGGGCTGCGAACCTTAAGGTCAGTGGTTCAAAACTACCAGCTGCTCCGTGGGAGAAAGATCAGGCTTTCTGCTCCCATAAGGATTTACACCCTCAGAAACCCTGTACAGGGTCGCTATGGGTCGGAACCGACTCGACGGCACTTAACAACAACAACTTTTCTAGCTAGACTGTAATGGTTAAATAATTAAAATATCTTGGTAAATATTGGGTATTTCAGGAATAATGTTCACTATGATGAAGCAGGTTTTAAATTAACATTTAAAAAGCATAACATATAGGTATGTTTTTAAAAAGTAGTTTGTTGTTAAGTGCAGTTTCCAGTCGGTTCCAATTCATAGCGACTCTATAGGATTTCTGAGGAGTTGCTAGTGAGTTTGAACTGCTGACCCTGTAGTTCAAACCGACCGTGCAGTCCAGTGCTTATCCTACAGTGCTAAACCAAACCCACTACTATCAAGTTGCTTCTGACTCCTAGTGACTTTATATAGGGTTCCTGAGACTGTGGACCCTTACAGAAGTAGACAACCTCATCTTTCTCCTGAGGAGCCAGGGCTGGTGGTTTGAACTACTGACATGTGGTTAGCAGTCCAGTGCTGATCCTACAGTGCTACAAGGGCTCCTTTATTATGAATTGAATTAAGAATTATATTTTTAAATTTTGTTTGTTTGACAACAGATTTTTGTACCTCCTTTCAGATTCTGAACAATTTCTTTTTGCAAAAGAGTCTTTTGTGAGTAAAGCGTAGAATCACGACATTGAATGGTCTAAGGCACTTACTCAGATTGTTTAATAACTCTATTTGGTGTAAAGGACTATAGCTTTATAATATATAAAAATTAGACTTTTAAGATTATATATATATTGTTGTTAAGTACCGTTGAGTTGGTTCTGACCCATAGCGATCCTGTATAGGGTTTCTAAGAAGCTGCTGGTAAACTTGAATTGCTGACCTTGTGGTTCAAACCCATTTTGCAGTCCAGTGCATTAACCCACAGTGCCACATCAGGACTATCTGTTGGTCTGTCTGTATACACACACACACACATAGAGAGTGTAAGCAAGTGAGAGAAGTGTGTGTGTGTCATGGTGTGGTGCTGTGGGATAAAGCACTTGACTGCAAGGTCAGTTTGAACCACAAGGTCAGTGGTTCAAATTCATCAGCTACTCCTTGGGCACCCTATACAGGGTCACTATGAGTCAACTTGATAGCAATTAACAACAACAACAACATAAATATATATTTAGGAATCCTAGTGTGGTGCTGTAGGATAAAGCATTGGACTACTGTAAGGTTGGCAGTTCAAACCCACCAGCCACTCCTTAGAAACCCTATACAGGAGAGCTATGAGTCAGAACTGACTTGATGGCATTTAACAACAACAACAACATATGTATAGTAACACCTACTGTTTTAAAAATTAATCTATTTTGAGATGATTGGAAGTTGAATTGTTCTGTTTAACTTTAAATCTTTATTTTCAAGAAATATAGACATTTCTTCAAATATAGACAATTTCGCAATACTTAATATATAACTTCTTGCCACTTCTGAGATTGTTATAAATGTCTTGTAACTCGGACTTACCATACCCTGTTTTGAAATTTAAATTTAGAAATTCATGCTGAAGTCCAACTGAAGAATTATGGGAAATTTCTAGAGGACTATACATCTCAGCTGAGAAGAATTGAGGATGCCCTGGATGGCTCAATCGGAGATGTTTGGGATTTCAATCTTGACCCGATAGCATTAAAGGTTATATGATTCTTATTTTTTTGACCTTTGCATATTTGTCAGGATATAGTGTGTCTTGAAACTTTTTTTGTATGGAAAATATATCTTTATTTTTAATGTGTAAAGTTAATCACTCTTGCTGTGGTTCAATTTGAGATAGTTCAATCTTTGAAAATGTAGCCTGTTAGCTTTTAAATAAATGACTAACATTTATTGTACCTTTATATGGATCAGACACTATCCTATACAGGGTCACTATGAGTCGGAACCGACTCCAAGGCACATAACAAGAAGAAGAAGAAGAAGAAACCCTGTACCCATTCCCCATCTCCTTCGTCTCCCCGAGCCCTAGGAGCCGCCAGTCAATCTGCTTTCTGCCTATGGAGCTGCGTCTGTCTTTCAGTCCTTTATATTTACAAATGGAATGGTATCATGTGTGGTCCTTTCCTTTGACCACTGTGTGGTCCTTTTAGAACATAGAGCTTTGTTCACTCGGCCTAATGCTTTCAAGGCTCATGTGTTTTGTAGCAGATATCAATGGTTCACCTTTTTATTTAAATTGTCGAGTAATGTTCCAGTACATGGCTATAATGTGTTTTGTTTACCCCTTCAGTCCGTTGGGCTGTTTGAACTTTTTGGCTATTAACTGCTGTGAGCGTGTGTGTAGACATATTTTCATTTCTCTTGGTTATATAGTTAGTAAAGGAATTTCTGGGCCATCTTGCAACTGTGTCTCACTTTTTGAGGAACTGACAGACTGTTTTTCAAAGCAATTGTATCATTTCGCATTCTCACAGCAGTGTGTAAGTTTTCCATTGTTTTCACATTCCCTCCAATACTTACTTGTCTGTCTTTTTGATTAGAGCCATCCTAATTAATGAATGTGAGGAGCCCTTGTGTGGTACTGTAGGACAAGCACTGGACCACAAAGTTGGCGTGAACCAAAAGATTGGTGGTTCAAACCCAATAGCCCCTCCTCAGAAACACTACAAAGTCACTATGATTTGAAACCAGTTAGATGTCATTTAACAACAAGTGTGAAGTAATAGTATTTCTCTGGTGGCTGATATTGAGCATCTTTTCATGTACTTACTGGCCATCTTTGATGGAGAAATACCTATTTAGATCTTTGCCCATTAAAAAAATTCAGTTGTCTTTTTATTTTTGAATTGTGGAACTTGTGTTTACTTTTAAGTCTTTCAGCATTCCTTTAAGATAGGTACAATATCACCCTCATGTTACAAGTGAGGGAACTAAGGCTCAGAGAAGTAATTTGTTGAAATTATTTACTTATACATCTAGTTTAAGTACCAAAGCCAGGAATCCACACCAGGCTGTTTGGCTCACAACTAAACTTTCTCTCAAATGCTTTCTTTGCTGGAAAACTGAAGTCACTCCCCTCCCCACTCTTCTCTTGCAGGCTGGATAGGTTTAGTCTTTAAAAATCTTTCCTTCGCATTTATCATTGTTGCTGTGTGTTCTTCAGTACTTTCTTGAGGAATCATTGTATCGAAGTTAAAGGACTTCCACAAGAAAATAGTCATTTTCAATCTGGACTATCTCTGTGGGCTGCTGTGCGTTTCATGTATTTTTCCTTTGCCATGAAGTAGAAATTGAGCTTGACTTAGGAGATCAGTGCACTGCGCACCATGCTTTAAATGTGCTGGAGGCGTACAGTTGTACAAGAAGAAATGATCCTTTTTCTTTTCTATCTTGCTCTGTTCTTTATATTTTATTTGAAACCATTTAGTTGCCATTTAACTGCCACATCTTATTAAATGTATGTCTGTAGGGCAGATTCCAAACCATGAGAAGTCCTTTCCAGGGCCATACTGAGTGAAGCCTGATAACAGGAGCGCTGCTACTTAGCATTGTCGTGGGCTGCATTCTTCATCAAGCACCTGCTGGCTCTGAGAGCAGCTCAAGGCTTTGTGCCCTGATTGCATCCCCGAGGGGCATTTCTTCTTGAGCTTGTTCACGCTCCTGTCCACTGGGTTTGTCTTGAACACAATGGTTGGGTGTGTGTTACTACTCAGTGCAGGACGCAACACAAGTTCAAACAGAATCGAGTTGGTTTCAATTTGTGTATTAGAGTTTTCAAATGAAAAAGAAATGCTCTTTTCTCTTGTTTCTTTAGCTTCTGCCTTACGAACAGTCTTCCCTTTTGGAACTCATAAAGACTGAGAACAAGGTACAGATTTCCTAAATAAAGAATGTCTTTTTAAAAATGCTTTTTAAGAAAGTGATTTGTAGTAATTTACTTTTCTTTTATGTTTTCAATGAATGTAACTAGGTCTTAAACAAAGTCATCACTGTTTATGCCGCACTTTGTTGTGAAATCAAGAAATTAAAGTATGAGGTAATTATTTGTTCTCTGTCTCAGGACTTTAAAAACAGATGATTTGCAGTGTATTTGCAGTATGTAATGGATATGTGATTGTTGAATGAGTTATTTATATAAAGCGTAGTAACAATGATGACTACCATTCATTGAATATTTACTATGTGTCACAGACCTTGCTAACACTGTTGGTTAATATTTAGTGACACTTATAATCCTGGTGTGGCGCTGTGGGCTAATGCGTCAGACTGCAAAGTCTGTGGTTCAAGCTCACCAGCTGCTCCTTGGAAATCCTATATAGGATCGCTGTGGGTCGGAATTGACTTGATGGCACTCAACAACAACATAATCCAGGTGGATTGTTGTTGTCGTTAAGTACCGTGTACTCTGTTCCGACTCATAGTGACTCTGCACAGGGTTTCCGAGGCTGTATGGGAGCAGAAAGCCTCATCTTTCTCCTGTGGAATGGGGCTGGTAGTTTTGAACTGCCAACCTTGATGTTAGCAGCCCGAGTCGTAACCACTACGCTACCAGAGCTCCTTCATCCAGGTGGGTAGGAAAGAGCATGAAAAAGCGGAGGCTTACAGAGGGTCACTTGCTTAACATTTTACTAGTTGTGTGTTGTTGTGTGCTGTCGAGTCGGTTCGAACTCATGGTGATTCTGTTCAAGGTTTCTGAGAGTCACTGGTGGATTTGAACTGTCTGCCTTTCAGTTACCAGTTCAGGGCTTATCCTACAGTGTCACACTTATGTCTACATACCTCCAAAGTTTGTGTTACTTGCAACATAAGACTGAGGTAGAGCTGACTTTTAATAAAATGTTGATTCTTTAATATGCATTTTATTTTGTTATCTCTCTACCCGTGGAGTCCTGGTGTGGCGCTGTGGGTTAATGCACTAGACTGAAAAACTGTTTGAACTGTAAGGTCGGTGGTTCAAGCTCACCAGCTGCTCCTGTACAGGGTTGCTGTGGGTCAGAATTGACATGACAGCACTTAACAACAACAACCCATGAGTCATGAGAACTCTGATAAAAGTTGGTAAACTTGATCTTTTTTCTCTCCCTTTTTGATAATATGTGTTTGCCCCCTACCTCCCATTAACTAATGGAAGGGAGGGAGATAGGAGGCAGAGTGGCTGAGTAAGATACAGTGACGAGTAAAGAAATCAAGACAGTGTTTTTGAGTATCAGTAATCTCTTTGTTGCACTAATGATACATTGAATTGATTTGTATTGTAAGTGTTGTTAGACTGTAATTGAATTTGTATATAAGTGATAGAGTTCTCTATCAATTATAGATAACTGAAAGTGTCTAGGTATTTAAGAACAACGACTTAAAAAATGTCTTTCTTGTTTGTTTTTTTTTAAATCAGGCTGAAACTAAATTTTATAATGGCCTCTTGTTTTATGGAGAAGGAGGTAAGTTTTAAATATTCTAAATTGCTATGTAGTGATGCTTTCCTTGAAATTGAAGTGAACAAAATGTTAACAATTAATTCATGAACTACCATGATTTTATGGTGGCTTAGTGTAAGAAAATAAGAATGCAAAATTTTTGTTTGTTTGTGTTACTGTTTCTAAGTGCCGTTGAGTTGGTTTCGACTCATAGTGACCCTGTATAGGGTTTCTGAGGAGTGGCTGGTGGAGTTGAACTGCTGACCTTGTGATTAACAGCCCAGTGCTTTTTCCACCCTGAGGGATGAAGCAGTGGCCAATTCACTAAAGCTTTTTGTGATATTTTTATGAGTTACATTGTACTGTAGCTAGATGAATTGAGTTTTCATTGAGTTGATGAAATCCGTGTTTACTTTGGATTGTGCGCTTGATGATTGTTTTTCTTTTCCGTATTAAAATCTTGTGTTTTATGGTACAATACAAATCACATGTTTTCCTTTGGTGTTGCTTGAGTTTAACTGGAAACACTGAAATGTGGTTCCACGTGTTGTCTTTTTTAAAGCCACAGATTCCAGCATGGTGGAAGGTGATTGCCAAATTCAAATGGGGAGATTTGTTTCCTTCTTACAGGTAACTGATTTT
>NW_006408678.1:494364-496247 GCF_000296735.1 Chrysochloris asiatica | reverse complement strand
GTACATAATCATAATCTGAATGGGGAAGGAGAAATAGAAGTTCAGGCTGAGGTCGGTGCTACAGGGAAGGACATTAAAACAACATTGGGCTGTAATGTAGGAGGGGAGTAACTCCTGAAAGAATTCCATAGTATTTTAGGGAAGCAGGTGTCAACATAGGTTTCTTTGTATAATTTCATTTATGAATAGTCTGTCACTATGCCTTTTAAAATAATGTAAACTTTGTATGGAAAAGAGAATCTTTGTCAGAGAGAGCTTGTTAGTGAAGATGATTAAGCTGTTACTTGAACAATGATGAGGTTGCTAGAAGTAACAGCGCTTGTGTTCTTAGTGCAAAAGTTTTAGTTGTCCTAGATGTTTTGGTTTCATTTTAGCAAAAGAATGAAATAATTTGGTATCTCCCTAAAAACAATGCTTGTACAAATGGAAAAAGAAAAATTGGGGATGAGAGAAAAAGTATTCATAATCTTATTTACCTCAGAGATAGTGGACTTCAGCTCAGCATTTGGGCTGAGAGTGATGGAATAGCATACCGAGACACTGTTTTCTACCTTGTGATATTTTATTTTGTTTAAATGTAATGTATGTAAAAGATGTAATGTGTAATTGATATGTATGGAAGATTACATGACAGGTAAATTATGGAGCTTAATAATAAAAAGGAGAACCACAAACTTAACCACCTGACACAAGAATCAGAACATTAACTAGGTTGTTATCTGCTGGATGCTCTTCTCCAGTTCCATCCCCCTTCCATCTTACTTTTTCAGAATTGTTTAATTTCTTGTATATTTACTTCTTATCTGTCTAGTTTCTGAACTTTATAAAAATATATTTCATCTTAGTTTCCTATAAATTAAAATACTTGAATTAATGTTTCCTTATCTCAGAATTATTATAAATTTTTTCTCATTGAGTGAAGTTAAGCATCTTTTCAGATTCGTAAGATCATTAGTATTTCTGTATTTTGTTAACTGTATATTTCCTTTGATCAGTTTTTGGTTGGATTGGTGGTTTTTTATTGATTTCTATACATTCTTTATGTATTCAGGAAATTAGCTCTTCATATGAGTTGCAAACATGTTTTCTCCAGTGACTATCTTGTCTTTTGCCTTTGTTAATGGTAGTTTTGTCTTACAGATGTTAATTACCTTAAAAGCAAAGTCGTATTGTTAATCTTAGTCTTCATATGTCTAGAATTAAAAATATGTTCAACAAATTACTATTGATTTTATTGTCCAAGCTCATCTTGCTACAGAACCTTGGTGTCCAAATCAAGTACTTATAATAAGCCCTTCTCATTTTAAGTTAGATTGCATAGTATGCCACAATATCAGATATTTTTCTTTTAATGATTGCTTTTTTCACCCCTGCTAAATTTTGGTGAGCATATATGAGAGGGCATCAAAAAATTCATGGAAAAATTTGATTATCTTTAATTTCCATTTTTCTACAAACTTTAAAAATTCCCAGCCCCTTTGTATATGAGTATAACAAAAACCTTGCCATTTCCCCATTTTTTACATGTGGGATTTAGTGACATCATATTTCCCATGTTGTACACCTGTCACCATTATCCATTTCCAAACTTTTCCATCATCCTAACGAGAAGTTCAGAGTACCCCAAGCAATGAGTACTCCTTTCCCCTTCCCCCCATCCCTGGTAATCACCAGTGGACTGATCTAGTTTATATAAGCGGGTCATACTCTGATTCATTTTAGTAAAAAGAAGAATAGTCTCAGAAAAATTTAAAATTCATTTTAGTAAAAAGAAGAATAGTCTTAGAAAATTTTTAAATAGTCTTCAGGCTCCACATATAGAATGCTATTCTTATATGTGGAGCCTGGTGTGGCGCTGTGGGTTATTGCGCCAGACTGCAAAG
>NW_006408678.1:452531-493704 GCF_000296735.1 Chrysochloris asiatica | reverse complement strand
AATTTCTTGAACCTCTTAAATTTAGTTACTAAGTCTTTAGTAAAGATAAACAAATATTAAAATTCCAGGAGCTTTTGCTACTATGTGTATTGCTTAAGATTAAATGAACCTGTGACAAAAAAGGAAACCTGTTTTGTTTTTCATCTGGATGTTATTTTATTACAGGATTGCACCCAAAATTATAGAGACTACTGGAGTTCATTTTCAGGTAAAATTAACTTTACCTGTAAAACGAATTTTTATGGTATTTTACTTCGGCGTTTGTATAGGTAACTTTTTTGTTTTAGTACATATTGATTGGGAGGACAACAATTATAGCAAAACTTTTACAAGATTTTCTTTTAGTGGGTGTTCTCTTTCATCTGTGAAGTGATGAGGCATTACCGATACACTCTCAGTGCAGTTTCAGTTTTTTCCAATAATGTCCCAGTGCAGTTTCTCCAACTGTTTGCATTGGACAGTGAAACTAATTTGCAAAGTCACAAGGATGAAATATTGGACAAACTATTTCTCCAGTTAAAGCTAATAATACTCATAGTCCTTTGTTGTTTGGTTTTCATTTTTGAATGGTAGCATACCTGGGACATAGAGAGTACTTTGGAAGGAACTTCGTAAATATTTAAAATTAAACTATATCAACAAGCTGAACTCAACTGATCTAGAGGGAGAGAGAGAATTTTACAGAAGTGGAAAGGAAGAAATGCAGATATTTTAGAAGTTTATTAAGAAATGTAAAACTAAGGTTGTTTGAAATACAACTGAAATTCATTATTTACTTTCATTTGTGTAAACTTTAAAACTTAATTTGTTTCTGTATCTCATTGACAGCTATATAAAATTCTGTCTTTAAACATTCAACAGGTATTTTTTTGTGAGTCTGGTGTACGTTAGAAAGTGTTTTTGGTGCTCGGGATGCAGCAGTGTACAAAACCAGTACCAAAGTCCCTGCCCTCTTAGAGCTTACAATTTAGAATGACTGTAGGTTTTAGTAGGGTGTTAGATACAATGGACGCACACTGTCTGTAGGTTTAAAAAAGTGGAAATCTGTAGAAAAAATTTTCAGGTCTGCAACATGGCACATGGGAGTTAAATAGGATTTGTTGACAAACATAATTGATGTTTAACTTAGTCCGTGCCAAGCCTATTCATGGATCTGATGAAAGGTAAACAATTTGAAATGATTTCAGAGTGACTTTTGGTGATCCTTTCCTCTCATCATCATACTTTTAAAACTAGCAGCTTCTGAGCGCCTTCATTCATTCAAATATTCATTCATTTATTCATGTAGTAGGACAGATACTTATTCAGAAGCAGTTGTGTGTTAGCCACCAAGCCAGGCAGAGTATGTTCAAGAAGGGAGGAGGCAGTCCCTGTCATGTAGGTGTCTATTAGCAACTGAAACATAAGGCATATCCAGAAGTATGAATGAAAAGCTGTGGGGGCAAAGAGAGAGCAATCCCTTTGCTATTGTGGTTGCTTGAGGAATGTTAGAAGTTGTCTATGTGCTGGTTAACAGGAGACTTTACTGGAAAATTATTTTGTTTTGTGTAAGAATTGTTACCATGAAATTCAATCAGAAATGGTGACGTTTAAAAAGCAACTTTATAACATATACTCCACTTGTCATTTCAGGAACTGTCTTGTTTTGTTACGAGGTGCTATGAAGTGGTGATGAATGTAGTCCATCAGTTGGCTGCCCTCTATATCAGTAACAAGTAATGGATTTTAGAAATATTTCTACTTGTATGATGGAGATGCAGGAAATGTTTTTCTGAAACTAGCTAATTACCTGAAACAGTTTTTCGTTTGTTTGTTCACCCCCTCATTCATTCATTCATTCATTCACTTTTCCAGCATTCCTTGAACACTCATGATATTTCAAACACAACCCGATGTTGTCTACTTCATAAGTTAATGAGGCACGGTCCCTACCTCATTGAATCAACCCATTATCTGCCTGAATGAGAATGTCGACAGTCTCATCTTTAAAAAAGAAATTTGATAACATATTCTCTCTCCTTGTTTCTTGTTATAGTAAATTATAAGTGTTCCTGACTCAGTGAGTCACTTGGAACTTTTCCTAATGCATAGAATCTTGGTGAACAGGGCTAGAGAACATATGTTTAAAAGATTGCTTGTTAATTTTAATGATTATCCAAATTTGGGGACCATTGTCTTAAATCAAGAAAGATTAACCAGGTTTCATAGAGCCCTTCCTGTTTTTTGTAGTTGTTGTTAAGTGCCATCCAGTTGGTTCCAACTCATACCGATCCTATATAGTGTTTCTGAGGAGTAGCTGGTGGGTTTGAACTGCCGACCCTGTGGTTTACAGTCCAGTGCTGATCCTACAGCACCACACCAAGAGTCCTAATGTTTTTAGTACCCTAAAATAATATCTCACATTTGATTAATGTTGTATACTTAAGAGGTGTTAGACATTTACTGTTGCATCTTTACGATAACTTTAAGGATATGACTGGAAACGCTCAGTTATCAGAAGAGGTGACTGAGATCCAGAGAAAGTACTTGCCAATATTCCATGATGGTTTGTTGAAGTGCTGTTCTGGTCACCAGCCCATTCATTGCTCTTGCTGTGACACGCTGCATCTTAACTCTCTTTAGGAACTGGTAGATTGTTATTTTTTTCTCATTCCTATGGTTTTCCTTAAGTTTGGTATTTATTTTATGTTCTGTCCTTTTACTAGAGTTCCCCTCATGGCAGAAGACCATGAAAGCATAGTCCCCTCTCCCCAGTAACTTGTGTGTAATTAATTCTAAGAGGACTTCCTCTCTCACGAAGATGACATTTATTTGATTTTGTATTTAATCTTTTTAAGGAATGCATTTTATTTTGTGCAATATCTATATGTTTGATATACAATTACCATCTTCAATTATTTAATGTTGAGCAAACTCTCTAGGAAATAAAATTGAATTATCTTATGGCATTTGACTTTTGTATAATTCCAGTAATATGCATTGTTTTTAAATAGGAATGAGAACTCAAAAATCAGCCTGACCAAAGAAGAAACTAGTTCCCAAATTTGGGTGGGATAATACAGATTCTAGTTGGTAGTTGAAAAATTCTAATTGTTTAGGAATATAGGCATATCCGTTTTGTTATTTCTCTGTCTCTAGGCCAAGGTAAGGAGCGTGGTGGCTTCATACGATAAGCACTTGACTGCGAACTACAAGGTCTGTGGTTCGAGTCCACTAGCTGTTCCACAGGAGAACGATGAGGCTATCTGCTCCCACAAAGATTTAAAAACAAAAAGCCCTGGGAACCCTGTACAGGGTTGCTGTGAGTCGGAAGCAACTTGATGGCACTTAACAACAACATCCCAAGATAGGAGTCCTGGTATGGCACTGTAGGATACTCATTGGATTGCTAACCACAAGGTTGGCAGTTCAAACCTACCAGCTGCTCTTTGGAAACCTTAAACAGAGTCACTATGAGTCAGAATCGACTTGATGGCATTTAACAACAACAACATCCTAACATAGTTCCTTTAGTTTAAATGGCTGTGGGCTACATATTGTCATATCCCTACCCATGAATGGGTTATATGTAAAAATATTTCAGAATCAAGATGTACAAGATGTTTCCTTCTTGGGAAAGTGTACTATGGCAGTAATTTCTTGAACCTCTTAAATTTAGTTACTAAGTCTTTAGTAAAGATAAACAAATATTAAAATTCCAGGAGCTTTTGCTACTATGTGTATTGCTTAAGATTAAATGAACCTGTGACAAAAAAGGAAACCTGTTTTGTTTTTCATCTGGATGTTATTTTATTACAGGATTGCACCCAAAATTATAGAGACTACTGGAGTTCATTTTCAGGTAAAATTAACTTTACCTGTAAAACGAATTTTTATGGTATTTTACTTCGGCGTTTGTATAGGTAACTTTTTTGTTTTAGTACATATTGATTGGGAGGACAACAATTATAGCAAAACTTTTACAAGATTTTCTTTTAGTGGGTGTTCTCTTTCATCTGTGAAGTGATGAGGCATTACCGATACACTCTCAGTGCAGTTTCAGTTTTTTCCAATAATGTCCCAGTGCAGTTTCTCCAACTGTTTGCATTGGACAGTGAAACTAATTTGCAAAGTCACAAGGATGAAATATTGGACAAACTATTTCTCCAGTTAAAGCTAATAATACTCATAGTCCTGTCTGAAGACTGGACCTGTAGCTTTAACAAACTGATTTACCTACTGCTTTAACTGATTACATTAATTACTTGAAATGTATTTAACTTAAAAATCCACTCACAGCTTAACTTCTAACTAGTGATTAAATGATAATCATTAAAGGTCTTTTGACAGACTATGTATGAGCACTTGGGAGAATTGCTAACAGTTTTGCTTACCCTGGATGAAATTATCGACAATCATGTCACATTGAAAGATCATTGGACTATGTACAAAAGGTGAGTCAATTTGTTTCTTAAGAAATATTCTTTGTATAGTTTGTATAGTTAGTATCTTAGTAGTAAAATATAGGCAGGTGTAGTGTAGTGGTTACGAGTTGGGCTGCCAACCTCAAGGTCAGCAATTCGAAACTACCAGCAGTTTTGTGGGAGAAAGATGAGGCATTCTTATCCCATAAAGACTTATAGCCTCGGAAACCTTGTGCAGGGTCACTGTGAGTCGAAACTGACTCCACAGAACTTAATAACAACAACAACAAATAGAAAATGTATATCCTTGAAATGACCTGGAGATCGATATCTTGAGGGATCGCATGTTAAATATTTTTATAAAGACAGTAATCACTCTCTGAGAGTGCAGTGGTGTTCTATAGGATAAGCGCTGGACTGCAAAGCACAAGGTCAGCAATTTAAGCCCACTAGCTGCTCTATGGGAAAAAGATGAGACTTTCTGCTCCCACAAAGATTTAAAGCCTCGAAAACGCTATATAGGATTGCTGTGAGTGGAAACTGACTCCAAGTCATTTACCAACAACAATAATCACGCTTTAATTTCCCATGGATATGTTTGAAAATATGTTGTTAGCTGTAGAGCCGGCTCCAACTCAAGACAGTCTTTTGTAATGCAATGGTGCCGAGTCCTATGTCATCCTCTTTAGGGCTCACATTTATTTTGTCCTTACATTCTATCCATATGATAGTTTTTTTCTGAGCTTGGTTTCCTATACTCCAAGACTTGCTTAGGTGGAAAGTATTCAGTTCATAAGTATTTACTTAATAGCTGATATGTACAGAACATTAGGCATATGAATTGAAGATGATATAAAAAGTCATGATAATAAAATTAAGTACATTAGGATTGTTTTTTTCTCAAAGTTTCAAATGTGTGAAGCCAAACAAAAATTTGTATATATAATTTTGATTTTGGGGAAATTGAAAAATTTTAATTTAAGAGTTCAGTAGGCCAATTTAAAATCTTTTTTCTGTTCTTCCACAAGATTACTGAAATCTGTGCATCATAATCCTTCAAAATTTGGGATTCAGGAAGGAAAACTAAAGCCATTGGAAAAGTTCTTACTGAAGCTGGAAGGCCAGTTACTTGATGGAATGATATTCCAGGTAAATATAACTGTATCAGATTGTAACGAATGGGTTGTTTAGCTGCCCCAGCTCAGAATTGTAGTGGAGTAACTTTATAGAATACTATTGACTATGTTTTGCTTTAAAAGTGCATTGGTTTAAAGCATTTGTTAGTGTAGTAAAATATAATTTTTTCCGTATCTAGCAGTAAGCAAAAATAATAGTGTGCCAGTTGTATTTGAAAATCTGTTACAAAAGAGCAATGATAACAGCTTGAGGACTAAGGTGCACCTGACCCAAGCCATGGTATTTTCAATCACCTCACATGCATGGGAAAGTTGGACAATGAATAGGAAGACCATAGAAGAATCAATGCATTTGACTTATGGTATTGGAGACAAATATTAAGAGTACCATGTCCTGCCAGGACAAACAAATCTGTGTTGGAAGAAGTACAGCCAGAATGCTCCTTGGAAGCCAGGATGGTGAGACTTTGTTTGTCTCTCATACTTCAGACGCATTTGGACACTGGAGGAACCAGTGCCTGAGAAGGACATTATGCTTAATAAAATGGAGGGTTAGGGAAAAAGAGACAGACTTCCAAGGAGGTGGATTGACAAGTGGCAGCAACAGTGGGTTCAAACATAACAATTGTGAGGCTGGTGGTACAGGACTGGGCAGGGTTTCGTTCTGTTGTGCATGAGGCCGTTATGAGTTGGAATCAACTCAACGACACCTAACCTAAGTAAGTTTTATTTGGGTTAAGGCTCTTTTGTTTTCCTTCATTTAAAATTGTTCAAGGATCTCTCAAGCATTCAAGCAGTTGGCTAAGTTTTCTGTGCTAGTACTCAAGCTTTTTAAGTTTGTAAGACTTCCTTTTCAGGCTTTAATTCTTCCTAGGCTCAGGGTGTATAATCTGAGTATGGTCCAGTGTGGTAACTTTGAACCACATGGTATAGTTGTAGGAATACAAATTGAAATCTTTGAACAAACTGATGAAGCACTGGAGGCACTCACTCAACTATCACATGCAAGTAAAATTTCACTGAAGATAATTCAACACTGGGTGCAACAGTACATCAACAGAGAAATGCCAGAAATTCAAGCCAGATTAAGAAGAGGACTTGGAACTAGAGATATTATTGCTGACATCAGGTGGCTATTGGCTGAAAGGGAATACCAAAAAGAGGTTTAATTGTGCTTTATTTACTATGCAAAGACTTTTGACTGAGTGGATAATGACAAGCTCTGGATAACATCTGCGAAGAATGAGTATTCCAGAATATTTAATTGTGCTCATGAGGAACCTGTACTTAGACCAAGTGGCAGTTGTTGGAATCGAACAAGGGGATACTGAATGGTTTAAAATTAGGAAAGGGTGTACCAGGTTTGTATCCTTTCACCATACTTATCAATCTGTATGCTGAGCAAATCATCCAAGAAATGTGAAGAACGTGACATCAGGATTGAAGGAAGACTCATTAACAGCCTGTGTTATGCAGGTGATTGCTGCATTGCTTGCTGAAAGTGAAGAGGACTTAAAATATTCACCGATGAAAAGCCAAGACTATAGCTTTCAATAGGGGCTACCTCTTAATGTAAAGAAAACAGAAATTCTTTCCCCTGGACCAATAATAGCATCATTATAAATGGAAAAAAGGTCGAAGTTGTTAAAGACTTAATTTTGTTTGCATTCACTATTAGCACCCCTGCAAGCAACAGTCAAGAAATCAAACGACGCCTGCATTAAGCAAATGTGCTGCACAAGACCTCTCTAAAGTGTTAAAGAGCACAGATGTCAATTTGAGGACTAAGGTGTGCCTACCCAAGCCTATGGTATTTTCCATAACCTCATATGCATGTGAAAATTGAACAATGAAATGAAACAATTGAACAATGAATAATGAAAACAGAAGAAGAATTGATGCACTTGAGTTTTGGAGACAAATGTTGAAGGTACCATGGACTGCCCGAAGAACAGGTCTGTGTTGAAAGATGTATAGCCATAGTGCTTTGTAGAAGACAGGTTGGTAAGATTCGTCTCAGACTTTGACCATGTTATCAGGAGTGATCAGTCTCTGGAGAAGAACTTGCTCATGCTTGGTAAAGTGGAGGGTCAGTGAAAAAGAGGAAGACCCCCAGTGAGCTGGATTGGTACAGTGGCAGCAGCAACGGGCTTAGGCTTGGCAACGATTGAGAGGTTGGCACAGGACTGGGCAGTGTTTCATTCAGTTGTGCATAAGGTCACTGTGAGTCGGTGCCAACTTGATGGCACCTAACAATACCCAGCGATAACCAGATCTATATCTGCTGTATTTCTTCACACAGAATCAACCAATTTTTGATTCAGTTTTATTTTAGATCATCAGTACTCACATTATATGAGTACATATACATTTTTCATTGAAAAAGGTGTAATATTAGATTCCCCACCCACTGCCAGTGAGTCGTTTCGGATTCATAGCAATCCTATAGGACAGAATAGGACTGCTCCATACGGTTTACAAACTGGACATCTTTGTGGGAGCCAACAGCTTCATCTTTCTCCTGTGTGGGGCAGCTTACAGGTTTGAATTGTCAGCCTGTGCTTAGCAGCCCAGTGCTTAACCCACTACACCACCATGCTTCCTTAATATTTGAATAGATTAAGGTAAAAACTTGAGTTTCAGTTTTAGTAAAATGAAAAGGATGATTATAGAACTTTATTGTACTCTCTTTTTAAGATAAGCATTGAAGTGCTTACTGAAGGGTTGGCAGTTCAAGTCCACCAACTGTTCCTTGGCAGTCCTGTACAAGGTTGCTATGAGATGGAGATGACCAGTGGCACTTACCCACAACCATCATGTGTTTTTTCATCGAAGCCTGTTTAGTAGCTTAAATTGTTGAGAATCTCCATTTTTCTTCAATGTTTCCTGTCCAGGCCTGTATAGAACAGCAGTTTGATTCTCTGAATGGAGGCGTATCTGTGTCCAAGAATGGCACTTTTGCTGAAGAATTTGCACATAGTATCCGCTCAATTTTTGCAAATGTGGAAGCCAAACTTGGTAATGTAAAATACATTTTTTGTTTATGAAGTTTGCAATTTTTATATTGCATGAATTATATTTGTTCTCCTTTTCTCTCATTTTATGGTTTTATAAGGCGAACCTTCTGAAATTGACCAAAGAGATAAGTATGTTGGAATTTGTGGACTCTTTGTGCTGCACTTTCAAATTTTTCGAACTGTTGATAAAAAGTTTTATAAGTCTTTATTGGACATTTGTAAGAAGGTAACAACTTTAGAACTTTTTTTTTAACCCGAGTAGATAAAAAAATTGGGGGTGGGGGGTGGCGTAAAAAATACATCTTAAAATATATTTTATTGCTGTTTAAACATTTTTTAAATCTAATCATTCCAAAGATAAGTAACTTAGCAAATGAAAATACCTCATATGTGACTCTGCCACCCATAGATATATATATTATTAATGTATATATTTTACATTTTTTTAATGTATGTTAACTTTCTACTTCTTTTTTCTTTCTTTTCTGCTCCTTTTCGTCTTTATTTTCTGTTAATTCTTTTTACTCCCTCATTCCAATGATTGAAGTAGAAATAATTTAAAATCTTTTCCTAGAGTTTTACTATTTTGATGATGTCTATGTGACTTCAAAACTTTAGCTTGTATGTGACCATAAGAATCAAGTTGTTTGTGACTGTGAGAACTCAGTCATATTGAGTATTTTTTAGTTTTTTTTTACTAATGTAGAATGAAAGTAAGGGTCATGAAGGCTCAAATTTCTATATGCTATTGAATATTTTTATTCATATGAAAATTATGTATTTGTGTGTCCTGTTTAATATTTAAGTGGAACAGGTAACTATCATGCTCAACTGTAGATATATAAACACCCCAGTAAAATATTGGTGTTGTAATAGATTAATGAGTGTATATCATGGTTATTGTTTTTCCTGAAATGAATTCTGTCTTCCATTATATGTTGTAGACAACTCTTTGTTTAGCCTCTACTTAATGATATTTTTTCCTTCCTTTTACTAATTCAGGTACCAGCCATCACTCTAACGGCTAATATTATTTGGTTTCCTGACAATTTTCTGATCCAGAAAATTCCAGCAGCTGCCAAACTTCTAGACAGGAAAAGCCTTCAAGCCATCAAAATGCATAGGGATACTTTCCTGCAACAGAAAGCTCAATCGCTTACCAAGTAGGTTTTATAAAGTAACCACAATGAAAGCACAAGACAGTCAATATTTTCAGACCTTACACTGACTCTTTCTAAGGATGTGAAAAGGATTTGCATTGTAAGATTGGATGTAGCTGCCGTACCTAAGTGTAATTTGGTACAGTATCACTTAGGTACCCTTAGGTCCAATTCCGAGTCTACTGCCTTCACAATGGTATTGATGTGGCTGTTATCAGGGAACGCTCCATCCTCTAAGACTCTTGGTTCTGTGCACACCTTTTCCTTATATGCGTGGGCCTGCTGAGCTGACCATAGCCGCCTCTGCAAAAGTCAGACAGTGTGTTAGGACACTGCTGTTATTTGTGTGTTCTAGACTTTTCAATAAGTTATCCACAAGTCAGATAGTATATTTCTGCACATTTGAGATATAGCCAAAACTGTGAACATTGATTCTGGCTCTGTAGAAACCCCACCCCCCCAACCCCCTGCTTTTTTTTGTTGTTGTTGTTAAATCAGCTTTGAGGCTAGCTGATTCTGATTGACCTCCCCAAAATACATTTACTAAGTAAAGTTTAGGGATAATCTCTCCTCACACTGATTGAGCCCTTGAAATGGACAGATTGTCAAGTAGTGTGGCCAACTCCGGAAGGCATTCTGATCTTGATGGAGTGGCTGTTTCAGTCCCTTGCCCTGGAAGGCTATCTTCTAACTGGCTGACTGGCAGTCAGGGGACAGTTCTTGAAACTGCTGTAGTGGAAAAGCTTTATTTAAACAAATTTGGTAACGTCAGATTCTCCATGGAGAATTGTTCACTTTTTGCACATTCGTTTTAAAAGAAAGACAAAAATAGGGTACCTTAAACTCAACTGGTGGGTCATAAGTTCCTGCCTGACTTGAGTGAGATGATCAAGTTCAGATGTATTGATAGAATGAGTCAGTGTTTGTAATCATCCTGTAGAGTGGAGACAACTGTATTTGTTATTGAGTTAGTCTCTCTAGCATGGAAAAGGCTAACTTGTAAAGTCAGCAGCTCTAGCTCACCAGTGGTTGCGAGGGAGAAAAGACCAGGTGATCTTCCCTCACAGAGATTACAGCCTAGGAAACCTTGGGGACAGTTCTTCTCTGTCATATGGGGTCCTAGGAACCAGAACTGAGCCATGGGCACACAGCAACAAAGCACGATGAGGATGCTTGTATCTCAGCTACTGACTAGTGGTATGCTCTTGGGCACATTAATTCATCTCCATGTGTCAACTGGTGCTTCTGTTAAATAAAGTTAGAAGTACTAGCTCATAAGATTATTCTGAGACTTCTGTTGAGTTAATTGGTGTAACGTGCTTAGAACAGTGGCTGGCACAGAGCATGCATTCAATAAAGTTTCACTTTTATATTCAGAGTCTTTTATCACTTCCCCTGCCCCTATTCTAATTCAAGCTGTCATCCTCTTTTGTGTTACTAGAATAGCTTCCTAAGTGGTTTCCTGCTTCTGCCTTTGCCCCTTTTGAAGTTTATTTTTAGCACATTTGCCTAAGTAATGTTGATGTCCTAAAGCCACAGCTAGCTCAGATCACTGCTCAGACTCACCAGTGGCTTTCCCACATCACTCCCAGTTGAAGTCCTCCATGTGAGGCCTTACACAGACTTCCCCACTCCCTTCACCTCTAACCTCTTCTGTTCTTATCTCTGCTCCAGAATGGACTTCTTTGCTGTTATTTGAACATACCACACACATGTCCTGCCTTAGAACATTCACCTTGCTTATCCATGGCTTTAGAATTTTTTCCTGAGATTTGCGTGGTTTACTGCTTCCTCTTCTTTAAGATCACTAAATAAGCCGCATTTGTGACCACTTGAGTACCTGTCCCTTTTTCCAGCTGTTTTTTTTTCCTCATAGCATTTACCAGTACCTGATATTTTAAGAATTTAAATGATTGATTCTTTATTGTATAACTCTCCTTTCTAGCATGAACGCTTTAGGAGGGCAGGGATTTTGTCTGTTTTGTTCAGTTTTGTTCTCAGTGCTGCGAAACAGCACCTGGCTTGTTTATGCCGGTAAATGTTTACTGAATGAGTGAATTGTATATGTCTACCTGATATGTGGGCCATTCAAACTCACCAGCTGCTCCTCGGAAACCCTACACAGGGTTGCACTCAATGGCAGTTAACAACAACAATCTGATATGTATCAAACCCAGGAAGCTCTATTGATATGTATAAACCCAGTAATACTCTATTCTAATCTATATGAAGAAATGGAAGTAAACTTCCTCTCCTGTGCTGAGTAACATCCCATTTTCCTTTGTTAGAGATGTACAGTCTTACTACGTCTTTGTGAGCTCATGGATGATGAAAATGGAATCTATCTTATCTAAAGAACAGCGAATGGATAAATTTGCTGAAGACCTCACCAATAGATGTAATATTTTTATACAGGTAGTTGCATTTTATTACTTAAAATGTTTTGGGGGCGCATTCCTTTGTTAATCCAATTTACAGATGTTACAGAGGCTGGAAAAAACTGGGAAAGAATAGGATATGTTTTTGTTCTTAAAATTGAAATGGAAATCAATTTGTTTATATCTGGATCTGTGTCTGATTCATTTATTTAGATTTTCTAGTGTACGTATTTAAAACTCTACAAAAGGCCTTCAAAGAATGGCTTTTTAACTAAGTTCTGTTAAGTTTTGATATATTTGTTCCATCTTTGAATTCAAAATAGTTAAAAATGCCCTTATAATTTCTTCTTTGATCTGTGGATTATTTTGAAAGATTTTTTAAATTAAGTTCTAGCAAGAATTTCAGTGTTTTAAAATTTGTTGATATTTGCTTAATGACCCATTGGTACACATTCCCTATATATACCTGAAAAGATTGTGAGGTTTTTCTGTGTTTGTCAGTTGTAGTGTTCTATATTAAGTGGGTCACTGCATGCTCTATCAGATCCTAAGGTAGTTGAGTGAGACTCTCCCACTGTTTTGTCTGTTTGCCTATTTGTTCTTGTAGTTCTGTCATTTTTTTTTTTTTTTTTTAATGTATTGAAAAAATTTATATTTAGAATTAGCTAGCTGGACTCAGTTTAGATGATCCCAATTTTGTTGGCAACATCCAAAGCATCATTGTCAGGAGTCCGTCGAACATATGCCTTCTTTTCTCCATCAGGCCTGACTAAGGTGTTGACCTTGGCTACGTCAGTGTCATAGAACTTCTTCACAGCCTGTGTGAGCTGGTGCTTGTTGGCTTTGACCTCTACATTGAACACAACTGTGTGTTATTATCTTCAGTCTTTTTCATGGCTGACCCAGTAGTCAGAGGGAACTTAATGATGGCCTAGTGGTCAAGCTTGTTTCTCCTGGGGGCGCTTTTCCAAGGATATTTGGGCTGCCTCTGGAACCTCAGAGTCTTAGGCCGCTGGAAGGTGGGTGACATGTGGATCTTCTTTACTTTGTGGCACTGCCTTCTTGGCTTTCATTAAGCCTTGGCTTTGGCTGCAGCTTTAGAAGGGCCAGGGGCTTCCTTCTTCGTTTTCGGCACCATCTTTGTAAAAAGGCCTGTCATTTTTTTTTTTTTTTGTAGTAAACATAAACATTTAGAATTATTTGATCATCCTAGTGAATTGAACTTAATCATTATGAAATATCCCTTTAATAAGTGCCCCTCTAGCTATCACAATTTTCATTTGGTTAGTGTCTGTGTAGTATATCGTTTTGGATCCTTGTAACCTCTCTGGCATCTTCTATAAGCATTTCCCTAGTCTGATAATATTTGCTTTGTAATTGAACTGTTTTGAGTGTGTATCTTTACTGATAACTTTTAGTAGATTTAAAACTACTTTCCAACCAATTACTTTCTGTATATTTTACCTGTTTTATATCTATTCCCTTTTTTCTTTTTTGCTCATTTTGGGATTATTTTTCTCAGTTGATTTTTCTTTGTTGGTTTATTAATTCTATATTCCTTTACTATTTATTTAATGTTTACTTGAGAGATTTTTAAGCTGCATCCTTGATTTAGTCAAATCTAACATAAATGAGTAGTTTGATCACTTCCTAGATCATGTAAAATAGAACATTTTATTCTATTTGACCTCCCTTTCTTCTCACCTTTTGTGCTATTATGTATTTTGATTCTAAATGTATTTTGAACCCCACAAGACATCCCTACTGTTGTTTTTTAATGGTAGGTGTTCATTTCAATGTATCCACATTGTTAGCTACACTGTTGCTTTTCTCCTTGCATCTTTGAGCTTTCATCCTTCTGCTTGTGAAACATGTGTAGCATTTCCTTTGATGCCGCTCTTGAAAACTGTACTAGCTTTTGTCACAGTACGCATTCATTTCAGCTTCATTTTTGAAGACAGTTTTGCTGAGTATAGAATTCTAGATTGATGGGGGCTTTTTGCTTTAAAAATTTTAAGATGTCATTGTTTTGTTTTTCTAGTGTCTTTTGCTTTTGTTGAGGAATTTTCAGTCTTATTGCTTTTTGAAGGTGATGTGTCATTCCTCAATTGTTTCTAAGATTTACATTTTGTTTTTAGCAATATTATTTAGTGCACCATACCGTATCACTATGGTTTTCTTTGTGTTTGTGCATCTTGGGATCTTTAGATCTTCTTGAATTTGTGGAACATTTGTTTTTTTCTCTCTCCCAGTTTTCTCTTCAACTATGTGTAATTTGCTGTTAAAAACCATATGTTGTTGATAAGTGCCATCAAGTCGGCTCTGCCCCATACCGACCCTATATAGGGTTTCCGAGGAATGGCTGGTGAGCTTGAACCGCTGACTTTGCAGTTCAAACTGACTATGTAGTCCAGTGCATTAACCCACAGCACCTCACTGAGTTCTTAAATACAGGTTGTTGTTAAGTGCCATTGAGTTGGTTCCGACTCATAGCGACCTTGTGTAGGGTTTCCAAGGAGCAGCTGGTAGATTTGAACTGCTGACTTTGTGGTTCACCGTCCAGTGCTGATCCACAGTGCCACACCAGGAGTTCCCAGTTTATGACAGGATTCTGTTCTCATGACTCTGTCATAAGTTGGTTCTGACATAAGCCAAATGCCTCATTTTTTTTTTTTTTTTACATTTTTTTGCCTTTTATTATTGGTGTCTTTATAAATCATAACACTGAACATCTGCAAATGATAACATCAGCAAATTTCATAATGTACCATTGCATGTAGTACATATTACTAATGGAAGGATGTAAAAACTCACCAAACAGACAGTTGTTAAGTAGTGTTAACTCGTATTTGACATAATTATGGAACTCCCTTTATTTGTTAACTTTTCATTTGCTTCTATTTTTACTATTTCCAGTGTTGTTTTTTTAAATAATTTTTGTGACGTGTTTTCTTCAGTATATTCAGCATATAACTATCTTGCAGCCCATGTCTTGATAATTTCCTGATTTGGCTGTTTCTATTACCTGTTGTTTATCTAGTTATGGGGTATGTCTTATTTCTTTATATAACTGGTTATTTGTTGTAGAGTATCAGACATTTATACTAAAAAAAACTATAGACATAGATTGAAGATATTTATAGTTTTCTTCCTCCAGAGAGGATTTCTATTTTCTTCCAGCACACATTCATCTAGGACAACTACCAACCCAAATCATTTCAGCCCAGTCCTGGTGAGAGCTGGTCTGTTTCCAGGAGAGGGTAGTTCTTCAGGATCCTGATGTTAAGATTAGATTAGGTGGTTTACCAGAACTTCCTCTCCTTGATGGACCATTTTTACCTGCCTTCTCTGTAGTACAACGTCAGAATAAGTGTTTGGCTTCTCAGTTTTCATTCTCCACTTTTGAAATAAAGGCAGGTACCTTAAGGGAAAAGCCCCAGATGCCAGGCTCACATCTCTGGATTTCTGTCGTTCTGTGACACATTGGACTACTAACTGCAAGGGCGCTGGTTCAACTCCACCAGCCACCCCTAGGAAGCCCTGCACAGGGTCGTTATGAATCAGAACCACCGACGCAACATTACACCACAACAACCCAGATTTTAGCCCTCTATTTCTTCATCTTTTAGTTCCTTAATGGCTTCCAGGAAATTTAAAAAAATGTTTTGTCCAGATTTTCTAGTTCTGGTTTGACGCTGTACTGAGAACACAAGGTCGACAGTTCAAGCCTACCAGCTGCTCTTTTGAAACCCTCTGTAGGGTTGCTATGAGTCGGAAGCACCTCGACAGTATTTAACAGCAACAACAATAGGCAGAAGGCTTGGCACAACGTACCCATTGTGCCGTTAATGAAACACACCCCTTCCAATTCAGATACTTCAATGCTTCCTTCAGGTACATCCTTAACACGCTAATGACTGCCTGGGAATGGAGTGGTATGGACTCCGGAAGTCGTCTATAGCTTAATGTGCTATCTCCCACCAGAAGGAACCCTCTGCCCCTCCCCCCAATTTATTCATCTGTCTGGAGTACACCTTTGCTGTTCATTGCTTCTGTTTTCTGTATCCTGATGCTGCGCTAGGACAGTCTTGTGTCACATCCCTGTAGCTGACAAGGTAGGACTTGTCAGATAATTATTGTCATGTCAGAATGCTACTTCTCCCTCGCATTTCCTGTTTCTCTTAATGTGGCTCAGAGAAATCCCCACCTCCCACCTCACTCCTGTGAGCTAGTTACTGATGGGAATGTCAGCCCAAGCTGCAGCTGCCGACTGGATTCCCATTTCCAGCCGCCCTGTGAAGACAGAGTGGAACTGTCCCTGTAGAGTCTCTGAGTCTGTAAAGCCTTGTAGGAGCAGACTGCTGCCACATCTTTCCCCCGTGGACCAGTTGCTTTCCAAACGGCTGACCTTTTGTTAGTAGCCAAGCTCTTTAACCACTGTGCCACCTGGCTCCGTGTTACTGAAAGGTAAGTACTTTATCTCTCACACGTGATGTGGCAGGAAAAAAAGTTGACAATCATTAGCTTCTGCATTAGGCTCTCGACTCTACTTACAGTCATAGTTTCATCTATGAACTGCACATGCATCATATTTTAGTTATTTGTATGCCCAGAAAAATCTCTATTACCTTGTTGTTGGGGAATGCGTTGGACTGTGAACTGCAAGGTCCATAGTTCGAGTCCACCAGCTGCTCCATGGGAGAAAGATGAGGCCTTCTGTTCTTGTGAAGATTTAAAAAGCCCCAGAAACTGTATACAGGGTTGCTATGAGTCGGCACTGACTTGGTGGCACTTAACAACAACATAGAAATAGTACATGTATCTTACTTTAGCTATTTGTGTGCCCAGAAATATCTCTATTATTACCTTATTGTTTCTGTATGTCCCTTTAAGTGCAAATGAAGACATACATTTGAGAAATAATACTGGTTTTCCCTGTTTTTTTTTTTTTTTTTTTTTAATCCATTCTGTTTCCTGTTGTTGTTGTTAAGTGCTGTCAAGTCAGTTAAAACTTGTAGCAACCCTGTATAGGGTTTCTGAGGAGCAGCTGGAGAGTTTTAACTGCTGACCTTGTGAGTCAAACTGACCTTGTGGTCCACTGCATTATCCTGCGGTGCCACACCAGGACATTTTCGTAAAATCTCACGAGACTTGTGAATAGAAGGGTAGAAGAGACTCTCATTTCTTTGGGCTGGAAGGAGAGAAAGCCCCGCGGTGCTGTAGGAGAAGCACAAGACTGCTAACCACAAGGTTGATAGTTTTCAAACCCCCCAAAGCGACTCTGCAGGAGAAAGATGAGGGTGACTGCTCCCACAAAGATTTGCAGTGTCAGAAGCCCTGTGTAGGGTCTCTGTGAGTTGGAATTAACTTGATGGCAGTCAGTTGGATTAGAAACAAGCTTGTTATCAGATGGCATTGAGTCAGCCTCCACTCACCTTTTGCAACCAACAGATTTGAACCATTGTGATCCATAAAGTATCCGTTGACTGCCTTTGGGAAGTAAAGAGCAGACTTTTCCTCCTAGTCTGTCTTAGTCGGTAGGGGATGGTCATAGATGGGCCTGGGTGAAAAGGACAGGAGAACTAGTGTAGGACTCAGAAGTAGCTCTGGGACTGTTTGACTAGAGAGCAGGTCTCTTACTCCTTCTCCATTTTAATTTCCAGCTTTTCAGAGCCCTCAGCTCTTCTCCCGTGAGGACATAGGAATCTTTATCTCTCGGAAAATTTTTTGTTTTTTAATGGAAAGAGTCTTAAACTTTGGGCACATCGGATAATTTCATCAGCATTAAATTTCTAGTACATGATAGGTAGTCAAATAAATTTTAAATAAAGGGCTCTTTTGAAACTCAACTACCACATACAACATTGTCTCTATGAGGGAGAGAAAACAGTATTTTAAATTCTTAAGAGTTGCTTTGAAAGTGAACTTTTAAAAACACTAAGTACTATTGAGTAATACTTAACTATATAACATAGAGAATGGGCTCTTGAAGAAATGAACTGTTTTCTTGTGGTTGTAAATCATGTTTGATTGTATTTTTTACAGGGCTTCTTATATGCGTATAGTATTAGCACCATTATTAAAACCACAATGAATCTCTACATGTCCATGCAAAAGCCGATGACCAAAACCTCAGTGAAGGCATTATGCAGGCTTGTTGAACTTCTTAAGGTAGGTTTTCAGTGATTTTTCTCATGCCATCAGAATTGAGAAATGAATAGAACTTAAATTAAGATGATCTTAGAAGATTTGACTTCTTAAATTTGATTTGTTTACTATGAGAACAAAAAATTATGGAAGTCTGGAGCTGAGAGTGAAGCATCCAGTTGATATGGATAGGGATGGGCAACTTAGCCACTGGCTACCTAAAATGAGGGGCCGATAAAGGCATGAAGTGACTGGCTTTTACAAGGTGTCAAGGGGGAGTTTAGTTTAATAGCATATGGGGAAAGAAAGAGTCCCCACTGAATAGGTTTCATCTCGTCTAGATGGGTCTGGTTAAAAGAGATGGGGCTAAGATGTTTAGGATTCAATAATGAGTAATTGTTATCATGACTAATTGAGACTGTCACAATTGTAAAGGTAGAAGTTTTTGTAACAAAAGCAGGGGAGTGGTTAATCTTACAGTCCAGAAACAAAGGACCCTAGGACCATCAAGGGAAAGGAGCAAAAGCGGAATGAGATACCTTATCCAGAGAAGCAGAGACACCAGAGATGGAATCAGAGATGGGGACATGGAGGACTCTAGATTGATGGGAAGTGAGGGACTAAGAACTGGCAGCCAGGAGGCAGACTTGCAGAATGTGCCCTTTGGTGGTGTAAATTATTATATATGCCTGAGTGTTTTTGTTTTTTTTTAAAAAAAAAAGCCAAAGTGAATAGAGAGAAACACTGGTAGCTGATGGTACATGGAGGGGATTCTAATCATTGTAGTGTAATGAGGTATATAATTTGTTGAATGTAAAACTGGTCATCTGCCCTGTAAACTTTTACTCAATCCACAATAAAAACCTTTAAAAAAAAAAATTATGGGAAAGGGTACTTACTTATTTGTGGGTAAAATATTGAAAAATATTTCTGAGTAACTTTCTATGACTGGTCATATTTCATCTTTATTGACAATTAAATCTAGTAGAAAGAAAAGAAGGAAAGTGAAAAGGTTAGTTTAAATAATATTACTAAAACTTTACTCAAAGAAGTTTAAAACATGTTACAGTGAGTTTAAAAACATACCCATGTGACCTTATCCAGGATTTTACCATGTTTATGTGCATATGAGATTAGTTAACGTTAATGAAGCTGTTTGTTTTGTAATTTAGAGGAAGTGTAATTTGAGCTGTAGGCTGCTTGTTTGTTGCTTAGTGCCATGGAGTTGGTGTCGACTCATAGGATACTTGTTGTTAAGTGCCCTTAAGTTGATTCTGACTCATAACGACCCTGTATAAGGTTTCCAAGAGCAGCTGGTGAGCTTGAACTGCTGACCTTGCAACTACTTGTACAGATGGATAAATGAATCAAAGTACAAGCCATGTGCATATATGGGGTTAGCAGTCCAGTGCGTATCTTACAGTGCCACGCCAGGTACTGTTTTACAGATGAAATATTGAGGCAAACAGAAAGATTTTGTGACTTGCTTGAGGTTGCACAGCTAGTAGTGATAGAATCAAATTTGAACCTAAGTAATGTGGCTCAAGAATCCATGCGCTTAGGTCTCCATGTGCCTCTGGTTGTTGGTGGTGGTGGTGTGTCGAGGAGTCGGGTTTGACTGGTAGTGACCCTGCATAGGGTTTCCGAGGCTGTAAATCTTTACAGGAGTAGAAAGCCTCATCATTCTCCCGCGGAACAGCTAGTAGTTTCAGACTGCTGACCATTGGGTTAGTAGCCCGACTTGTAACCACTACACTACCAGAGCCTCTGGTTGGTGGTGGTGGTTATATGCCGTGGAGTCGGTTCCGACTCCGACCCTGTACAGGGTTTCCGAGGCTGTCAATCTTTATGGGAGCAGAAAGCCTCATCTTTCTCCCATGGGAACAGCTAGTAGTTTGTAACTGTTGACCTAAGGTTTGCAGCCCGATTCGTAACCACTATGCTACCAGAGCTCCTTCCATGTGCCTCTATGGAGTTCTAATTTCTATACACCTGTGGAACCACCACCTCGATCAAGAACATTCCCACACCCTCCAGAATTGTTTATCCCTTTCAGTCCCTCCTTCTACCCTTGGCCCCAGATAACTAACTAGTGATCTGTTTTTGTCTTTATAGGTCAGTTTACATTTTCAAAAACACTGTTTAAATAGAGTTCTTAGTATGTAATCTTTTCTGTCTGATTTTGTTTCACTCATCATAATGGTTTTGAAATGTATCCATGTCTCATTTTTGAATGTGTGCAGAGTGTTGTACATAGTTGAAGCCTCATGGTTTGTTAAACTGTTGGCAGTGTTTCCTTATTACACAGACTATTGTGAACATCCATGTTCATGTGCCTTTGGATAGTTATACAAGTAAATAACAAAAGTGAGTGTGGAACTTTTCCATGTACAGCATTTCTTCTGATTCTTTTTAGGCAATACAGCATATGTTTTACAGAAGAAGCATGGTTGTGGCCGATTCAGTTTCACATATAACACAGCACCTTCAACATCAAGCTCTTAATTCCATTTCTGTGGCCAAGGTATGTCATTGTTACTTTTTTCAGCACAGTTGTTTTACATTTTCATTTGCTTTTCTGTTTTACCTGGTTTCTCTGTTCTTTCAAACGTAATTCATCTTGTCTAATGTTCTTCATGGTATTTTATGGTTTTTGCTTTAAGTTATCAGGGTTGTCTTCCTCTGAAGTTATAGTATTTAACAACTAACATAGCTTTATTTAAAAATGACGTTGTATTTCGTTTAGACGTTTGATTAGCAAATGTATTTTCTTGGTAAGATTTCTTATTATGTTAATATGGAAGTTTTAAAGTAGCTCTAATGTATTTACTGGAGTCCTGCTGTGGCACTGTAGGATAAACACTGGGCTACTAACTGCAGGGTTGGTGGTTTAAACCTACCAGCTGTTCTTCAGAAACCCTGTACTCAACGGCACACAGCAACAACAACAACAACAAATGTACTGTTTCTGACAGTTTCAAGAAATAATGCTATTGAAGTAGCATGTATAATGTGATCAGAAAAAATTCAACATGGGATTTGTTTATGCCCTCTTACATTGAATTACGGAAAAATAATCTAGAAGATTCTTAGTCTTTTGTTATTGCCTCAGAAATAAAATTAATAATTTTTGTTTTCTTTTATCATTAAGAAAAGAGTAATTTCTGACAAAAAATACAGTGAACAGCGTCTCGATGTCCTCTCTGCTCTTGTTTTGGCTGAAAATACTCTCAATGGGCCCAGCACAAAGCAGCGACGACTGATTGTCTCTCTGGCACTAAGTGTTGGCACGCAGATGGTAAGTATGGCTTTTACTTATGAAGTAAGAATGAGGCTTGAGATTTCACATTTCCCTTATTGTTTACCTAAGTGAAGACACGTGTCTTCACTTTGTATGCAACTTCTGTGCCTCTTTTTGTCTCCCTGGTAGAAAACGTTTAAGGAAGAAGAACTCTTTCCACTTCAAGTAGTCATGAAAAAGCTGGATCTCATCAGTGAGCTTAGAGAACGGTAAGACGGGTTAGAGTACTTGAGTAATGTAGAGTAATGTAGTCCAGTGTAGAGCCGATAGACGCGGGAGAAGTAAAACTCAGGCAGCCCATTAGTTCCTCTGTGGAACTCCTTAAGCAGGACCAACAGGAGACTTCTGAAGGGCATTGCTTTCTGTTTTAGCTTTAGTTCTGCTTTAAGGACATAGCTTCTAAAAGAATGCCCATGAGATAAAGAAGACACAGCTTCAAAAAGCATGGTGCATATTGTGGTGGTTGTGATGGGGCTTTTAGAGAAACTATGAAATTCCTCCTTTGTAGCAAAGTTTCATCTATGTTATAGCCTCTTGTGGCTTTATTGAGGATGTAGGGAAATTGGAACACCTGTTTATTATTTTTTAAAAAAAGTTTTTATTGTGAATTGAGTGATAGTTTACATGAGAGAGTATCAGTTTTACACTCGTTACATTGCAGTGATTACAATCTCCTCTGTACATCATCATCCAACAGTATTTGCTTCTATTTCCTCTGTTGTTGTTGTTGTTGTTGTTGAGGGGGGCAGTGGAATGTACACAGAAACACTTAGGAATATGCAATCATTTAAACAACCCAAGAGTACATTCTGCACGTCTGCCTCTTAGCTGTCAGCTCTCAATCCCTCTCTTTCCATGAGTCTAGAGTCTTCAGCTGCTCTCTCTCTCCATGTCCCCATCTCTGCCTCCATCTCTGGTGTCGCTGCTTCTCTGGATAAAGTCCCACATTCCACTTGTGCTCTTCTCCCTTGATGGTCCTAGGGTCCTCTGTTCCTGGACTATAAGATTAACTAATCCCCCCTTTTTGTTACAAATTTTCTACTTCGCAATGAAACATGATAACAATTATTCACTATTGAATCGTAAGAATCTTATACCCATCTCCTTTCACCAGACCCATCTAGACAAGATGAAAACTACTCAGTGAGGATTCTACCTTCCACTGCACACTCTGAAACTAAACTCCCTCTTGAAAACTTTTAAGCCAGTCTCTTTGTGCCTTTATAGCACACCCTCATTTTAGGTAGCCAATGTCTAAGTGGTCTGTCCCTATCAACCCTGTATACAGAGGGGATAGGATTGACACTTGATGTGCAGAATCCTTCCTTCTCAGTTGGTATATTGAGCTACTGTATCCGTAAGTATAGGTCAAGGTCATCAAATTGTAGCAATTCACACTTGTTTTCTTTATCAAAATTTTTTTTTCATCTTTCTCTAGTTGAGATCTAAGGAGCTCTGGTAGTATAGTGGTTACGAGTTGGGCTGCCAACTGTAAGGTCAGCAGTTAGAAACTACCAGCGGTTCCGCAGGAGAAAGATGAGGTGTTCTGCTCCCGTAAAGATTGACAGCCTCGGAAACCCTGTGCCAGGGTCACTATGAGTCGGAACCGACTCCATGGTACTTAACAACAACAGTCGAGATCTGATCATCAGGCCATCGAGGTTAGGTTGAATGAGTAAGAGTAAGCTTACTTACTGCTTACTCACGACAGAGGAAGCCATTAATATTGTGGATGTTGTTAAGTACTGTGGAGTCGGTTCTGACTCATAGTAAAAGTAAAAGCAGGTCTTCTTATTTTTATTTTCCTCTGAATTTAGATTATACTACTTTATTTAATGCTTATATTTATGTTTTTGTTATTGTTTTGAGAAGCTGACATTTTTGCAGTTAGTGGCATGTAACTCTCCATCCTAGAACTTTCTATTTATGTTTATTATAAGATATTTAATCTTTTTTTTTTTTTTTTTGATCCAATGAAGTATGAATTGTTTACTTGGCAATGATTATAGAAGTGTTAAGTGTGACTTTTTTTTGGGGAGGGAGGTGGTTACAATTTTTAAAGAGACTTGGCCTTTCCAACTTTGAGACAAATAAAATGGTGATGCCAGTATTGCAAATGTGTAGTCACAGCAAATGATAGTGAACAGAACTGTATTTTAAACCACTGTGTTTTAAAAGTGTCTGTATTTTTCTGATGTCTTTTGAAACTAAAGCATATTTGCAGAATTCTGACCATGCTGGGTATTAGACTGTTTTGTTTAATTAAAAAAAAAAAAAGACTTTTCTATACTAAGTTTTGGATTAAGTGATGTTGTTTTTGGTAAGTGCTGTCTAGTTGGTTCTGACTCATAGCTGCCCTAATAGGGTTTTCCAGGAGCAACTGGTGGGTATGAACCACCAGCCTTTCATTATTCTTTGGTATACTTTTATTTTGGTGTCACTAATTACTACTTTATATTATAGAGTCCAAACACAATGTGACTGTTGTTTTTTATACTGGCACCGAGCCGTCTTCCCAATTTATTTAGATGATGTGTATGAAAATGCCGTTGATGCTGCAAGATTGCATGTAAGTAAACCACATCATAAAGAAGAAAGCCTTCACTAGTGTGTAACCGTCCTAATGATTTAAAGTAGAACAGTCTTTGACTTAGTAAATCATTTAAACATTGACTAGCTACTGTTTTGTACAATTATGTAATGACAGAGGAATCCATTAATATTGTTGATGTTGTTGTTAAGTGCTGTGGAGTCGGTTCCGACTCATAGAGACCCTGTACAGGGTTTCCGAGGCTGTAAATCTTTACGGGAGCAGAAAGCTTTATCGTTCTCCTGCGGAACAGCTGGGAGTTTTGAACTGCTGACCTTGAGGTTCACAGCCCGATCTGTAACCACTACGCTACCAGGACTCTTTAATATTATAGCTAATATTAATAATAAAGAAATTTATTTTAATGTCTTATATTTAACTTCTCCCTTCGTATTGCTCATCATTGTTACTTCACTGGATTCTAGTTTTTGTCACAATAGCTTGACATTTATTTGATCCACAAAGTTCATATTATTCAAATCTTCCTTTTTCTTGAAGGGAGTAAGTGTGTTTGAATTCTCAAGACAGAAAAGGATAAGTGAATGTGAATTTTTGTGTATTTAAAGTATTTGTATGACTTAGTGAGTGAGCATGGTGGCTCCTTACAACAAGCACAAGGTCTAGGGTTGAAGCCCGCCAGCCGCTCCATGGAGGAATAAGAAGAGGCTTTCTGCTTCTGCGAAGATTTAAAGCCTTGGAAACCCTCCTATACAGCATCTCTGTGAGTCGGAACTAACTCGATTGCACTTAACATCAACAACATACGTTAATGAATAAAACCATGCTCTGTTTCATTTAGGGAAGCAAGATAATCTTGTGGGAAACACTGTTTTTTTCAGATTGAAAGTTTGTCTTTTGAGATAGATAACTTTTTTTGATGTTGTTTAGGTTGGACATGCGGTCTCTCTAAATTCACGTTTACCGTTTTTCCTAGTACATGTTCAGTGCATTACGTGACTGTGTACCTGCTATGATGCATGCAAGACATTTAGAGTCCTCTGAAATTCTGCTGGATTGCTATGACAAGGAAATTATGGAAATTCTAAATGAGGTAACATGTGAGATTGAAAACTTAAAACTTGTTTTTGGAATGCAGTGTCTAGAAAACATGTTTGGACCAAATTGATCTTTTATTAACATTACTAATTTATAATTTTAAAACACATGGGATCATCATGAGTCAGAATCGACTTGATGGCAACTAATGCCAACAATAGTATTTATAAACCACTGTGACAAGCAGAGGGATTGATTGTAGTTACATTATCGCTATCATGCTAACTTGGTCTGTTAATTCTTGAATTTTATATAGAAAACTGGACTGGAAGTTTGGAAAATTTTCTTTTTACTTTAGGGAATAATAGCACTGAGTCTTATAAAACATTTGGAATTTAATTTCTATCATGTGATCTTTTTATTTGGAGAAAAGAATTAAGAATGAGTACACATCACAGGGTTAACAAATTTAGGCTTACATAACTTCTTATGTTAACTATTCTTACTTGGAAACGATTATATGAGGGGACTCCAGAAAGTTTGTGGGAAAATGCCATCATCTTTTCATTCCATTATTCACAAACTTCTTGAAGCCCCTTGTCTGTGTTTGGCCAGCTTGTCGAACTCCATTGTAACCTAGAAAAGATCATTGATTTTGATTTTTAAGTTTCTTTAGCTTGATGAATTTGTGTTTTTATACATACACACATATATATATATATATATATGTTGTTGTTATGTGCCGTGGAGTTGGTTCCGACTCATAGCGACCCTGCACAGGGTTTCCTTAGGGTAGCGTAGTGGTTACGAATCGGTCTGCGCACCGCAAGGTTGTTGGTTCGAAACTACCAGCTGTTCCACGGAAGACAGATGAGGCTTTCTCCTTGCGTAAAGATTTACAGCCTCAGAAACCCTGTACAGGGTCGCTATGAGTCGGAACCGACTCCATGGCACATAACATCATGTTGTTGTTGTTGTGTGCCGTGGAGTCAGTTCCAACTCATAGCGACTCTACACAGGGTTTCCGAGGCTATAAATCTTTACGGGAGCAGACCACCTCATCTTTCTCCCGCGGAACCGCTGGTAGTTTCGAACTGCTGACCTTGCGGCTTGCAGCCCAATTCATAACTACTACACTACCAGAGCTCATATATATATTTAATTGTTTATTGTGACTTGAGTTAGGGTTTATAGACAAATTCATCACTTTACATTCAACAAATTGCACACTTGGTTTCATCTTAATGATTCCAGTCCCCACCATGCAATGATAGTTATCGTACAGGATTTCTTCCTTGTGCCTCCGATTTACATCTGATATTTCACAAATGAACAAAGCAGAAACATTTGATGTACACATACAAAACAAAATATACATATATTCATATAAATGTCCAAAGGACACATTCTGTAAGCCAGCCTCCTGCATATAGGCACACACAGTCTCTTAGTTCATGAGCCTAGAGCCCACAGCTGCTGTGTCTCTCCACACCACCATCTCTGCTGTAGCCACTTTTCTAGGTAAGGATCTCATGCTCTGCTCATGCTCTTCCTTCTTAATGATTCTGGGATTGTTTGGTTTTGAGATGAAAGATTACCTATTCTCCCTTTTTAAGTACACATCTCCTGTAATTATGGTTGTGACCATCACAGTTAATCCTGCTAACAATTACAATTGAATTATAAGATCCTATCACATCATCTCCATCCCTTTTCAACAGATCCATCTGGAAAACAGAGATATTATTCAGTGGAGATTCTACCTACTCTCTCATTCTGAAACTAAGCACACTCCTGATTTTGGGGATTTTTAAAAGGATTATTAAAGGACACTTGTTTTCCTGTCTTGCATGTTTTCAGGGTCTGTCTCATGTGTTGACTGCTCCCTTATGTTTTTGCTCCCTCTGCTTTAAGTATTAATACTGAATACATGTTCTTTACTAATGAAGTTATCACGAACTAGCCTTTAATTTTATTTTCAAGGATATTAAACTATAAGTACTAATGAAAGCAAAGGCTTGAGATTTATTTAACTGCTCCCTAATCAAAAGAATTGGTTTAAAATGGAAAGCAAAGTAATTTTGACTTTCCCAATAAAAATAAGGTTTTATTATGAACTATTTACTAAGAACCACACCAGGTTAACATTTTTCCCATCACAATAAGTAGAAAGCCTAATTCCAAATCCTCATGGTTGTTTTGATTACACATACTACGTTTAATGTCCAAGTTAATGTCTACTAAGAACTCACTGACTATCAAACTGTAAATGGCAAAGCTGAAGCACCAAGGGAGGTAAAAATTCACTGGAATGTCATTTTGACATATTTGATTATGATATCAATTCTTTTGTGAATAGCACTTGTTGGACAAATTGTGCAAAGAAATTGAGAAGGATCTGCGCCTTTCTGTGCACACGCACTTAAAATTGGATGACCGAAACCCTTTCAAAGTTGGCATGAAAGACCTGGCCCTCTTCTTCTCTCTGAACCCAATTCGGTTTTTCAATCGTTTCATTGACATTCGAGGTATGTGTCTTGCTTTCCTATCAGTGTGTTCTTAATGCTCAAAGACAAGTTAGTGCATTCCCCTTTCCATTTCTTTTCTTTTCCTTTTCTGCTGGTTCATGATTCAAACTGTTCTTCCATCTTTTTTCCCACGGTAGCATATGTAACTCACTACCTGGACAAGACTTTCTACAATCTGACAACAGTAGCTCTTCACGACTGGGCCACGTACAGTGAAATGAGGAACTTAGCTACGCAGCGTTATGGACTGGTTATGACAGAGGCGCATCTCCCTAGTCAGACTCTGGAGCAGGTATAGTAGCAGTTGTGTGGCTGCTGTATGCTGACAGGGTGTCTTTAAGAAGTCTTTTTCTGCTTTAAGGAAATTTCTGCTTAAAGGAAATACCCTTTTTTCTTTCTTTTTTTAGAAATGAAGCCTCATACTTGGTAAGAGCAAAATATTAAACAGTAGGATAAGCACTGGACTGCTAATGCAAGATTGATTGTTTAAACCTACCAGCAGTTCCTGGGAAAACCTATACAGGGTCTCTTTGATTTGGAACTGACTCAGTGACACTTAAAACAATGTTCTCTGTGAAAGCATCTACCACAGGCTCTCTGATTACAACCAGCTTTCTATCGAGTATTTGAAACACACATAGATTTTCAGAAACATTAGCATATTGAGGTAACCTCTGCAGAATTGTAAATAAATCAGTCAAGGTCATGGTTATGGACTTTAGCCCTGGGTGTAGTGTGGTGCTGTGAGTTAAAGCGCTGGACTGCAAAGGCTGTTAGGACTACCAGGTTGACGGTTCAAGCTCACCCCAGCTGTTCCTTGGAAATACTATACAAGGCTGCTATGGGTTGGAATTGACTCAACGGCACTTAACAACAACAACAATAGTATGTATGCCTTTATGTGGCACTGTGGAATTGCAGGGTTGGCGGTTCTAACCCACCAGCTGCTCCTTGGAAACTCTCTACTGGGTTGCTATGAGTTGGCAGTGACTCATCAGCACTTAACAATCACAGTATGTATGTAACCTTTAACATCTTAGGAAAAATGCTTAAGCATATTTGTTTATAAATGTGTCTGGTTTTAACATGAGGAATGTCAAGAAGCATTTGGTTTTGTTCATTCAGTGAGCTAATTTACAATATACCAATATCATGAGTATAATAGTTTATGTTTCTAGGTAATTTACATATAATTATTGCTAAAATAATCCAGACTTGTCTCATACTTGTGTATTTACCCCCAAACACTGAATTCTGTTTCAGAATTTCTATAGTTACACCTCCAGGGCCATCACTAGTCTTTTATCCTGCTGCACGTAGACTGTTGCTAGGACTGGTTTCATTTTAGCACTAAGCTAGGTATAGAGGTACACTCAAAGAATACATAGAAACCTTCATCTCAGTATTCATAATCTAATGGGAGAGAAAAACGAGGAAACAAATTTTTAGATGATAAAAGCTATAATAAATATATAATCAATGAGTTCTAATTAGGAAGCTATAGTGATGGCACCTGACAACAACAACAAGTGATATCATTGGGAATTAGAATAATATCTGAAGAATGATAGATTCTTAATAGATAATGCACACGTTAAGGGTCTGTTATAATCAGAAAGTCCCAATGTATTACTGTAAGACAAGCACCGGACTGTTAGCCACATGGTTCAAACACACCAGCTGGTCTTTGGAACCCCTATACAGAGTCAAACAACAACAATTATAATCAAAAGAAGCATAAGGATTTGGAATTCTACTTTCTAAGTGCCATGGGTTCTGCCTCTTACTAGCTATTTGACCTAGAAGGAGTTTCTTAGATTCAGTTACTTCATCTATGACATTATCAGAATCTTTGACAGGAGAGATTCCTTTCAGAATCTGAAAGGAGAGCACAGTAGCTCTGTAGGATAAGCACTAGACTGCAACCCACAAAGTCAGCAGTTCGAGCCCACCGGCTGCTCTATGGGAGAAAGATGAGACTTTGCTCCTGTAAAGAGTTCCAGCCTCTGAAACTTTACACATACCAAGTCTCTGAGTCAGAACTGACTTGATGCCACTTAACAAGAAGTATCTGAAAACTATATAGTAGGTATTTAGCAGTGTTCTCCAACGTCTCTCAACAACCTTTAGAATTTAGCCATGAGTTTACTCTGTTAAAAATGTGGTGATCCTTAGGAAGACAAGCCAGAATCTTCTCAGTGAGAGTGAGGAAAATGATTGGGCTCGTGGACCTCTGAATGCTTCCATTTCAGTGTTCCTGACTACATAAAGCGGGGGCGGGGAGAGTAAACCACCAGGAGGCCACCGAGGAGGTATCCTGATTGTCCATTTCAGAAGGCTCTTTTAACCTTTGCTGTCATACCTTTGGTGTGGTGGTTCTTTCTTGAAAATTATTGGATGATTGTTGGGAAACCTAATATAATCAAAAAGTATTTCTGTTGATGTAAGTTTAACTGATTAATAATGGTCTAACTTCTATGTGGATTGTGTTTTAGGGTCTGGATGTTTTGGAAATTATGAGAAACATTCATATATTTGTGTCTCGATACCTCTATAATCTCAACAATCAGGTGAGTGGGTTTTAGAAATTTTTTTTCATATGGGTGACTATAGTGGGAATGGCAAGGAATTGATTTGTTGTTAGAAGAAAAATACTTGTTAATATGAGGCCCTTCACCTGATGTTCTATGTGTTTGTTGGTTTGGTTTTTTAATGTTAGATTATAAATTGGGTGAAGTTTATAGGGCAGATAAGTTTGCCATTCAACAATAAGGAATTAATTCTTAATGGGTGAAAATTAGTCATATAAACTAAAAAACAATTGCTGTAGAGATAATCATGTGTATTCCTTTGTTTTGACTGTACTATTTTCTGGGATAACTTGTCAATTAGATTGTCTTTAATGAAGTAGCTTTGAAAATTTTCTCTGGATAACCATCTGGTCAGTATTTGCTGTGGATTGTGTTGTTATTAAGTATGACTTTGTTTCATTGTAGATCTTTATTGAACGGACAAGCAATAACAAACATTTGAATACTATTAATATTCGGCACATTGCTAATTCCATTCGAACACATGGCACAGGAATCATGAATACCACAGTAAGAACTTTGGGGGTGGCAGGGAGTGGTAGTAGATCCCTGTGTAGTAGTTTATAGTTTTTGACAATCTGGTAAACATACTGCATTTCTGTTTTTGAGGTTGGTATTATTAATGTACTGCATGTGATGGATGCTCTGTAGTATGCAGTCACTTAGAGATACTTTGCCTTTACCTCAGGGTCGTTACTATCAGTAGTGTTGGGGATTGAGGAGAAGAACATAGATTCCATGGAGTCTCAGAAAGTGAGTCACATCGTTCAGACACTTTTCATGAGAAACTTATTGGGGGTAGTTAGAATTGATGCAGTGGCAGTGGGCTGCCTGTTATGTGCATGATTGTTTGGTAGTTGACAGAGAGGTCAAGGAAGAATTTATCCTTCACACAGGATCCCTATGTGGATAACTCCCATTACTGAGGATGTTTTGTGTATCTTAAGCTCTGCTCTGAGCACTGTTGTTGTTAAATGCTGTCAAGTTGGTTCCAACTCTTAGTGACCCTGTATAGGGTTTCTGAGGAGCGGCTGGAGAGCTTGAACCGCTGACCTTGCAGTTCAGCGCATTAATAACCCAAAGTGATATGGTCCCTGTTGGTATGGTGATTACAGTCCACTGAAGGATCTAGATGTTGATCAGCTAATCACACTAATGAATGTAAACGAACGACTGAAGGATAGAAGGATGCCTTTGTTAGGACAGCATATAATGGGGAAACCATATTCTGGTTGCTGGCCTAGGGAGGGGAGGGACAGAGAGGGAGGGACCCTGTAGGCAGTCATATCCTGTCCTGTAAGAAGAGGGGGATCTCCATGAGAAGTTCTTGTAGGAAGAGTTGAGATCTGAAACCATTGCAAGGAGGAGAACCTTCCATAGAGGGAGGTCAGCATGTGCAAAGGGCCTCTGGTAGAGGGGATGGTGCATTGGAGCAGAAAGTAGTGCCCAAGAAGTTATAGGGAAGGTGGTAAAGGTGAGGCTGAGTAGTAGGCGGAGGTCACAGGTTGCATGTAAGGATTTGTTGAGGCTATTGGTCTGGATCTGTAGAGCCTTGAGAAGCATTTTGGGGATTTTGAGCAGATGACTGGCTGTAGTGTGGACTGTTGACTGAAGGGAGCAGTAGTAGAATGGCCTGTTGGGAGGAACCTAAAGTAGCGTAAGCAAGAACATAGTTTCTTAAGCTAAGGTGCTTTCAGGTGAGGTCCAAGAGCATCCTGTTTCTTACTTTCAGTTCATTCTGGAATGTGGTTAGTAATAAGCAATATTAGAGATGTAGAAATACAGTGTGGCTTAAAAACCAGAGTCTTCAGTCTGGTTTTGTGATTACTGTAGCTCCTAATCCTCTTATTAGACTGTTTTCTGTTTTGTTAGTAATGATGTAGAGGATCTTACAAATATTTTTATGGACAGTATAAAACTTCATTTATTTAAATATTATCAGGTTAAATTAGACCTTTTAAATAGTGATTTTAGATCATTGTTACTCAGTAGCATTGATTTAAATTTTATTTTCATATTAACTTCGTCAATATTTTGAATTTTGATTATAGGTTAATTTCACCTACCAGTTTTTGAAAAAGAAGTTCTATATATTTAGCCAGTTTATGTATGATGAACATATCAAATCCAGATTGATTAAAGATATTCGATTTTTCCGGGAAATCAAGGACCAAAATGATCATAAGGTATTCTGTGTATTCTTTCTGATTCAGCTGTTCAGGGCATAGCAAATGTTTATCTAAAATTCATTATTTATATCTTGACTTGGTTTTTAGCAGATTTAAAGTATAAGGAAAAATTAAATGATTAATGTCAACTTTTCTTGAACTTAATACAAAAGCAATGCATGCTCATTTTGGAACAGTTAAATAATGTAAAGTACGTAAAACAAATGTGCCCCCCCCCCCCTTCTCTTCCCTCCTAATCCTATTTGCTACTGATAACTGTAGTTGACAATAGAATCTGATGGCTTTCATGTATCTATGGATGGTGAAGTGAAAAGCCTGCTCAGTTGTATGTGATATAAGTCTGGAGGATGTGTCACCATGTGGATAAAGGACCAGCAGGCTGAGAGGGTTGTGTCACTTAGTTCCCACGTCCAAAACGATTTTAATGACCCTTAAAGTTTAGAGTCTCTGGGTGGCACAAATGGCTAAGTACTCAATGAATAACCTAAAGGTACCTGGAGGTACCTCAGAGGAAAAGCTTGGTGATCTATTTCAAAAAGTTCACAGCCTCAGAGAGCGCAGTTCTGCTCTGACATACATGGGGCATCGTGAGTTGAAATTGACTCCATGGCAACTGGTTACCAGTTCCTAAGGTTCATTTAATTCCAGCCCTCTCATTTATTAGTTCTCTTCAATATCAGAACAGCAAAATATTACTTTTTAGTGAAATAATGTAATAACATGGCTAACTGTTGTTAAGTGCCATTGATTCGGTTCTGACTCATACTGACCCTGTATAGGGTTTCTGAAGAGTGACTGATGAACTTGAACTATCAACTTTGTGGTTCAGACAGACTTTGCAGTCTAACACATTAACCCACAGCACCGTAGCAGGACTCCAAAAATTTCTAATTATAAAAAATCGCCAATTGTTGTTGTTAAGTGCCATTGAGTCAGTTGTGACATATATGATACAGGGTTTCCGAGAAGTGTCTGATGAGCTTGAACGGCCAACCTTGCAGTTCAGACTAACTACAGTCTAGCACATTAACCCACAGCAACACACCAGGACTCCAAAATTGCTAATTATCAATCTAATAAAACAAGGAGTTAGAGTTGTCCATAGAGAACTGTACAATCTCATTTTTACTGGAACAGAAATTATGAATATTTAGAGACATTATCATGCTATTATGTAAAAATTGCTTTTGTTATTGTTATAAAATGGTAATTTTCTTACTTTCTTAGTCAAATAAGGTTGGAAAGATAATTTCTTATTGGTGATGGCTACTAGAAATTTTAGCCCTACTGATGAATGATAATTGGGAAGGAATGTGTTTATAAGTCCCTGAATCCCTTCAGTCCACAGAAATGCTGAGCCCATGTCTCTGCACAAATGTGTCTGGGAGGAATTGGTCTCTTTTCCCTATCTTAACAGAGACTCATGCATGTGGTGAGGAACTGAAGTTTAATGGCGTTGATTTTTATTTCCCCTAGTTAATATCAAAAAGAAAAATGTTCACTTTATGTGGACATTGAACACTGGTAATTTTTTGCTCTATAAATTTTTTTGTCACAATTGAGTGATATAGATATATATTTTTTAAAGCACAGTGGGAATACAAAATTCAAAAAGAGATTGACATAGTTGATTTGGTAGGCAATTTATGTTTTAATAAAGGTAGTCTTAAAATTATCTTTCTAGTATCCTTTTGAAAGAGCAGAAAAATTCAATCGCGGCATCAGAAAACTTGGAATATCACCAGAGGGACAGAGCTATCTTGATCAATTCAGGCAGCTCATCAGTCAGATAGGTAAGTAATTAGAACAGCTTTGGAAAAGATAGTCTAAATCCTAAGGATCTTTGTCATATATTAATTATCTCATACATTGTTTTTATGCTAATAATGCAAGCGTGCCTTTTACATTTGACAATTGTGCTTCAGTGTAAGTGCTGGACGTTTTTTAAAACACGTTGTTATAAAAAATTTAGCATAGCACTCTTAAGAGGTTGGAGGAGTCAGCGGTTGGCAAACAAATGTTGAAGGCTCACGTTATTTATGTGAAATTCAGTAAACAGCTTGGACTCAGTTGTGTTCCACTAGGATAATTTTCTTATAAAAAAAAATTCAGATGTTATTAGACTGTTGATGCAGAAATAATTGATAGACTGTAGGCTAATGTAAGTTACAAAGAACTCTTCAATTAAGTTTAAAATAAACTTAATAAGTAACTCACTTCAAAGGCCTTATTCATAATTATAAATCAGTTGTTGTGACGTGCCATCAAGTTTGTACCAACTCTTAGCCACCCTGTCTGTGTAAAGTGGTTCCTTCAAGTAACAGCCTAAGTGGAAGGTATAAAACATTTGCCTGAAAAGATGATAATTTAAGTTAACAAGTTAGTTACCTATAAACTTAAAGATAAGGTAGTGAATGTTTTAATTTTCCTAACTGGTAGCATATTGGATTAAGAGCTGAGCTGCTAACTGCCAGGTCAGCAGTTGAAATTGACCAGTCCTTCCATGGGCGAACAATGAGGGTCCCTGCGCCCATCATGCTTTACAGCTTCAGAAGCCCTATGCACGGCTGCCGTGAGTTGAAACTGACTCGGTGACACACAACCACCAACCATCACATCATTTCCTACTTACACATGAAATTCCTTGCCTGTCCTTATGCTATTTAAGGTAGTGCTAACATTTTAAAATGTGATATATTACATTAAAAAGCAAGATTTAAAAAGCATATATAAAATTGTATACTAAGAGTTTTTGATAACACATTTTCTCTAATTATTGGCTTCAAAGTAACCTGTGCTGTGGGCATCCAGTCACAGTATAAAGATGGAGAAAGAGAAACTCAGAGATATAAGTTGTGTTGTTGGGCCTTAAAGTAGGCTTTTCAGTTCTAAAACCAAAGGAGTTCATGTTTTTCATAGTTGTAGACACCAGGTAATTAGTAAATTCTGAACTGGTTTTTGTTCTACTGCTACTGTAGCAAAAACTACTTCAAATGTGAAAGAAAAATTTTATTTTCTCAGTTTTGGAAACTAGAAGTCTGAATGCAGGGGGATGCTCTAGAGCAGGGGTGGACAACCAATTTTCTGCCAGATTTTATAACACCATTCGTGGGCTGTACAACATTATCAATTAAAAAATTAGCCTGTTAATTAACTCACTCCTAATGTGATGGCTGGGGAGTCCTGGTGTGGCGCTGTGGGTTAATGCACCAGACTGCAAAGCCGTTTGAACTGCAAAGCTGGCAGTTCAAGCTCACCAGCTGCTCCTTGGAAACCCTATACAGGATCGCTATGGGTCAGAACCGACTCCACAGCACTTAACAGAAACAACAACAACAACAACAGTGTGATGGCTGAAGGAGCTCTGGTAGCGTAGTGGTTATGAATCGGGCTGCTAATCTCAGGGTCAGCAGTTGGAAACGACCAGCTGTTCCACGGGACAAAGATGAGGCTCTGCTCCTGTAAAGATTTCTAGCCTTGGAAACCCTGTACAGGGTCGCTGTGAGTCGGAACCGACTCCATGGCACATTACAACAACAATGTGATGGCTAGAGTCCTGGTGTGGTACTGTGGGTTAAAATGCGTCAGACTGCAAAGCCTTTTGAACTGCAGGGTCAGTGGTTCAAGCTCACCAGCTGGTGCTTGAAAACCCTACACAGGGTCGCTATGGGTCTAAACCGACTTGATGGCACTTAACACACACAATGTTGATGGCTGGAGTCCTGGTGTGGCGCTGCAGGATAATGCACTGGACTGCAAGGTCGGTTTGAACCAAAAGGTCAGTGATTCAAACCCACCTGCCGCTCTTTTTAAATGCTATACAGGGTCACTGTGAGTTGGAAATGACTCACTGGCACTTAACAACACTTGCGTGATGGCTGAAACTGCAGTTGCCTGGGCAGGACAGACCAAATGATCTCGCGAGCCTTATACGGCCCTTGGAGTGCTGGTGTGGCGCTGTGGGTTAATGTGCTGGACTACGAAGTCGGTGTGAACCACAAGGTCAGCAGTTCAAGCTCACCAGCTGCTCCTCAGAAACCCTATACAGGGTTGCTATGGTTTGGAACCTACTCAACGACACTTAACACCAACATAGGGCCCTTGGGCCGTACATTCCCCACCCCTCCTTTAGAGGAAGGTCCTTCTTTGTCTATATCAGCTTATAGTAGCTGTTGGCAATCCTTGGCATTCTTGGGCTTGTAGATCATTTATAAGCCTTGTTAAATGAGTGATCTCACCTGGGAGCAAAATGAAGCCTCTTAGTTTTATAATCTGCCTGCTGAAGTAATCACATTTATTGAATGGTTGTTGTTGTTGTTGTTGTTGTTGTTAAGTGCCATCGAGTCGGTTCTGACCCATAGCGACCCTGTACAGGGTTTCCGAGGGTGTAAATCTTTACAGGAGTAGAAAGCCTCATCTTTCTCCCGAGGAAAGGCTGGTAGTTTCGAACCGCTGACCTTACGGTTCGCAGTCCGATTCGTAACCACTACGTTACAACATGCTAATACTTTATATGTTAACATTTATTATATACTAAATTCTTCCCATATTTTTACTAATTTAAAACTCACCTGTATTGTGAAGTATTATTTCCATTCTTGCATTTCACGGGTACTTATTGAGGATATTAAATGTGTTTAGGTGTTCTGTATTACAGTAAACTAAGGTTGCTTCTCTCATGAAGCTTTAATTTAACAGCTGAGGACACTCAGAAGATAACTTGACCTAGATCAAAGTATGTTAGTGAGAGGAAAGTTGTGCAGTGATTAAGTATAAAAACTCTGAATCTGATGACCTGGGTTCAACTCTCGCCTCTATCATACGTTGATCAGTCCAAAGATTGATCTGACAGTTTGGAGGAAAACAAAGCAACTACTTACTTCATTTTTGTAATATGCACATTAAAACTATATTTTAATATTCTTTCTCATATTGGGATAGGCCTTAAAATAGATTCAATGATTTCTACTTTGTGAGGTCGTGTAAAACCTCTGATCGGATCATGTATGTAAAGCATTGTTGTTAAATGCCATTGAGTTGGTTCTGATTGATAGTTTCCGAGGAACAGTTTGTGGATTTGAACTGCTGATGTTGAGGCTAGCAGTCCAGTGCTTATCCTACAGCACCACACCTGGAGCATGTGGGGCTGTAGTACTGACGAAATGTTAGCTGCTGCTTACCTTTTTGTATGTTCTTTCTCTCAGCTCAGTTCAGTTCATTTCAGTTCAATGATTGTTGAGTTGACTCTGAACTGGGCCATTTTGGGTATAGGGATTCAGAGTAAAGAAAACAAAAGCCTTTCATTCTGATGCGGGCAGACACAAAATGGTGTATACTATGTCAGTGATAAGTGCTGTGAAGATGTAAACATGGGGTAAGGAGTGCTGTATCTTCAGTGAAAGTTCTGGTGGGGTTGCAGATGAATAAGGGCCTAAATAAAGTGAGGAACTGAACCGTGGAAAAGAGCATTGCAGACACAGATGAGTCAGTGGGAAGCCTGTATCTGTGTAGCTTCTTTAGGACACCCAGGGCCTGGAGTGGAGTTAATGAAGACAAGAGTGGGAGGGTCTGACAGCAGAACTGCCTCAGGGGGCAAAACAGTGCAGGGCTGAGCTGAGTTCGGAAGCTGTACGGATTTTAGTCTGAGATGGAAAGCCATCGGAGAGTTTTCAGAAAAAGAGTGATTGGCTCGGACTTAGTTTCAAACGAATCACTAGTTGCTGTGCAGATAAAAGATGGGCAGCAGGACAGGGCAGGGCAGGGTGCTGGCTAGCAGTGGAAGTGGGAGACTCTGGAGGCCGTTGAAGAAGTGGCGGTGGTTTGGAATAGGGGAATTGCTGTGAAGGTGATGAACAGTTATTGAATTCAGATTATATTTGGAAAGCAGAGCAAGTTAATCTGCCCACAGATTGGCTATGAAGTGTGAGAGAAAACCAGGAGTCAGGGATGACTCAGGACATTGGCCAGAGCACCTGGGAGGATAGATTTGCCAGTGTTTGAGATAGGAAATATAATTGAGAAAGATCTTGAGTTTGATTTGGACATACTAATTTTTAAATTCTTCTTAGATATGTAGAGTAGAAAAGCCTAACATTCAGAGAAGGCCAGACCAAAGATTTTCAGTGTGAGAGTAAAGAAATTATGGATAAGGAATTTTAAAAATATTTTTTTCTATGCAATCATCTTTTAAATTTTTTGATTTCCTAAAGGAAAGTTAAATTTAAAAATAAAAAATTTAGACGCGTACAGGTATGGAACAAGACCTAAGTTAAACCACAGGAGACGCTGTTGGTACTTAGGAGTGGAGGCATTGATACTGACTGCTTTCTAATCACTGTATTCCTGGCTATTAGAGCTCAGAGGTATTTATAGAAAATCTGACTGTGTGTGTGTGTTTTTAAGGTAATGCTATGGGTTACATACGAATGATAAGATCTGGTGGTCTTCACTGTAGCAGCAATGCCATTAGGTAAGGAAGCGACATCATTTTGCCTTGTTTATGTCATTTACATATTTATGTCATTTAAATTGTTATTGTAAGTAGCATTGCAGAGGATGTGTTTGTTCTTATTGGTGTATTTAAAGATTATCTAGGGAAAGAAAATCATTAATTCTACTAGTTGAATTTTTTACTCCATAAATTGTAAGACTGTAGGAGAACTTTAAAAGTCTGTATTGCTTTTAAAGTTACATTTAATTTATGTTATCTATACTACAGTTTGTGAATGACCTTAGATATTACTTGAATTTAAGGATTAAAATTTGGTTATTCATATCTAAAAAATAATTTTGGTACTGAAGATGTAATGCTAATAATATAACTGAAATAACAATTTCTTTCCAAATAATGTAGTTGAAAATTTTAGAGTCCTACGGTACTATTTTCGTATATGTAGCAAATGCTGCTATATCTTACTTTACTATGTTCTTTCACAAATGATGTAGATTTGTACCTGATCTTGAAGATATTGTGAATTTTGAAGAACTAGTAAAAGAAGAAGGTCTTGCAGAAGAAACATTAAAAGCAGCAAGGTAATTTAATTTTGAAAGAATCTAAATTTGGAGATTTAAAAAGTACAAGTTTAAATTGTATAAAGCATTAAAGAGGGGACTAAAGGATAATGTTTAAAACAGTTTACGTGTTGGTATTATGCAGGCTGTGGTCTTAGTTATGAGATATAATCAGGGTTGTTTTTTTTTTTTTCCGTATTTTTAAGATGATGGTATTCTAAGACCTTTCCAACTTCATTAAAAAGCTATTTTCTAGAATGTGCTATGTACTGTAGTAGACACTAGGCATATATAGCTTTTCAGTATTGAAATGTGACTAGTCCAAGTTGACACATGCCAAATAAACAGTTGGGAAAGTTGAGTATATATATATATAAAAGGTCAAATAGCTCAATAATTAATTTCACCTATTTATTTTTATTTTTTTAAAAAATGTAGCCCCTAGACAACTGAAAGTTATGTGGCTAACATTGTTTGTCCTCACCAGTGCTGCTCGGGAATACAGGTCCATCCTTCCTTCTCTTCCAGAGCAGCACTCCCAGTACCCCAGCCACTAATGCGTATGGCTACGGACCTTCTCCAGTCCCACTAATGGAGCTGAGGAGAACTACATTTTATGTTTTATTTGAGTTTAAATTTAAACAGCCAGAGGCTATCATATTGGGCCCTACAGATTAACAAACTTGAATCAGTAGTGGTTTTGTTATGTAACTTAAAAACTTTAGAGAAGAAAGTATACAGAATTGTTAGGAATTTGTCAGGAATATATTGTGGATTTTGTTACTATCAATTAAAACAGTTTATTGAGTCAGGCATGAATGGGCATCCCTGGACATACTACGGATAATTTGAATGTTGTAAATAATAACGGTAGGAGTAGATGCTAATATATTGAATTTAATGATAATGCTAAGAAAGGATGAGAGAGAAGAGGAAAACCTCATTTTTATAGAAGAATTCCAGCTAAATAAATGTGAATGGCATGATAAAATTAAGAAAACAAATTACCATTTTGCTGTTAACACCGTAATAACTAAAAATCAGGGAAGACTGTAAAAGATTGGATGAAAAGTTGTTTGAGAACAGAAATGACGTATTAGTCACAAAGAGGGGAATTTATCTATAGTGAAGAGACTGGTATATACCACCTTAATCAAGTGATCAAATTTAGTATCACCAATAATGGGACCACCACTTGTGGGTTAGTGTGTGGTACTGTGGTGGCTTGTATGTTGCTGTCATTCTGGAAGCTATGCCACTGCTGTTTTAATACCAGCAGGGTCACCCATGGTGGACAGGTTTCAGATGAACTTCCAGATGAAGACAGACTAGGATGAAGGAGATAGGGACTACTTTCAAATACTTACACAGAAAACCTTATAAATAGCAGTGGAACACTGTCAAATACAGTACCAGAAGGTGAGTCCCTCAGGTTGGAAGGCAGTCAAAATATGACTGGGCAAGAGCTGCCTCCTCAAAGTAGAGTTGAATGTAATGACGTGACTGAAGTAAAGTCTGCAGGACCTTCATTTGCAGATGGGGACAACTCAAAATGAAGAGACACAGCTGTAAACATCCATTAATAATCAGAACATGGAATGTATGTAGTGTGAATCTAAGAAAATTGGAAATTGTCAAAAATGAACTGGACACCTATGGATGCAGTAGCTCAAAAGAGGGAACAAATCTTTACAGCAAGGATCATTCCCACCCCCTCCATACACAG
>NW_006408678.1:356182-452130 GCF_000296735.1 Chrysochloris asiatica | reverse complement strand
GATGACATGGAGAGATGGAGCAGTTGGGGACTTTAGACACGGAGAGGGAGAGGGGCTGTGTGCTGATGATTGAGGGGCGGGCTTATAGTATATACCCTTTGGTTGGTTGATGATGCATGAAGGGGATTGTAACCATGGCAATGAAACCATATATGATAGGATGAATGTAAAACTAATGTTCTCCCATGTAAACTATCACATAATTCACAATAAAACATTAAAAAAAAAATGAACTGGAACACATAAACATCAATATCCTAGGTATTAGTGAGATGAAATGGTCAGGTATTGGCCATTTTGAATATGACAGTCACATGGTTTACTATGCTGGGAATGACAAATTGAAGAGGAATGGCATTGCATTCATCATCAAAAAAAAAAATCAAGATTAGTCATGAAGTATACAGCGATGTCTATGATAGGATAATACCCATACGTCTACAAGGAAGACCAGCTAATACCACTATTAGTCAAATTTATGTACCAACCACTAAAGCCAATGATGATAAAATTGAAGAATTCTACCAACTTCTTCAGTCTGAAATTGATCAAACATACAATCAAGATGTATTGATAATTACTGGCGATTGGAATACAAAGGTTGAAAACAAAGAGAAGGGTCAGTGGTTGGAAAACATGGTCTTGTTGATAGAAATGATGCTGGAGATCACATGATAGAGTTTTGCAAGACCAATGATTTGTTCATTGCAAATACCTTTATTAAACAACATAAAAGGACTATAATCATGGACCTCAAGATATGGAATACATAGAAATAAAATTGACTACATGTGTAGAAAGAGATAATGCAAAATGGAAAAGTTCCATGTCATCTGCCAAAACAAGGCCAGAGACAGACTGTGTGTTAGACCATCAATTGCTCATAAGAAAATTCAGGCTGAAGTTGAAGAAAATGCAAACAAGTCCACGAGAGCCAAAATATGACCTTGAAAATATCCCACCTGAATTTAGAGATCATCTCAAGAACAGATTTGTTGCATTAGACACTAAAGACTGAAGATCAGAAGAGTTGTGGGATGACATCAAGAACATCATACAAGAAGAAAGCAAAAAGTCATTAAGAAAACAAGAAAGAAGGAAAAGACCAAAATGAATGTCAGAAAAGACTCTGAAACTTGCTTTCCATTGTACAGATGTTAAAGCAAATGGAAGAAATGAGGAGGTACAAGAGGTGACGAGAAAATTTCAAAGGGCATCTCGAGAAGATAAAGTCAAATATTATAATGAAATATGCAAAGACCAAGAGGGAAGAACATGCTCAGCATTTCCCAAGCTGAAGGATCTGAAGAAAATATTCAAGCCTCGACTTGCAATATTGAATGTGTCTCTGGGCAAATTATTGAATGATGCTGAAAGCATCAAAAGAAGATGGAAGGAATACACAGAGTCATTGTATCAAAAAGAAAGGGTCAATGTTCAACCGTTTCAAGAGGTAGCATATGATCAAGAGCCAGTGATACTGAAGGAAGAAGTCCAAGGTGCATTGATGGCATTGGCAATGAACAAGGCTTCAGGAATTAATGGAATACAAATTGGAATCTTTGAACAAACTAATGGGGCACTGGAAGCACTCACTCATCTACGTCAAGAAATTTGGAAGACAACTATCTGGCCAACCGATTGGGAGAGATCTGTATTTGTGCCCATTCCAAAGAGAGGTGACCCAACGGAATGTGGAAATCATCGGACAATATATTTGATATCTCATGCGAGTAAAGTTTTACTCAACGTAATACAGAAATGGCTGCAAGCATACATTGACAGAGAGGATTTATCAGAGGCTCAAGCCAGTTTCCAAAGAGGACGTTGAATGAGGGATATCATTGCTGACATCAGATGTAGTTTGGTTGAAAGCAGAGAATACCAGAAAGATATTTACCTGTTCTTTATTGACTACACAAAGGCTTTCTATTGTGTAGATCATGACAAGCTATGGACAACATTGTGAAGTAAGAGTATTCCTGAATACTTAATTGTGCTCATGAGGAACCTGTACATAGATCAATCAAGAGGCAGCTGTTTGTATAGAACAAGGGAACACCGAGTGCTTTAAAATTAAGAAAGGTATGTGACAGGGTTGTATTCTTTCCCCATACTTCTTCAACTTGTATGTTGAGCACATAATCTGAGAAGCTGGATTATATGGAGAAAAATGTGGCATCAGGATTGGAGGAAGACTCACTAACAACCTGTGATATGCAGATGATACAACCATGCTTTCTAAAAGTGAAGAGGACTTAAAATACTTACTGATGAAGCTCAAAGACCACAACCTTCTGTATGGATTGCATCTCAATGTAAAGGAAACAAAAATCCTCACCACTTCATCAATACCAATGGAGGAAAGATTGAAGTTGTCAAAGACTTCATTTTGCTTGGCTCAACCATCAGCACTCATGGAAGCAGCAGTCAAGAAATCAAACAACATATTGCATTGGGCAGATCTGCACAAGACCTTTTTAAAGTGTTGAAGAGCAACGATGTCAGTTTGAGGACTAAGGTGTGCCTGACCCAAGCCATGGTATTTCCAAAAACCTCATATGCATGCGAAAACTGGACAGTGAATAAGGAAGACCGTAGAAGAATGGATACATTTGAGTTATGGTGTTGAAGGAGAATATTGAAAGTACCATGGGCTGCCAAAAGAACAAACCAGTCTGTGTTAGAAGTGCAGCCAGAGTCCTCCTTGGAGGTTAAAATGGCCAGACTTTGTCTCATAATTTGGACATATTATCAAGAGGGACCATTCACTGGATAATGATATCATGTTTGGTAAAGTGAAAGTTCAGAGAGAAAGAGGAAGACCCCAACGAGATGGACTGGCCCAGTGGGGGCAGCGTTGGTGCTGGGCAGTGTTTTGTCTCTTGGTCACTGTGAGTTGGTACCAACTCAATGACACGTAACAACAAGAATAATAATGGGACCTTTAATTCTGAGGAAACAAACTGAGAAATCCAAAAGACGGGATATTCTAAAAGGCACCTGTCTTAGACTTACAAAATGTCAAAAAGGAAAGTGACTTCTAGATTAAAGGAGATTAAAGAAATGTGACAATCAGATGTAATGGATGAACACTGAGTGGACTACGAGGTCAGCGCTTCAGACTCACCAGCCACTGCCAGGAAATGCTGTACAAGGTCGCTATGAGTTGGAACCGCCTCAGCGACACTTAACAACAGATAGGGGAGTAAAATCATTTGAAAGACAAAATTTTCTAGACAGAGGATAATTAGAAAGATTTGAATATAAATTGTATATTAGATAATGTGTTTTATTCTTGGGTATGATATGGTGTTCTAAAATTGTAATTAACACATGGAGTTAGGGATATGGAGTCCTGGTGTGGTGCTGTGGGATGATTCACTGGATTTCAAGGTCTGTTTGAACTGCAAAGTTGACAGTTCAATCTCAACAGCTGCTCCTTGGAAGCCCTCTATAGGATCTCTATCAGTTCAAACCTACTTGACGGCACCTAACAGCAGAAGCCTGATTTCAGGAGGGATTGATTGGGTAGGATAGTGGGGTCATCTGAACCTTCCAGGAGAGATTTCTCTATCAGTGGTAGAAGAATATCCACTGGAAAGTGAAGTTGTTAACCCTGAGAGGTTTGTGTACATGAGAAAGACAGGGGAAAAGCCCCCAGTGTTTCTGAAGGCTGAAGGGCAAGCAAAGGTTTTGAAAGGAAGTGGATTTCGGTTGTGGGGTGAGGGGGTTGTGGAAGAGCCTAAGTGAGAAGGTTTGAGTTGAAGAGGAATGTTATTTCTAATGAAATGGGAATCTACAGACCTTCTTGGGGTAGAAAGAAATACCGAACTCTACTCGACGGCACTTAACAACAACAACATCTTATTAGTTAGTCCCAAGATGCCCTACATACTTACTCTATCGAGGATTTAAGTTAATGAGAAATTGTTCTGAACGTCAAGGAAATTTATTTACTTATGATGTTTTCTACTTTTAGTGTGTTCATCTAACCTGATGAAAAATTTGAAGTCATTTCCTTTTGAGACAGGAAGCAAGTAAACAATACATATTTTTATAGGCACTTGGATTCAGTCCTCAGTGATCACACACGAAATTCTGCTGAAGGCACGGAATATTTCAAAATGCTTGTGGATGTTTTTGCTCCAGAATTTCGAAGGCCAAAGAATATACATCTCCGAAATTTCTATATCATTGTTCCCCCTCTGGTGAGTATTCTAGGTACTGGTGTGGCACTGTAGGATAAGCACTAGACTGTTAACCACATGGTTGGTGGTTCAAAACCACCAGCTGCTCCTCAGAAACCCTAAACAAGGCCTCTATGAGTCAGATAAAATGAATTAAAAAAAAAAAAATCTTTAGACAGAGTATGTTAATAATTCCAAGCACATTGCTGCATGAAATGCATATAGACTATGTTATTGACTTCCTGGTTGTAGATTAAGCTAATTCCTATCTCAGTCTGTAGATGATTTTTTTTTTTTTTTAAGTGAATTTTACTATTTCTCTTTTACATATATTGTTAATTCATTAACATAACTACAGTGCGTAGCAGACATGTCCATATTCATCTCGGTCAGTTACATTTTCTCATCTTAAGATAGTGTCAAACTGGAGGTGAGTGTAATTTAGGCATATTTTAATCAGAGTGACGCTAACTCAGGGTGAGTTTTGACCTTATTTCCTTAAATTAGAAGGGCAATAGTCTCCTGTAGAGTCTGGAGTCTCACAGGACTGTTGGTGAATGGACAAGATGGACTAAGAGCACTGCAGAGAGAGGAAACTGTGTTTGTGTTGGAGCTTACAATAAAGTTCCAGAAAAGACAAAGAATGACATAGCTAACAACAACAATAACCATTAATAAATATTTCATAACTATATGACTGATTACCACATGTATAAGCATTCAAAGTAAAAGTTGATGTTTTCTGTTTCCAGTGTAGGATGGTGATTATTTAAACTTGAAGCAGGTCTCTCTTTACCCCTCTAGAGCAATGCTGTCCTATGGGGCTCCTTAAATTTAAATTCAAGGTAATTAAAATTTAATAAAGTAAAACATTTAGTTCCTTAGTTGCACCAGCCACATTTCTAGTGTTAAGGTCACACGTGGCTAGTGACCACAGGGCAGTGCTGACCTAGAATGTTTCTTTTCTCTCGGGCAGTTCTGCACAGTCCATGGTGCTATGCAACCTATTGGACAATATGCATCCTTTCATCTTAAGTCTCAGTAATATACAATAAGCTTTAGTAAAGCTTTATTCAATAAGTGATGTGCTTGCATAGGTATATTGGAAGAGCTGACTTTCTAAGAGGAGCAGTGTTTTGTTCATATAGCATTAGTTTACTTTGCTCTCTGGCTAGCCCACTCCTATAATGGAACCTTTAGGGATGGAGTGGCAGGTGTGTGTGGAAGCACAATGGCCCTGTGCCTGCAGCGTGCTGAGTTCTTAAGGGAATTGTCTCAGGAGAAGTTCACAACCCTGTGAGGTGAGGTGGAAGAAATACAGTCACCATGCGAAAATAATTGGTTGATGTTCAGCCTTTTCAGGAGATAGCATATGATCAAGAATAGATGGTACTGAAGGAAGAAGTTTAAGCTACACTTAAGGCAGCGATAAAAAACAAAGCTCCAGGAAGTGATGGAATACCAGTTGAAATGTTTCAATAGATGGGTGCAATGCTGGAGCTATGCTGAGAAATTTGGAAGACAGCTGCCTGGCTAACCAGCTGGAAGAGATTCCTATTTGTGTCCATTGCAAAGAAATGCAAAAATTGTTGAGCAATATCATTATTATCACATGCAAATAAATTTTTACTGAAGGTAACTCTAAATCATTTGCAGCAATACATTGACAGGGAACTGCCAGGAATTCAAGCTGGATTCAGGAAAGGACATGGGACCAGGGATATCATTGCTGCCGTCAGATGGATCTTGGATGAAAGCAGAGAATGCCAGAAAGATGCTTGTTTGTTTTATTGACTATAAAATATATGCACAGGCATTTGACTGTGTGGCTCATAATAAACTCTGGATAACATTGCGAAGAAGGGGGACATGTGGAATCTGCACATTTAAACAGAACAAGGGCTACTGAGTGGCTTAAAAGTCAAGAAAGGTGTGCATCAGGATTGTATTCCGTTACCGTACTTACTCAGTCTATACACGGAGCAAATAACTGGACTTCAAGAAAAAAAAAATGAGGCATAGGATTAGGGGAAGGTCCACTAACAGCCTGCAATATGCAGATGGTACAGCCTTGCTTGTTGAAAGTGAGGAAGACTTGATGCACTTGTTGATTAAGATCCAAGACTGCAACCTTCAGTATGGATTACAACTCATTATAAAGAAAACAAATTCTCACAACTGGGTCAATAAACAGAAAAGACTGACGCTGTCCAGGATTTCATTTGACTTGGATCCACAATCAATGCTCATGGAAGCAGCTGTCAAGAATTTAGGTGACATATTACAGTAGACAGATCTGCTGCAAAAGACATATTTAAACTGTTGAATAATTTTTAAAAAGTCACTTGAGGATTAAGATGCGACTAACCCAAGCCATCCGTGGTATTTTCAGTTTCCCTGTATGTATGCAAAAGCTGAGTATGAATAAGGAAGACCAGATTGATGCATTTGAATTATGGTGCTGACAAAGAATATTAAAGTACCACGGACTGCCAGAAGAACAAACAAATCTGTGTTGGAAGAAATACAGTCAAAATGCTCCTGGTTAGGCTTTGTCTCTCATACTTTGGACATGTCATCAGGAGGGACCTGTCTCTAGAAAAGGACATCATGCTTGGTAAAGTAGAGGGTCAGTGAGAGGAAGACTATCACTGAGATAAATTGATAAAGTGACTGCAACACGGGAAAGAGACATTAAACACAGGACCAGGCAATGTTTCAGTATGTTGTACGTAGGGTTGCTGTGGGTCAGAACATAACTGTACAGCACCTGACAACAGCAGCTTCAATAGGTAGGAGACTTGGTGTTGCAATAGTTAAGTACAGAACTGCTAAGTCACCCAGCAGCTATACCAGAGAAGAGCCTGGCAGGCTGCTTCTGGAAACGTTACAGCCAAGAAAGCCCTCTGGGTAGGGAAGGTCTGCTGTTGGGGTCACTCAACAGCACTTAGCAACATGAAATTGGTACTTTCATCATCTACAGCTACAGGTGAAGGAAGTGGCTCTGATAGTGTAATGGTTACGAGCTAGGCTGCTAACCTTAACGTTAGCCGTTTGAAACTGCCAGCCGTTCCATGGGAGAAAGATGAGGCGTTCTGCTCCCATGAAGATTTACAGCCTTGGAAACCCTGTGCAGGATTGCTATGAGTCGGAACAGACTCCACGGCAAACAACCACCACCACCACCATCACAGTGAGGCCCGAGGTTCACAAAGACGGACTAACTTATTTGAGATGATTCCGCTGTAAAGTCGAATGAGGATGAAAAAGCAACTTTAGTGTGGGTACAGTGTGCAAGTGAGTTCGTGGTGAAGTGCTCATTCAAGGATATTCTAAAGGGCCCTATGCTTTTGACTGGGGAATTTCATCTTGATCTAAATGGAATGTAAAAAGCTGTAGTATTTTCAAATGAATTGGGGTGAGGACTGCCATTCATAAGGATTTGTGCTGTGAAGCAGATCTACTCTTGGCCTCCACCTTTCACTTGGTATAGGACTTTGAGCGTTCCTAAAGCTGCTAAACCTCCCACACTTCAGCGTGCTCATCTGTAAGGTACAGATCATATTTGTATGTGCTGGCATGGTCAGTGAGTGGTCAGGTTTAAGGACTTGGGCTAAGAGCTTTTGAGATGAGAGACACTTGTACACATCTGTGTCGCCATCAAGAGGCCATTGATTGATGACATCAGAGGACAGGAACCTAGAACAGTCTGTTTTTAATTTCTGAAATGTCTGTTTTAGAAAGCGCATTCTGAACATTTTCTTAGCGGAACTGATTCTCTAATCTATTGTTATATCTTTTTAGACCCTCAACTTTGTAGAGCATTCCATTAGTTGCAAGGAAAAACTGAATAAAAAAAACAAAATTGGAGCTGCTTTTACTGATGATGGCTTTGCTATGGGTAAGCTTAATGGAATTGTTTTCCCATTTATTTGATGTTCACCTTGTAATGGAGTCTTAGACTATTGGCTAAAGAATATGCTTGTTTTCTCAAGCCTTGTTTACTCTTCATCTTTCCGTTGGGCTGTCTGATTGACAGCGCTTGCTTCCCCATCATTGAGGACCCTCATTACTGTGATCTTGGTATTACTGCTCCCTTCATGGGGGCCATGGTTTCACAGTTGTGGAACTGTATAGCTCCCTCAGCTGCTGTCAGTTTCATCAGTGCAGGCTCTGTATCCCACCCGACGGCCATGTATTTCTGCAGGTCATTTTCATGGTCGTTTGTTCTTTTGGGGGGTAGGGGCTCAGTTTATCCTCTAAATTTTTTGCATCTTTTTTTTTTTAAAGGAATTAGATCATGTTGCTTAATGTATTCACGTATGCTTTGAAATATAATGTAAAAAGAAGTTATTGGTGACGGAGCCAAATCCAGCTTCTGTGCTGACTGTAACTGGAGTTTGGTTTTGTTCATGCCTGCAGGTGTGGCTTACATCCTAAAGCTCTTGGATCAGTACCAGGAGTTTGACTCCCTTCACTGGTTCCAGTCTGTTCGAGAGAAGTACCTGAAGGAGATGAAAGCAGTTGCTAAGCAACAGAACGTGCAGTCAACCAGCCAGGATGAAAAGCTGCTACAAACCATGAATCTCACTCAGAAGCGACTGGATGTCTACCTGCAGGTACAGGAGGCCTGTAGGAACCTCATTTTCTGAAGTGTGCTGAATAGTGGTTTAGCAGTCTCTTTTGGGAATGAATGGTGTTTGGAATTCATTTGACTCAGATCTTACAGTGTTGCTTAGGTTGGCGTCTGTACGTAACAATTTCCACTAGAGTTTTAAAAAATAACTTTAAGAGGAGACATTAAAATATAAATTCCTTGGATATGGTGCTGTTGTAAATATTTTCAACTTGTATTTCACTTTTTTTAAATTAGGAATTTGAATTGCTCTATTTCTCACTGAGCAGTGCAAGAATCTTCTTCAGAGCAGACAAGACTGCAGCTGAGGAGAAACAGGAAAAGGAAGAGAAGGAAGGTCAGTCAGAGGCTTAGATTTGGCAAGACCACTCAGGCTGTAATGGGATGCAGAAGAGCCCCGTGCCACCTAGTCACACTTTTAGCTGCCTTGTCCTCTTGGACAGTGATACCGCGCTCTAGAAATAATAAGTCTTTGAAAAAGGACAGTTTATGTGGCTCAGTCAATATGTATAATTCAGGCATTCCGCCCTGAGGGGGACTCTATAGGTCTTTTTTCAGTTTTATTTCTTCTTAATTTAAATAAAATTTTAAAAGCTTAGTTTTTTGTCCATTCATCTCTTGTTAAGTGCCCATGGGGAGCGGCTAGTGCATTTGAGCCATCTGCCTTGCAAGTAGCTGTCCAGAGCTTACCCGACAGCACCACACTAGGCTTCTAAGTCAGATTGTTGTTGTTGTGAATTGCCGTCGAGTTGGTTCCGATCCATAGAGATCCTATAGGGCTTCTGAGGAACAGCTGGTGAGCTTGAACCAACGACCTTATAGTTCAAACAGCTTTGCAGTCTGATGCATTAACCCACAGCACCACACTAGGCTCCTAAATCAGGTTAGAAGGAACAGATTAGGGGAAGAGCCCTGAGGGTTACTGTAGGCAGAGCTTCTAGTGACTAGCTAGTGACTGAATGAGACGTGACAGGTGATGCATCCCAAGGCATCGAGTTGATTCCAGCTCCTAGTGGCCCTGTGCAGGGCTCTGTGGGCTGGAATAACACGACATCACTGAACCACAGCAGCATACGGCAGAGCAGAGCTGCTCCCCAGGGTTTCTGAGTCTGCATATCATTACGGGAGCACACAGCCTCATCTGTCTCCTGTGCGACAGCTAGGGGATTAGAATTTCTGGCCTTGTGAATAGCAGCCCAGTGCTTAACTCACTACACCACCAGGGCTCGTGATAGGTGACAGAGGAGGTGTGAACTAGTCGGGGCACTTTAATGTGGTAATCAACAGGCTTCTCTCTTCAGGCTGTGGAGAGTCAGGGTCCAGTAGTCCTTGGTAGTTAGCGGACTTGAGTCCTTGAGGAGCTGCATCCTGTGGAGGCTGGTAGGAAGGTATTTATACGCTCCCGCAGCCCCACTATAGACTTTATGTTTAAGAGTAGTTTTAGGGTTTCAGAAAAGACTGTGCAGAAGACACAGTGTTCAGAGTGCTGGTGTGTGCTGGAGGGTCAGGGGTTCCAGCCCACTAGCTGCTCCTCAGAAACCCTATACACTGTGTTGGTGTGGCTCCCTCGTTACCATCGATGAACCAGTCCGGATCCAGCATTTTGGACTGGTGTTCCCTCTGTGCTGTGCAGTCCTGTGTCCACCTAGTGCCGTACCCTACAGGAAAGTCTCACTGCCCTGAATAGCCTCCGTGTTCATTGCCCTTCCCTTCACCGGTGCCTGGGCTTTTATGCTGGAGAACACCGCTCTCTGTTTCATTCCCATGTCATCCGTGCAATGTTTCTCTCAGATTGAAGCTGAGAGAACTATTATTCTCTTCCCAGAGGAATATCAGGGAAAATATCCATATACAAAGGAAAATAAAGACCGAGTAGTTCCCAGATAGAAGGCTGAACCCAGTTTGCATTCATACGCTCACTATTACTCAAAGATTCCAAAAATGGATATGCTCCTTGCTAATTTGTTGTTAAGTGCTGTCAAGTCAGTTCCTCATAGCTACGTGTGTTGGGTATGTGCTGGGTGAACTCATAGCAACCCTGTGTTGGGTTTCCAAGATGCCGCTGGTGGGTTTGAACTGCCAACCTTGTTTATGCAACATTGCCGGGGGAAGTATGGTTCACATAAATGATTTATCTGAAGGAATCATCTCCACTCAATATATATATATATTTTATAATTTAATATTTAATTGACATAAAATAAGATTAACAAACACCTTGTTTTATGAATTAAGTTTTATGTTTGATTTATGACATTTTTATTCCTTACTAATAAGAAAAAGGAGCAAACATGAGCACTGTAAGGGTCAGCGCAGTTATTCTGTGTAGTTTTGAGCTTCTAAGCAGACAAGGGGAAAGCCCAATGTACTTAATTTCTGTAACATAAAAGAGGGATGTTCATCAGGGAAGAGAACAGTTCCTAAATGTCAACCTGTGTGGAATGAATGAGAGTTACGAGTCCTGGTGTGGCCCTGTAGGTTAAGCACTGGAATGCTAACTGAAAGAAAGGTTGGCTATGCAAACCCATCAACTGCTCCTCAGAAACACTATACAGAGTTGATAAGAGTCGGAACCAACTCGGTGGTACTTAACAACAATACATTATGTTTGGGTTCATTTTCTAAGACAATAAAGTCATTTGGAGAATTTCAGTTGATTATAACCTAAAACATGAAGAAACATGAAGAAAGTTATTGCCTAGGTTCTGTTCAGACATTTCATGACGACAGGGCCTTGTTCCCAGGCCAGGAGTGTGGGCAAACTCGACAGGTGGATTAAGACAAAACTAATGGAGTCCTGATGTGGCGCTCTAGGATAAGCACTGGACCATGAGGCCGGCTTGAACCACAAGTTTGGTGGTTCACACCCACCAGCTGCTCCTCAGACATCCTTTAACAATAGCAACAAAAGAAACCAGTTCTGCAGTCGTGGCAGTGGGCTCCTTGTTTTGACGTCTAGTTGAGGCCTTGTTCACGCTTCTGTTTCAGCTAATGGTTGCTCAGAAATGGAGCCAAAATTACTCAACTTGTTTTCATCTGCTAAAAGAAATTTAATGAAAAAAAGCTCGTGGAGCAATTCCAGTATCTTTTCATTCCATTATCCCATTGAACATTTTGAAGCCCTTTCATATATGCACATTACAGTTGACAAAGTCATAAACATCATAACAAGTGGCTTTAAAGAGTAAATGAAAATACAAATGGAAAGTTAACTATTCTGGACAATTTTGAGCTTTGAATATGCAGTTTTGCTTCTGTCTGTGAGTGGCGGGCTCTAACGGTGACTCTCAGCCCAGCTGAGGAGGAATGCCCAGCTTCCGGGGGTGAAAGGTACTTGTGCAGAGAGTTTTGATGTAGCTCAATTCCACACTCTCATTAACAGCTGGTCAAAAACATTTGCAATATTTAGCCTAGATTTGCAAACATTGAAGGTAAACTAGGTATAATCAGTGATAGCAGTGAAATAGACATTTCTTAAATTTGAAATTTAGCAACATAGCTCTATTCTCAGATTTTAACTTTTACCGCTTTGCAAATTAACTTAATGTGTCCATTGTTCTTTTCCTTTCCTGCCCCAGAAGAAACAAATCCCAGCCATGGCGAGCAGGCGGAGAACACGGTGTCTGCGGAGCCAGTGGTGAAATGACAGGCTGATGTGCCGCGTGCCCTGGGAGATCAGCGGAGCAGTGCTAATGCTACGGCCAGTCAGAGGGGTGTTCATAAGCTCTTGGTGAACTGTTTCTGGGTCAATCTGGAAAATATTTTAGTGTTGCAACTTTTTAAGGCAGTGCTCTAATGTTAAGTCCATTCTTCTTCCAAAAGCTCTATTTTGCAAAGGTTGAAAATGAGATTTACAGTTGACTGTTGCCTGAAGGAAGAGGTTCTCAAAGTGAAGTTTTAGAAGGGCAAAGCCAAATTCCAAAACTGCCACCTCACATCTCTTGTGATCTACATGAGTGTTTCTAATTTGTTTTTGCAGAGCTCTTTGATGCAAATCTTTGATATTTGTCTTAAGTTATTGGAAATCCATTGCATATGCCATGTATAGCCAGTAGATACATATTTTTAAAAAAATCATTGTGCCTGAGATCCATGAGCGTCTGTATCCTTATTTTCGTGAAGGGTAGAGGAAGATGCCTTGGAGGCTGGAGCTGAGGTCCCATGGTGCTGTGTGGCCTCTGTCTGCAGCCTAGCTCACACTCATTCCTTCCTTCGCTGGTAGCTTCATGTGACTCCCGAGAGCTGCTGATGTCTTTGGTGAGACATTTTATACTAGTTTACATTGCTTTGGGAACATTTAACCAATAACTGCTTTACATTTAAGATTTACTTAGTACTCAAGAGGAACAGAAATCCAGATAAAGCCATAGCTTGACACTTCACTTTTGGTTTGAAGGCATGATGAACGGTTTTCAGAGAATATAGAATGAATTCTTATTTCTACATATAAGCTCAGGTTTCTTCTACATTAAGGTTCAACTGAAATCTTGCTAATGGTTTTGGCGTACTTTTCATTTAAACCAAGAACCATCTCACTGCATTGTGCAGGCTTTAAAAATGTCACCACTGTGCGAATAAAGTTCTAATAAAGTAATTTACTGGTTTTCAAAAATACAGAGAGATTTTGAGTAAACTTAGTTTCTGGTGAACTGCTAGTTATATTTTGTAAAGGGTATGCAAGCTGAATGGTTAATCATGATCTGTAAACTTTTAATACAATCAACTGATAACTGCAATGAAACAAGCAAAAAAAAAAAAAGAAGAAAAACTTTAAACATAACACACACATTGTTTTGGGGAATGCTTGATTTTTCCATTGTATCTGTCTGCTAAGTATTTCTTTGACTAGATCCTGCAAATAACTCTAATGTTGCTCTTTGACCTCCAGCTTTTAGGGTGGTGTGTATGACCTATCTGGAGTCATTGGTTCAACAGGGTAACTTTCCCAGCCCAAGACAAATATGTTCACTGTTGACAGTCAGAAGAAACAAGAGTATGTAGGAAATGCAGGAAATGCTTTCTTGTTTATTATGTAAACATGACTTACAGAATTATGAACAATGGATGGATTAAAGGCATTGAATATTTGTAATTCACACTAACTATAGAAATGGCCCTAAAGCATGCTGCATAATTAATAATTTATATTTTCATTATTGCAATGTTTTTATTAATGATCTTGTATTTGATTGTATCAAATCAGTCACCTTTTCATAGCAAGAGGTTTTTTGTTTTTTGTTTTTTTAATTCCCCACTAACTTTCTTAAGATCGCGTCCTCTATAGGGATAGAAATTGTAATTAGAAGAGAATCAGATGTCTCTAATATCTCCACACATGTAGATGAGGTGTTTTATCAATAGTAGATCAAGTTCACAGGCTGACTTCGTGGATTTCTACAATTGAGAAGAAAGTGACAGGTTGTTTACTATTACTTCTAAAGAGCATCGCTGCAGCCTGGACAAATGATAAAAACTTTGAAATGAAATCTCTGAGAGGGTAAGGCTAAGCTACAGAGCCGGAGTGTACTCACCTGAATTACGATACACATTTGGATGATGGTTTTTCTTGCTAAAATACTAATATTTTCATTTTTCCAGACATTGTAATTTAAGAATATGAGCATTTGTTTTAAATTCACAGAAAACTTAATGATGTTCAAATTCTCAGGAATTAAGGACTAACCATAACGTTGTCAATTCTAAGTGAAGTTTCTAAGAGATAGTAAGATTACCTCACTTGTGTGGGGCTTCCCACTCACCTCCATTCTAAGACTAGAATACAGTGTGTCTACTCAAACATCAATAAACAGAATGGCAAACAGTTCCTTTCCCTGGTTTATGTTCAGAATGGAATGCTTAAATCATTGATTCTTAACTTTTTTTGGGGGGTGTCTTCTTTAATACTATGTGGAATCTCTCTTAAAAAAAAAAGCCTGAATGCATGCATATGGGCAAAAGATTTCAAGGATTAAAGTAGGGGGATTGCCTCTTTCCATGTATCATAAAGAACTTGTCATTCCTAAATTCTTGAGGTTGTAAAAATGTTTTCCTTTAAATCCTAATTTTGAGAAGCAATCATTAATTTACAATGTTAGAAAAAAGTATACTTTTTTTTGCAAACAGGTGTGGAAGGGAAGCAGTAATAGTAAACAGCCTGTTAAATACTACGGGAGAAACTGGCTGATTGCTAAAGCTGGCTGCTGTGTCTCCTTCCATTGAAGCAGTCTAGGAGCTTGTGGGGACGATGAGCTGACACCAGCACTTACTTACGGCGCTGTTGCATGACCCTTTTATGCCAATTTGCTCAATGAAAAGGTAGCAATTTTAATAATTTTAGCCTAATTCTTTTCCAGCTGCATATTGGTGAAGAGTTTCAGACTGATGGTATTCCTTCTTTTAGGGTAGTTTTAATGCCACAAATTTTAACCAAAGTTTTCAATGTTAAGAACAACTCAAAGGTTCCCAATGAACAGGCATCCTGAGTTAAGCGGAAAGCTGTAGAGCTGCAGTGAAATCAGACAGTGACGGTGAAGTTACCTATTTACAGCGGCGTCTAAGCCACTGAAACTTGGGGGCTCCCCTCCTCCCCTAGCTCACACGCCCCTCCTGTGCTCATTGTTAACTTGATGCCATCATGTTGGCTGTGACTCACATACAACAGAATGAAAGGTTGCCAGGTGCCGCACCCTCTTCATGATGATGTTTGAGTCCCTTGTTGCCTTTGTGTCAATCCATCATATGAAGAGTTTCCCCCAGTTTGACTGGCCCCCCACTTGATCAAACATGGTGTAGATCTCCAGGCCTCTCATTCTAGTCTGGAAGCTCCACTGAAAGCTGTCCACACCAGGAGTATAGCTTCCAGCATCACAGCAATACACAAGCCACCACAGTACAACACACTTTGGAGTTCTCCTGAGTAGCGCTATTTTCAGGAAGGCACCTATCTATGCCAACTTAATAAAGAAGTAGTTGATATTTGTATCATATGCACAAAAGGTAATACAAAATTAAAGATGTACTTTAAGTTGGTATTACTAATACCAGACAATGTATTGAGAAACACTTGGAGAGTGCTTTGCCTTTGACCTCTTGAGGCAGTAAGAGCTCACAGCAGGTAGGAGCACATTCTGCACCCAGATGGTCTGATTGCTTACAAGCAGAAGACTTCACTTTTCTGTGCTTCCTTAGGCAAGAAATCGGGTTAAGGAAAGTGTGTAGCTGAGAGTGTTTGAGGATCGAGTTCATTTTGTCAAGCACTTTTAGGATCCAGTAGTGGCTGTCGTAAGATTGCTCTCACACAGAGACGCATCGAAGGGTAGCTCTTCTTACTAGTTTAGTTGGGAATGTTTGAAAAAGGAAGTCTCTATTTGATTTTGAGTGGGTCTCATAAGGATTCCTTTTTAAATGGCTCCCTTAAGTGTGGCTGACACAAGGGAGGTCCTTTTCTTCCGTGCAGAAGGTGGCCTCTCGGTATGAGGTGAACAACCAAGGACAACAGTGGACACTGAAAACTGGGAGGATGGCTAATAAAAGGTCCCATTTTCCACTTATATGGCACTGCGTAGATTTTCAGAGTGCTTGAATATGCATCTAAACACACTATAGCAATTTGAGAGAAAATCCCTTCTTAATTTAGAAAGTATTTTGAGAAATACAATACATGCAAGAGTACGTAAGGTGCATATGCTGTTTAAAGAGTAAGCACAGAACACCGTCATGGAGGTTAGGAGTGAGCCTGTCCCACTCTTACTTCCTTCTGTATCTCGGAGGAAACCGCTAGGTGGGATCTGGTGAACATTCCTTTGCTTTTCTCTTGTTTACAGCCTGTCTGTAATCATTCCTTACATAGTATGGTGTGTTTTGCAGGCTTTTTATTAAAAAAAAAACCTAACTAAAATCATGAGTTTGAATTGAGTGAAGGTTTACAGAGATCATCAGTTTGACAGTGAACACCTCCTACACTTTGTTTGATCTCCATGATTGCAGTCTCCTCACGTAACAACAGTCATCCGCTTCCTCCCTGGGCTTCCTAGTGCCAGGCCACCCTCCTTCCCATCTTGTCTCAACCTTATTCTTAGATAAATGTTGACCTTTTGACCTTGAATGATTGACCATTCCATAGTGAGCATAGTACTAGTGTTGGTCCCTCCCCCTCCTCCCCCCAATCTATCTCCCACTTGGCTGACAATTGGACATAATAGGTGAGATCTGTTTGAGACCTGAAGGGTGGCCGACGGCCATAGTCTTGGGTTTCTTGTGTCTTTTTTCTGAGTAGTGAGCCGTATTGTTTATAATTTTGAGCTTTGTTCCACATTTTCTCCCACTCTTTCCAGGACCTTCCCTTTCAGAGCAGTTGGAAGTGGCAGCCAGGCACCGTCTAGTTCTGGTCTCAGTCATGGAGACTGATGTTCACGTGGTCCATTAGTTCACTGGACTACTTGATTCCAATCTTTGATTTTTGCCCCTCTTCTTTCCTCTGTATGTGGGGAAAACGATAGTTGTACCTTAGATGGTCATTCATGAGCTTTTATGATCCCAGTCACTGTTCACCAGAGCAGGATGTGGAACATTCTCTGTGGACTGTGTTATGCCAGTTGTCCATGGTGTCCTCAGAGACTATGGTCCTGACCCCCAAGCCAGCAACTCATTGTCTCAAGGTGTTGTGTAATATCTAGACGGTGTCACCATTTTGTCGCCTGTATGCTCCACCACATCCATAGGTGTGTTCAGCAAAGGTAAATTAGCTATGTACCCTCTGCCACACCTTTACGTATTTGTGGGCATTCTCCCACACTCTCCCCCATGCCCGTTCGGCCTGTGTATCTGACCGTGTGTCTAGCCACAGAACACTGTCATTTTGCATGTTCTTTTAACTTAATGCAAATGGAACCTTAAACTGTGTTTATGAATTTTTCATTCCATATTTGCAAAATTCATCCCTGTTAATGCATATAGCTGTAATTGATGTATTTTTAATGCTATAGTATTCCTTTATCTGTAAAGATTTACAGCCACTGAAACCCTACATTTTCACATGTCATTGAGTCAGTTCTGACTCATAGTGACCCTGTATAGGGTTTCCAAGGAGAGGCTGGTGAGGTTTGAACTGCTAACCTTCCTGTAGTGCCACACCAGGACTCCCTGAAAGCCTCTACAGGGTCACTGAGTCAGAACTGGCTTGATGGCAGGCGGCAGTGGTCTGTATGTGAACACACAGCACTGTCATCTGTGCTGCTGATGGCATGTGGGGTCCTGTGAGCAGTGCTGTGCCGTCATGGTTGTGTGTTTCTGGGTGTGTGAGGAGTGTCCCCAGGGCCGGCCTGCACCTACTAGTGAAATTGCCTGGCCGTCAGCAGGTGCACTCTGTGGTTCACATACTGCCTAAGTGCCCTCCTGGCAGCAGGTGCCATTCAGTGCCCCCCACCCCCACCCCCCAGCATGGAGTTACTTTGTGGTTTTAATTGCATTTCCCAGATTGTGCCTGTTTGTGTGTTTAGGGACCCTTGGTATTTTCTTCATGACTTTTGTTCCTCCTTGTAGTATTTCTGCTACAGAAGTAACTGTATATTATGGATCTTGATATGTTGTCAGTCCCAAGTGCGTGCCGACAATGTCTCAGTTCATTTTGTCTTTTTCAGTCTGAATATTTTTGGAGGAACAGTGAACTTTTAATGTACTGGCTGTCCACCTTTTCTGTTCCTAGATTGGAAGCCCCACAGTCTTAATGGTGCTTTTTAGAAAGTTGATTTTAGCTTCCAACCTAATAATTGTTCAGAAACAGATTCTATACTCCACTCTGATCAATTCTAAGTGGGGTATAGGGGGTGCTGTGTGTTTTCAGGGGACAGTGGTGGCTTCCATCTGTCAGAGAACCAGTTGACTTATTACAGCTACGGCATATGAATGTGTAAGGCTAATCAAAAGGTTGGTGGTTCAAATCCTCCAGTGTCTCTGTGACAAGCTGCTCCCATAAAGATGATAGCCTAGCACCCCTGTGGGACAGGTCCCCTCTGTCCTGTAGGGTAGCTTAGAGTCAACACTGACCTAATAATGTTACGGCCTGTCACACCGGCTTAGACCAGCTCACTCACTGAGCCTCGGGTGGTGTGTACATTGTAGGCAGGACCCCATAACATGAATGTAATTTCTTACATTGTGAAATTTCTCCATTTCTAAAGGAGAGAAGGAACACCTTGGGAAAAGATAGGCAATTGGATGTTACTCTACTCATGTTAAATTAGTGGTATTGGGTAGTAGTACATCCCTCTCTGCTGTGCTATCCTTGTGACTTAATTTTGTCTTTGTTTTGTTTTTGGAGATTAACTGCTAAAGCTACAGAAGCTGCTATAGTTTTCTTCCTACGATGTTTAAAAAAAACAACCACCACAGAAAGCAAAAGGAACAGAATAAGTGTTTATTGCTGTCACATATTGCTAGGTTAATGTACTACAAAGACAATGATATTTTGCTGAACATGGTTACAATTAAATACATGTACCAATTCAAAATCTTTATTCTTAGCTGCATAACTTCACAGGTAGGAGGGGATGGCGTGGCATAACTCGGGTGGGCTGGGTGGCGAAGAACCAGAGGGTCTATGCCAAGCCCCATGACCCGCTGTGCTTCCAGTGAGCATTAAAATGAATTGGCCCCTTCCATGAGGTGGGTCTGGCTCAGAAGAAACAGGAAGTGGTAGAGCTACTCGAGTCCACAGTGAACCACCACTGACAACAGTCGTGTCTGACTGGCCCTTAGACTGTATCTTCAGGTTCCAGTGGGACGTGAACCCTGTCAGGTGTGACTCATCAGCACACCTACTTATCGCTCGGCGTTCCAACGGTTCTTCAGGGACACCTGTGTTTCTGCTAGTGCTCGGGCCTCAGAGCAGCTCTTCTCCCCTAACCACACTAATGAATGCTAGTTGGGCCAATTAGGAGACGAGCTGGTGTATAAATACGGTTTTCAGAATGACAGGCACTTTAAGCTCATTAAGTAAAATACAAAAATAGATTATATTAATAGGAAATATTTAGTGTTTATCAAATTGTAAATCTAGGCTTTTGTCATTTAAAAAAAAAAGGATATTAGAAACTGAAAGGAGATGACATTCAAATAAAGTGAACAATGCCTATTTTCAAGACTTTCTGAGTGCAGAACAACGTAGTCTAAGAAAAGGACTTACCACAAAGCACCTAAAACCACATTTGTGGATGGGTAGAAATGTGCTGTCAAGCATTTCTTACTGTTTCCCTCCCAAGTCTCAAGCTCGGAGAGTCCGTTCCACATACGGAATGTCAGCATTTGGAGCCCAGCTTAGTGTGCCTGCATGTCAGAGAAGTTGAAAACCCTTAGCGAGGTGAGTTACGCTTCAGATTCTGCGCCTCTATGTTCACTCGGACATCCATTATTGTCATCTGGTTGATCATTTAACAGAACAAATTTCCCATCATTGGTTAGTGGCGTGGACAGCATTAACTGAGCCAGTGCTTCTGGGTCCTGAGGTTAGGAGAGTGTAAAGAAGGAAAAAAGACAAGGCTTAAGATGTACTTAAAACCCCTTTGGTTTGGCTTTCCGTAGCTTACGTAATCTAGCCTGCGTCCTCTCACCTGTGTGACTTCAGGTGGGGCTCCTTTGAAAAAATTCAGGTGAATTACTTTATCTAGAATCTAGACCATGTTTTCAGGCACAGTATCGACACATCAAATCATAATCATCTTCCCCGAGAGTCCTGACAGGAACTGCCTCACCAAACCTCACTTTCTTTTCATCTATACCAAGTATTGACTCACCACTTGGTTTTGTAAATAAAGTTTTCTTGTAATACAGCTGTGTCCATTCATTTACATATTGTCTATGGCTGTGTTCATGTTACAATATGAGTAGTTCCACCAAAGATGGCGTGGCCTGGGAAGCTGAAAAGCTTCCTCTCCAGCCCTTCACGGAACAAGTTTGCCAACTCCTGATTTCTACACTGAATTCTAACCTGCCTAAGTCACACATGTTTCTTACTTTCACACTGGTCCTTGGTCTTTCTGCCCTCCTCCCAATCAACGAGAACTACACTGTCTCAAATGGTAGCCCCTAGGGTCATGGTGATGGGTAAATTTCAATAAAATGATACTGAAAACGTTCAGCTCCTCAGTCACCAGCCCCGTTTCAGCCTGCGCATGAGCTAGTGATGCTCCAGATTTCCACCACTGAGGAGGGGAGTACAGGACAGAGCTGAACTAGAAGGCTTGGGGAGTGCCAGCAAGTCTGTCTTGTTCATGTGACCTTTCCGGGGTTTTTTATACCAAGTAAACACTCCACAGCTGGCTGGATCCAAGGAGGATTGTATGCTGATAGACAGAGATTGGAGCCTCTTTATGTCTAATACGTTCCCAGGCAACGTCTGTCAACTACTGGGCCTCTGAGGAGCACGTGGAGGTACTTATATGTGTCCCATCATAATTTGAAAGAAAGAAGCAGCTAGCCAACTAACATGCAAGCAAAAAGCTGGGTTAAAAGCAAGCAGGAGCTGCAGCCGCGATCTTTATTCAGACTCCACTGTGGAAGCAGCTGGTCAGAATGCCTGTCGGTTAGAACACTCAAAAGGAACCCTGACCTGGCCACACTGCCTATGAGCAACACCTTTCCTCTGCAGAGAACTCTTAGTTTGTGTACAGATGTCTTTTGTGAATAGTTGTTAAACCAGCATTAAAATACACCTTACCTTCTGAACCTCAATAATTTCTTTTCCCAAATTAATAGCATAACATATCTGCAAAAGACAAGAAAAGTAAAATGTTTGAAAAGGGTACAAAAGGGTAAAGATTTTAGAAAAAAACAAAATGTGATTATTGGTATTCAGTGAGGTCACTGTCTGCTCATGTCAACATGGAAACAAGGCACATGGCTCAGTAATGCCGGCAGCCTGATGACCATGTACCATATAAACAGTGCTCCAGTATGTGGACACCCAGGCTATGGGAGAGTCTGAAATTCATGAGAGTATTTCATTTGCTTTTTGAGTTATTCTTAGCCCACTGCATGTTCAGGTTCGCCATGGAGGGCAAATACTCCTGGGAAGAACTGATTCCTTTTGTTGAATTATAAACAGTAAACGTAGCCACCCAGATCTTTACACCAAGGAGCTGCTCAGACGCCCTCCGATGGGGCTGCCTTGGCCTGCGCTCAGAGCAGTCCGTCCCTCTGTGCTTTGCCTTCTTTTTTTTTTTTTTTTAAAGAACTCTGTGGGGGGGTGGGGGCTGCTTTTACTCTTTCCTGCTATCCTTGAACAATTTTATTTTGCCATAATTTCTTCCACATACTCTCCATTGTGGGTGATAAGTATTTTTCTGAGGGAATAGTTTTAACCCAGTCAGTTTCCTTGTTGTGAGGCTGACTCATGGCGCCCCTGTGTGCAGGGCAGAACTGCTCCCCAGGCCTTTCCAAGCCGTGACCACTCGGAAGCAGGTCACCAGGCCTGTCTCCTGAGTTGCGGATGGCTGGGCTTGAACCACTGACTGTGTGGCTAGCAGTCAAGTGCTTTACTGTGTGTGCCATGCAGAGACTGCTAGGGCCTTCCAAGGACACAGTGCCTGGACTCCTGGGTGGGGACCTGAGAACGGGGAAGTGACCTTCTGGGAATGAAACCCTCTGGCATTTTACAGTGAACAAGCAGCCGGACCTTTTCGCCTTCTGAGTTACTTTCAAAGATGTAAGTGCTCAGAGATTCTTCTCCTGTGGACTCAGGAATGCGGATGACAAAGCCAACCAGTCTCTTGTTCTCTTGATGAGCAGCAAACTGTGTGACACTGGTAAGCTCAAACTAGGGAGGGAACAGCAGAGACAGGTTGAAGATCTTACAAGTAGAGTTACGTAACATTAAGGACTGTTTTACATTCTCTATGGAAAAAGTCACCCCCCCCAAAAGTATACTACAAGGGACAAGCACTTAAATAGGCCAATAGTTATTAAGTTCCTGCTTGGTGTTTAAAGTGGACACAGTGGTGAACTAAGAAGTAATCAGTGATAGGAATGTGGGTGAGTATACTTACGTTGGCCCTTGTTACTTGAGTCTGAGGATCTATCAACCTGAAATTAAGGAATTTGTTATGTCACAAATGCTGGACAAACTGATTCTTAGAAGAGTCTGTGGGAATTCTGAATGAAATTGCACAAATACTCCAACATGGGAAGAGAGGGGCCTGGCTGAGAGGGAGGCAGGCAGCTCAGTGGGGACCCACTGGGAGCTGGGCCAGGGCCAGGGCTCTTGTCTGGGAAGCTGTGCAGTGACGTGGGGCACTGTCAGTGGATGGGTACACCCATCAGTACGGGCACTGTCAGTGGATGGGTGCACACAGGGAAGCACCCATCAGTACGGGGTCTGTTGACACAGGGATTCTCAACATGGAGGGGCGTCATGTGGATTCTTTCCTCGGCTGTGCTGGACCAACTTCTAAATCTAGCCATTTATTTTTTTAAATATTGGGAGGGGTGAGAATAATGAGGGGATTTTCACAAAACTTGGTTAGCCGTTTTGTGTAGGTGGGTAAGCGTTTTCAGACATACTCTTGAACAGTTTTAGAATCATTTAATGATCAGGTTGCTATACCTGGAGAAATAAACTGTGGTTCAAGAGTTTATTGCTATCGTAGATACACGAGTGTAGATATAAATTTCTACTGGGGTCACTATAGCCAACCTATTAAGTTGCTGATTTTTATGAGAGAAAGCAAAGAATCTATTCTCTTTGTAAATGTATGAAATACTCATCATTGTCCAGGGCTGGGAGAGTTGAGGGGGAAGAGGACTGCTAATGGGTGCTAATGGGTTCTCTTTGGGTGACAAAAATGCCCTAAGGCTCACTGTGGTGATGGTTGCACAATTTTGTGGGCAGCATATTAGGGAGGCCTGGTGTGGCGCTGTAGGTTAATGCACTGGACCGCAAAGTTGGCAGTTCAAGTTCACCAGCTGCTCCTCGGAAACCCTATATAGGGTTGCTATGCATCAGAACCTCAACGGCACTTAATTGTACATTTTAAATGGATGACTATGGTATGTGGATTATAACTCAATCAAGCTGTTAGAATATATATATAGTTACAGCCTGAAATTTATGCAGCTGTGCTTTTTAAAGAATGGGATTTATCATTAGAAGCTTTACATTTGAATTATAACCTGGCTACTCATTGCATGAGTATGTATGGAGCAAGTCTCCCTGACCTCTCGTGACTGCTTTATCTGTAAAACTGGGAGAAGTGGAGGTCATCAGTTAATGAGAAAATATATCTGGCATTTTACGCAAAATATAAAGCAGTTCAAACAATACTTTAATTCCTGTATGGCTAAATGGGCATGAACTTAATCCTTTTTTAAAGTGTACATTAGGAAATCTTTCTTCACAGGCTGGGATAACTTTCTTAGGTATTTTGTAACATTTCTCTAAAAAGGAAAACTTAAAAACATACACAGCATACTTTCTGAGTAACTTGTAAGTTTGCTATCAAATTCACATCACCCTAGATTTGTCTCTAACATCTGGTTTTGCACGACCATGTAATAGTCTCAAAATCTATGAACTCCATCCACTATGGATGTGTGTCGTGGTAAAACAAGCAATATTCTGTTACTGAGATGCGGTACATTCTCGGTTTGGACAACCATCACACATTTCCAAAACATTTTTACCACTACAAAAGCAAGCCCTGCCCCGTGCCCCTTAAACTGCTAACCTCATTCTCTCTCCCCCATCCCTGGCAAGCATGAAACTGCCAGGGATCGCCTAATCTGGGCATTTCATATAAACAGAATCATCCAGCATGTCTGGCTTCTTGGACTTAACGTCGTCTTTCAAGGCTCATCCATAATGCGGCACGAACCAGTCAGTACTTTGTCCCTTCTATGACTGAATAACATCCCACTGGACATTTGCTTCTCCTTTCATTTGTGGACGGACACAGGGCTGTGTCCCTCGTTTATAACTAGTGCTGTGGTGCACATTTGTGTACCGGTTTTTATTTGAATACTGGTTTTCTATCTTTCTGACATAGCAGTCCATATGGTAATTCTATGGTTAACATTTTGAGGAACCACCAAACTGTTTTCCCAGCAGCTGCACCGTTTTGCGTTCCAACCAGCAGTGGATAGAGACTGCAATGTCTCCACATTCTCACCAACTAACACCTGTTAGTTTCTGTTTTTCACTTTCCTGTCCATCATCCTAGTGGATGTGAAGTGGTATGTATGTGTGGTTTTGATTTTAATTTCCCTACTGAAATGGAAGCCCCTGGGTTAACACGATTCGCTGTTAACTTAAAGGGTGGACGTTGGAGTCTCTTCAGAGGTACCTGAGACGAAAGGCCTGGTGATCTACCAGAAAACCCCGAGGGGGCACAATTCTCCTGATGGTGCCTTCACTGACCAATGATGCTGAGCATTTTCCCATGTGCATACTGGCCACTGGTCCATCTTCCCTGAGAAATAAAGTTGAAGTCCTTTGCCCATTTTTAATTGGGCTGTCTTTTTGTTGAGTATCAGTGTTTTTTTTTTTTTTTTTCATATTCTCTGAACAGCAGGTCCTTTCAGTTACTCACAACTTTCTTCCATTCAGTACGTTGTCATTTTGCTTTTTTGATAAGTGCTTTGATGCACTATAATTTTCACTTTGATCTTTTTGGTGAAAGATTCCTAATCATTTAGATTTATATAAAAACAGTGAGCTAATGCCTGTTAACTGCCCAGGACATACTAGGAGAAAGGCTGTGAGAAAATGTAAGATTTTATTCCTAAGAACATAATTCTGAGTAGGATAGTGTTTATAACAAATGAGAAGGGCTGATTTAATGAATGGAAGAAAACATATTCTGTTTTTTTGCTAAATTAGCTCTTTTGAAGCTACCATTAACTGAGCAGCTTCCATGTGCCAGCCACACATACCTAGCTCATGCATTCCTCAGGACAACTTTGTGGGGCGTAGGCACGGTTATTTACATTTTATAGCTGAAGAAACAGGCCAGCCCAGAAGGTAAATAGCTTGCCTAAGGCTATACAGTAAACAAATGCCAAAGCACAGAATAAACCTTCTGGCTCTAAAACCCTACTGGCTACAGAAATACAGTGTGACCCTCAGGCATCCTTTACATCTTTGTAGGAGCCCTGGTGGCTCAGTGCCTTAAGCCTGGGCTGCTAAGGCAAGCTCAGCAGTTGAAGTTCAGCTGGTGCTCCACGGGAGGAAGATGAGGCTTTCTGCTCCCGTAAACACTGACGACCTCGGAAACCCTAGGCACCGTCTGTCATCACTGTGAATCAGAACCCACTCGTCAGCACACAACCAGCCAGCAGTCACATTAAAAAAAAAACAATAAAAAAATGTAATTACATCTGAAGTACTACCCGTTCAACATGTAATTAATATTAAAAATCACATTCTTTTTTACACGAACAGTCTTGGGGTTCTGGTGTGTACTTTCCATGCAGACGCAGCCAGGTCAGCCCAGCACCTCTGCTCCCAGTGGCTAGAGTGTTGTGCAGCCTCACAGCCAGGCTCTTAGCTGTCACTAGACAGCCACTAGCTGAGGGTCATTTGCTGTCAGATGGATCTTAGGACCTGGAAGCCTGAGTCACATCGTAAGCATTGCTTGCCTTCTTTATTCTGACCCTCCCCAGAAACAATCCGATTTTCCGTGTGCTGGCTGAGTCTTTTTAGGCAGGCTCCTGGTCTGTTTCATTGTGATTCATCTTTATAGACAGTAGTCTCAGAAGTTAACACAACAACAAACGATTTTTACGCGCAGCGGCATCCCAGAGCAGCAGCCCACACAGGTACCACTGCAGTCCTGCAGACACCGTCCTCACCGGGAGGGGGCGCCTTGTATCTGGTACAGTCTATAAAACCACCGAGCAAGAGTACTTCAGCGGGGCGCCCCGAATGTGCCTTAGCAGGGGATCAGAGGAAGCTGGAAGGAGGTCTGAAGAGGAAAGGGAATGTACCTCAGAGTTTGACTGGTGACCATCAGATGAGACTCTGTCATGCGGAAGATGTTATGAATGGCGCGAGCAGCCAGCACTTGTCTCATCGCCTCATAAATCACTTCAGCGGTGCTGTCTGTTTGAACTGCCATGGATCCCAAAAACCGAACTATGAACATCTGCTGCAAAAGAGAATCTGCAAGAGAGCAATTTCTGCTTAGGACCACACTGACTTCCTGCCTGCTGTTGATCTGTGTCCCGGTGCCGGATGTGCTGGTCTGAGAACAGACAAGCTCCTTGGTTAACTTGCTTTCTGTGAAGGACGTTCTGCCCAAACTCTGAACCTTCTACTGACTGTCCACGGCCTGTGTGTTTGGAACTACTTCATCGGAGTAGGACTACCGCTCTTCCTCAGCTGAGCAGCCTGCTGGCACTAACGCCAGGTGACTGCGTAAGTGACCGTAAACGTGTCTTATCCTTGCTCTGAAAAGAAGGCCCTTTCCACTAGACAACAGAAGCAGCATTCCTTTGGCCCACCTATAAAGTCCTCTTTAAGGGAAATATTTGCAGAAATCAAACCTGCAGTTAACTGCACTCAATTTACACATGTTATTACAGAAGGGCAGTGATGAGATTTCATACAGTAATACAGAGCTCCAGCGAACGTAATCTGCTTATTTGATTCTGATGAACCACACATACACTGACACAGCTGAGCAGCAGCCCTGCAACCTGAGAAGCCTGACTTCACTTAGGTGTGGCTCTGAATGGGCACTTCCCTACTACCCAGGGCCTTGTGTGGACTGTTGACAGGATCTTCAATACTGCTGATCCTCTTGTTAGCTTTGTGTTTAAGTGCTGACAAATTGGTTCCGGCTCATAGCGACCCTGTATAGGGTTTGAGGCTTTAAATGTTGGAGGAAGCAGAAAGCTCTCTCTTTCTCCCACAGTCTAGTGCTTATCGTATGGAGCCACTGCTCTCTCCTAATCCGTTTGGATGATCTGAAAGCCAGCTTCATACAGGTAGAGCAAACCTGATCAGAGGCAAGCCTAGTAACATCGCACAACTTTTTCCCCCCAAAGCTGTAAGGAATGGCAATAGTGACTGTTCTCAAGTCTTTTCAATTCAAACGACAAGTGGAGCTTCCTTCTAATGATGTCCTTGGGCTCCTGTGGGGAAGCTGAAATCTTCCCAGCACTTCTAGTGACTCTCAGAAACCGTCTGGAGGTTCTTATATACGTTATATGAATGTAAGTCATACAGCAAGTTCTGAACTTGAACAACTTAATATCACTTTCATGCCCTCTTCAAATTCAAGAATGAGCTATCATTTGTGCTCGTTTCTCTAAATGAAACAACTGATTGCATTTCACCAAGACCGCATCTTAATGTGCCATTTCATCCTCTTTGAATTGACACTTCCATGCAGACACTAGTCACATGACTGATGGTGAGGCAGTAGTAGAAAATTCTCTTGCTTCCCCTCAGTTTCTAAACACAGCCTGCCTTCACTGAATGTGTCTGAAGGAGTTTTCAGTGAGAACAACAAAGCTGTGGGTCATGGTTTCATTCTTGTTTCCAATCATGACCCTAGAACAGGATTTCACATCCTGGCTCAGTGGCCCTGGTCTTCTACGCAGAGGAAAGAATAAGTACCTTAACAGCCCCTTCCTCACCTTCTGCTTCTGGAAATGTGTCATCCTCCGTTTCACCAAAAGGGTTGATCCGCCTAAGAGAACAGCCAGAGTCAGACCATCATGACGCTGAAAGTGACAGCTAACACTTGAGGTGTCTGTCACAACGGCAGTATTCTTAAGAAGAGCCACTTGATTTTATTTTCAAGACACATCAAGTTTGTGGTGAAAACCCTGAGACTATGGCCCCATTTTCAGCCCAACAGCAGACAGGGCTATGAAGTGAACAGTAACAGTCGGGAGACAAATGCCTTAGAACCATCCGCTGCCATGTGAGATCTAAAGTGCAGCAGTTACCCAAGGGCCAAGTTCAGAAGGGTCAGGAGAGGAGGAGGAACTGAAACAGGAGCCACAGGGAGGATGTGGGACAGTGGGTGATATTACACCAAGGGGAATGTACTCAATGGGATGAAACAAAATGTCTGCAAACTGCTGGGAGACATGTTTGCTGTCAGCCTTCCCCCAATTCACAAAAAAAAAAAAAAAAACTTAAAAAGAGAGAGCCCTCACATTTGTTCTCCCCTTTCCCAGAGGTCACCTCCCTCAGCCCCTACCTGCTCCCTCGGTTCTGATCCAGGAATTCTGTAGCAGGAAGTACAATATCGAACTGAATAGGTGTCCCAGGGGCAATCAGCTGTTCGGCTTCAGGCATACTGGTTGTTACTTTGGGCACAGTCTGGTCATTTTCCATCTCTGAGTTTTTCAGGTTTTGACTAGATTGTAAAATAGAAAAATGAATACAAGAAATCCTTCGTAACCTTCTGCTTTTCAATGAAGCGTCTATATTCTCTATGCTGATATGACTTTTACAAGTAAAAATTTAAGGGAGGTGATTTCAATTAATCCCTCAATCCATTCAATAAAGTCTTGTAAACGTTACTCAGCTACTCAGCTCCTCGGTTAAGAACGCCCATCTCCCTGCTGTCCAGAGTGCTCAGAGATCCGCAGTGTCCCTGCTGACCACATGATCTGGTACTTTTCTGTTTGTAACTTCTCCCTGGGAGACAGTTTTTTCTGAGGGCAGGGGCTACAGCTAAGTTCTTATTACTTGACACATTAACTATTTGCTTATTAAATGACAGTTTGTTCCCAAGACCCCTTACTGTCAACAAAACATTTCTCTATTCGTAACAAGTTGACCCTAAGACAGATACTAAACTCCCTACACACACACACACACACACACAGAGAGAGAGAGAGAGAGAGAGAGAGAGAGAGAGAGAGCTTTGGGGCCATGTGGCAGACACATCTGTCAGCCTTCCAATCTCCAGGGTAAATTCAGCAGGTTGGCTAGAGTAAAAAAAAAAAATTTCCCCCAGACAGACTTCTGTGTCTTTTCTGTGGGTCCTTTTCTATAGAATGTGACTAATGTATCCTAGAACGAGGGAGAAAAATCGGTTACTGAATAGTTCTCTATAATTAAAGCTGAGCTGTAAACTGTTTTATTTTTTTAAAAAAAGCCAGTCCACCTCTGGATTACTGATATTAAACAGTTACCCAGTTCCCTAGAAAGATGCCGGCTTACAGCCAAAAGGGGCCAGGGGCTTTGGGGCCACCCGATCTCTTATGTTCATATTTCAGAGTTGAGGAAACAAAGGCTCAGTCAGATGATGACTTACTTAGGCCACGTTCAAGGCAGGACGGACGCGCACTAGGTCTTCTGATTCCAAATCCAGTGTGCTTACCACCTTGCCCATGGAACGTGACTGAAGCTTTACAAACTACTCAGAGGCTTTATATCCATCTGTATGGAGCTTAGCCATTCGACGCAAGCCATGGCATCTTCAACTGCCTCATATGTGTGTTAAAATTAGGCAATGAGGGAGGAAGATGGAAGAATCAATGGCTATGAATTATGATGTTGGAGAACAGTATTAAATAGACCATGGACTCCCTAGACGAGCAGGACACTTGGAACCATAATGGGTTATGTGCTGGGCTACTAACCGCAAGGTAGGCAGCTCGAAACTACCAGATGCGCTGTGGGAGAAAGATGAGGCTTTCTGCTCCCGTAAAGATTTCCAGCCTCGGAAACCCTGTACAGGGTCACTATGGGTCGGAACCAACTCGATGGCACATAACAACAACAAAGATTTCCAGCCTCAGAAACCCTATACAGGGTCATTTTGAGTCAGAACCCACTCGACAGCATACAACAACAACAAACTGAAGAGTAAACAAATCTGTTTTGAAGAAGTAAAGCTGGATTGGTCCTCAGAGATGGGGAAACTTCTTCATCTCACATACGCTGAACATATTATCTAGAGGGCTCAGTGCCTGGAGAAAGACAGCATGCTTGATAAAGTAGTTGTGTGCTGTTGAGTTGGTCCCGGCTCATTGCGATTCTGTATAGGGTTTCTGGCTGGTGGGCTTGAACTGTTGACCTTGGTTAGTGTTGTTGTTAAGTGCTGTTGAGTTGGTTCCGACTCATAGTGACCCTGTATAGAGTTTCTAAGGAGTGGCTGGTGAGTTTGAACCACTGACCTTGAAGTCAGGCGCATTAACCCATATTGCCACACCAGGACTTCAGAATGGCCAGTAGCCCAGTGCAGAACCCAGTATGCTGCCAGGGCTCCTTATTCTTCCGGAAGTTCATGGTATATTTAATGTTCTTCATCAACGTCACGACCCTACAGCGTCACAGCAGGCCTCACTGGTAAGGCCAGCAAATAAGAGCAAGGCCTCAACAAGACTGTGGCATCAGCATCGGGCTCAAGCTGAGGATGGTGCTGAACTGGGCCATGCTCCATTCTGTTGGGCACAAGGTCGCTGTGAATCGGAGGCAAGTCAGCGGCACCTAACCATACATGCTGGTAGCTTCCTTAGGAGCTGAACTCTGTAAGCACACTCTGTGTCAACTGGTAAACGCTCATAGTCTATCGCTGGAATGGTTCTTAAGACTTGTTGCCTCCTTCCCATCTCTAGGACCTTTGTTCAGGTTCTCCAGAAACATTCTGAGGGGGTTGGGGGTTTCTTCCAGCCTGTCCTCCACCCCTGAGGCCTCTAGTCTTTTCTATCTGGTGCTACCAAGAATCTTACACCTGGTTCTCAGCAGGTCACCTCTGTCCTCAAAACTTCCAGTTCTGCTCCACTGCATAAGGAAGTCACCCATGTCGCTAACTTGAGCTCAAGTGGTTTTCTGGCCTATCCCTCTTCATGTGACTCAGTGTGAGGGTCTGAACACCGGCTCCTGACTCCAAGGCAACCAGTCCAAGGGAAGTTACTGAAGAGCCTTCTGAAGCCGTGAAACGTTCAGTGGGGTTCTTCCTACGGTTCCCTTGGTAACAGGCACTAAAGGTAGTCATCATTCTAATGTACTTTTCACTAACACCATACACAATAAAGTCCTCTACTAGTCACACAAATGGAAAATGCCACCAAGACAAAACGTGGACTACCCAAATATATCCTCCAGTAAGATTCAAAACAAGAGAAAAGCTACAAGAAAATATTCACGAAAGGACAGACAAGAACAGTAAATAAAGAGGAGGCAGTTCAAATAGTCAATTAAATAGTAAAAATAAACCATGGGACCGTCGTTGTTGTTAAAGTGCCCTCAAGTTGGTTCCAAAGAGTGGTTTTCAAGGAGCGGCTGGTGATTTCAAATGACCTTGTAGTCCAGTGCTTATTGTACAGCGCCACACCAGGATTTTGCATGGCTATTTAAAAGAAGTCATGAAAGATGTAGAAATGTAAAAAAAATACGTGGAAATGTAACATAGAAACACAGCTATGGAGTCCTGGTGTGGCACTGTGGGTTAATGCGCTGGACTACAAAGTCAGTTTGAACCACAAGATTGGTGGTTCAAGCTTACCAGCCACTCCTCAGAAACCCTATTCAAGGTTGCATTGAGTCGGAACCGACTCTACGGCTCTCAACAACAACATGAAATCAATCAGCATGTGTTGCAGATAAGGACATGGGCACCTAGAAGGGGCTGTTTCTACCCAACCTGTGAAGCTGAGGTGGTGGGGAGAGCTGACTAGCGGCCCCTCTACACAGCACTGCCTGCTGGGAACGGCCTTGGATACGGAAGCTGGGCAGGCTGGAGGCCTGGCTCTGACACTCACTTGCCTGTGATCATGGCCAGGCCCCTGTCCTGCCCCCACCCCCCTGGGGATGGTGTGTGACAAGCCAGTTACAACTCTTGTCCCATTCCCAGCAGCCGGCTGTCCCATTACCTAGGGGACGAGTTTTCTTGTTTTTTCCCGAAGCTTGTGATGGGAGTCACTGCTTCCAGCGCCGTCTGATTCAGCTTGATGGCAACGGCCTGAAAAGTCAGAGGAAGGACGCACTCAGGGGGTGGACACTCCCCTTTCAGGCCGGGAGGGGGCTGCGACACAGTCAGTGGCCTTTACCTCTGGGTTGTCAGTCAGGTAGATCTGTCTAGAGATGTTGTTGATGGCACAGATCCACTGTGGGGACAGAAAAACACACTGACTCCCAGACTCGCCCACTGAGCCAGGACACAAGTCACACACACACAGTCCTTACCTCTTCATTTTCCTTTCTGCTCTCTGCCTGCAGGATTATTCCCCTGAAAGAAAATGCAACACAGTAAAAGTGCTTCCAGGGCTGGGGACTGACTGAAGGAGGCAGCAGGGTGGGAAGGGAGGAAAATGGGCTCCCAGTCTGACTGTGCCCCTGGTTCACCTCACACACTTGGAAAAATGCTTCATAATGCTGGCCTCAGCTTTCTCATCAAGAACCCAACAAGGCTGGGCTCCCAGATCTGCCCAGTCTGATCTTCAGTGAGGCCCACCAACCCTTGCTGACTCCAATGAGCTCACCCAAAGCAGCTGGGACCCTAGCCCAGTCACCCCTCCCAGCCACACCAAAGAAGGACCATTAAGTGGCTCCACACTCCTAGAACTGGAAAATCTGCCTGTGGCAAGCCAAGGGATGGGATGAAAACAACACTGCCCCATCTGTGTGGGGCTTTCCCACTTCCAAGGATTCCACATCTGCTAGCTGTTGCTCCTCCTCTCACCCATGGGAGGTGGGGACACAGCTCATCCCTCTGTAATGTGCCTGGGAGAGTGCAGTAGCTGCCTGGGACCTGGCTAGGGTCCAAGGTCATCTCCCATCGCTGAGGGAGGTGGCATCCAGCATTACCCACACCGCACCCCCTCTCCACACTGAAACACCAACTGTTCAAACACAGGCTTATTGAGAAGCCAGCAGACACAGCAGACAAGCCGAGTACTCTAACCGGGCCGGGCTGTCCCTCTCCCTCAGATGGACCCCTTGGGCTGCAGTGTGACAGCCACTGCGCCTGGTGACAGGGAGGCCGCTGGGATGGGATCCATCGTCAACAACTGTAAGGCCCGCCACTTTAAAAGCAGGACCTCTTCTGGGCACGAGACATGGGGTGTGTGGGCACAAGCTGCCGCTGTGTTTCCTCGTCTCATTCTGTGCTCTAGCAGCCCACGAGGCCCATCACCAGAGGGACACAAGGCATGTTTGGGACAGGCTAGGGGGAGACACAGCCTTTTCTCTCTGAGCCCCTCTGTAGGCAAGCAGCCATCTCTAACACCATGTTATGCACGTAGGTCATCTCTCCTCTAAAGCCACAAATCCTCATGGAGGTTCTTAAATAAGGCACAATGGATCCCATATGGATCATGAGGGCTTGTTTACAGACAACACCAAGCACGTTCCTGAAAGGCCAACAGTATCGGGACTGCAGCCTCTCTGCCATGCCAGGCTGGCACACAGGAACGAGCTAGGAGACTCACTACCCTGATTCCCCCCATTACAACTTGTCAGGCATACGATTTTCCATTTGGGGTGGTGATCTGGAAGCAGTATCGGCGGTCTTCACAGTCCACTGCCATCACTGAGCAGTTGTCCAGATCCTGGATCAAGCCTCCGGCCACGGCACCCCTGGGCTGACACATGAGGTTTCCGCCTTGGGTGAAGAAGTACAGTCGCTCCCAGGTGGTGGTGACCAGCCCTGTTTTACTGAAGGAATCGTTGTTTGAAAAAGCCCGTTAATACTCACCCTGCTGCCTCTTTGTGGGTATTGGGGGCATTTTAGAAATGTGTTTCTTCATGTGAAAAGGAAACGCTTTATAAATAGTTCACGTGGCAAGAGCAATAAACGAGGTGCAGGGAAGCCAGAACCATCTGAGAGGCTCTGGGCTCCGCTCGCGTGAGGAATGCCAGCCCATGGCAGCTGCCTTCTGGCTTCTCTCGCTGGTGTCTGAGCTGGAGTCAGTCTGTCCCCAGCGGGAAGAATCCAGCACTAGATCACTTCTCTAAGACACGAGCTGGGGTACTCTAAATCCCCATAGTCGCCAGCGTCACACATCCCAGAATCTTAGGGGCTTTCACCAGATTGGGTTTTGCTACAACTGGGAGATTATTCTTGTTTTGTGGGCTGCTTATAGGAGGACAATTCCGTTTCTGGCAAATGAGATGTATCCCTAAAGAATTAAAGGGGACTACTTAGCCTATGAGCTCACTAAGTTTCTAGACCTTTGAGGAGCTGCAAACCCTGGTTAGAAAACAGTTGGTTATTCCTTTTACATAGCCCGCATCTGAGAGATAATGGATCTTTACTTGATTCAATATATTCTGGATAATAAGCATGTGTAAGACACTAGGTTTCACACTTCAATAATTACAATAATAAAAAACATGGTAACAGCTAACTGATGTGATGTTATAGGGTAAGCAGTGGACTGCTAACCATGACGCTGGTGGTTCAAATCAAACAGCTGCTCCTTAGAAACCCTATACAGGGATGCTCTGAGTTGAAACCGACTCAACAGCACACAACAGCACTGAAATGCTTACTAACTGCTAGAATTAATTCATTTCAACCTTGAAAGAACTTTACAAAGTAAGTACAACTATTACCTTCATTTTACAGATGAAGAAATCAAGGTTTAGCCAAGCCAGAGTCTCTGCTACAAAGAGCAAATAAACGTGACCATAGTTTCATTCAATGTGGACATTTACGGTTAAGGGTGTTCAGCACGTGAGTGGACCTATGATCTACGTGCACCTGAAAGCATGCTGGTCCTTAGACGGTCACATCCACAGTGGGGCTCTAGTGCACTGCACGCACCCTTGGCCTGGGAGGAATGGGAGAGGGTGGGCACTACCTCTCAGAGTCCAGAAATGCCCACGGTGACCCAGGACAGGCCTGCAGTGTCCCACCGTCCATGGCACTTGGCACGGACTCACCAGCTATGCCCCAAGCTCCTGTCTCCAAGCGCTCTGGGTCCCCGGCCTTTGAGGATCCCGGTGCTTGGGCAGGTAGGTGCTGTGCCGGGAGCCCTTCCCTCCCAATGACCTCTCAGACTTCCAAGGGGCACAAAGGGGCTATTGAGGAAAAGAGGAAGAGCAGGCAATGCCGTTCTCACTTTCTAAGATTAAGGTATCCAGCCTTCTGGATGAGGTTCCTGTTGATCTGAGGTGCAGCTATATCGGAGTCTGGGGTGTATGCAGATTTGTCAACAGAAAGCAATTCTTGCTGGGACACCCGCATCTTTTCCGCTTCAGCTTCCAGCTCCACTTGAATGCTTAGGACAGAAGGTGCTAGGTCAGTCCTCATCGACCTCATCTGAGAAGCAGATGGCTGAGCCATCACCCACTCCCCACCCTACAAGGGAGAGCACCCTGGGGAGTGGGTGATGGATGAAGCAGTGGCCTTCTCCATGGCCAACCCCCACCCTCTGCCCTCTGAAGAGGCCTCAAGTGCTGGTGGGTCTCAAGGTGCGGCATTACTGATAGCATTTACACAGGGTGCTGCTTTAACTGAGACTTGGGAACACCACTGGGTGATGCTAAAACCCAGCCACAAAGCTCTCTGCGGACCAAGTGGTACCCAGGCTCCGAACCTCTGGGGAAACCGCAGGCTGCAGGCCCTGTCAAGGCTGCCCTCAGAGGCTGCCTGTTGGGTACCAAGGAAAGAGGGGATCAGCAGTTCGTGCTGCCCACCTCCAAGGTCAGGAAGGCTCAGGAGTAGTACCACCGTGCAGCCACAATGCCGAGGGCCATAAAGCTTTCTGGGACTGCAGGCTCCTGCTGGCCCAGGGTGGCCGGAGCACTGCAGGCAGGGAGAGCAGTCGGCATCCAGACTGTGGGACGTTAACCCCTAGAAGCTTCGGTCTTCAGACTACCCCAGCCAGAGGGGGCAGTCTGGGTAGCAAAGTCCTAGACATAGTCTGTCCCAAGTGGCCCATCCTTCTGAGCAAACAAACTGCAGGAAAGGGGCAAAGGCGATCAGGCACAGTCACAAACACCCAAATCGGAAGAAAGCTTGGGGCCAACTAGACCAGTATTTCCCTCAAAAACTCGAAAGGGTTCCGCAGTAAGTCTGGCTTTTTAGGTGCACAAATTCTCCTTGTGGAAATTCACAAGTCTGGTTTCATCTGTGATGCATGTAATCACTGTTAACTTTGTGAACTGACACTGGGGAGGGTGGTGGGGACAAGTCACAAGAGGCAAGTAGAGACCTCATGAACTGAACCTGCTCGTCATTGCCAAGGTCAGGGGAATGGAATGAGAAAGAGAAAAAAGTTCAGCAGAAGTAGAAAGAGGGAGCCACTATGGTTCTTAACCTTTTGTGAGTGACAGATGCCCTTGGGACTGACGAAAGGTCAGGGCTGTTTCCCTGAGAAAGGACCAAGCGGCATTTTGAATATAATTTGTAATGTCAGGAAGAGTACAGTAACTGCCCCTCCCAGTGCCCCCCTCCATAGAAATTCCAGGTTCAAAAACTCTGAGCAGCTCATCTGCCACTCCCAGGAACAGAAGGGACAAGGTAGGAAATGACTGCCTCCAATGTCCTTTATTAATGGATGGCGGGGCACCTGTGCCCATGTTTCTGAGATGCCATCATGTGCACTTTCTGTAAAATAAGAGAGGACACAGGAAAGCAGGTGGGGATGTACCCCTGTGGAGTTAGGGAGTGGACAGAGACACGGGCCCCGAGGAGTGGTGGGAACCTCCCTGGTTCTGAGTGTGCCAGAGTACCTGGAACACCTCTCTCACGGGGAGAGGACCTCAGAGCCCTGCACCAGCTGGCAGACAGAGCACGCTGTGTGGCAGGAGTGATCTGTTTGCCCATGCACAATGCACATGGCAAAGTTAAAATTCCTACAGTGAATCAAAGGTTCAATTTGGGCACACTGCCTGCTGTCTGCTGCCCCTGTAACTAAATGCCCCTTGCCGTCCATGCGGAGCAGGCTGTGTGGCCACTCTGACTTTAAGGCCTGGTCACCGTCTTGGCAGGCTGGCTGGTCAGTCAGCACTTGGGTCAACCTCTTGATGGCTCATGCAAACGCTGACAAGGAAGAAAGCCTGCCTCACAGGTGTCGTGCTGGCCACTCAGAAAGCACAGCTAGCAAGTGAAAAAATAAGAGGCAGAGATGGCGTCCCCTGACACTGGGAAAGCCAGGGGTTCTGAGTAAAAGCAGGATGAGGAAGAGACACACAGAAAAGACAGGAAGAGGGGGTGCCATTAGGAAGGGGCAATTTCACAGGCTTTCTTGTTTTACTTTCTCCCTAAAATAAAATGGCTTAGGGGCTGAACCCAATGAAAAGGCAGGGAACTGAGATTGCATTTCACAAATTGTTTGTATATTTCTAAGTCTAAGCTACGTCACTGGTGATGCCAGCTTTATAACTGTTGGCAGCTTTTTAAATAAAAAACAAAAAAAAGGGGTTTGCACTTTTATAAATGACCTCTCATAAACTACCTCTCGCCCCAAGTGTTGGTAATGAATGGTCAATCCTGCCTTTTTATTAGGATTAGTTCATTCAAAAAATTTCCAGCAGACATTCGCCTATATAAATCCCATTACCTAGCTTTAAGATGTATTTTTAAACAAATCCTGTCCAAGATAATCAGCAACTTTCTCTTCATTTTTTCACATGAAATACAGTTCTAAATGGATATGTCTACTTTCTATATTTATTTATCAAGTACACCTGCTGAAACGCGTATGTGTGTACTCCAGAAATCACAGAACTCACAGGGCTGAGTTCACCTGGAATGAAACAGGCTCGATGCTGGCCTGCCTGCCCGGAACGCCTGCTTCGTGTCCTAGACGTGGGCAACAGCAGCCACTGAACATTGGTTCAGTGCAGTGGGGCAGGGCTGGCTGAGAGTGGGTTGGAACTTTTTAAAGAAAGCGTTTGCAAATTGGTTATAAATTAATGTGATGGTTAATTTCCTGGAAAGTTGGAGCACTTCTGGCTGTGGGCCCCATGAGCACTCAGAGAAAAAAAGCAAAGACCCCTTTTACATCCAGTGCAAGTCAGAACTGGACTCATATGGCTGCAACATGTGAAGCTTCATTGGTAACCAAGGGGGCCCTCAGGACAGGAAAGAGGACTGAGGAAGTGCACTGTATGGCTAACACTGGGCTCCACACAGGCCAGGAACGGCAGACATCGCTGCTCCTCAACAGTGGACCACTGACACCCCCAAATGTCAGTGGAGTAGACGGGGGCTCTCGATCCTCCTGCTCCCACCCCCAGGCTGATTCAGCAGGAGGCTGAAGGCACACAAGCCCCAAGCCAGAGAGCAGCGTTACCTCTGAACCATGTCAGCAGCGGAGGCTAATAAGGAGTCCATGTTTTTGGAAAACATCTCTGCTCCCTTCTTAAAGAAGTTAATCTGAAAGACACAAATAGGATACTCTGAACATCATCTTAGGTGATGGATTCATTCTTGGGAGACTGACACTGGCTGACTGGTGCATCCTAACCCACAGCCTGCTGTGTCCCATCACCCCCTGGCTCCCAGCATCCGACTGCAACTGAAAGAGGCTGTGGACGCTGGTGCTAGGGATACCCAGCTATCCTGGGAAGACTAAGAATCAGGAATGATGCCAATGTTAGTTCTTGTATATACTTGGTACTTCAGTAAATACTATTGGTAAGGTCTTCATCGTTATGATCAGCTTTTTGCAGGGGTGAATTTAGACAGTACGTTTTCTTGAAATCATAGATTAGCTCTTACTTACCTTTGTATCTCCAAGTGCCATATAAGTGTGTGGTGAAAGACAGACTTACGCACACCACCACCAAGAAACGGACAAGCCTTAGAGGCAGCGTGGCTTGTGGCTCTCACAGAAACCAGCCCTCTCCTGAAGACTTGCCATCTGCCTGACCCCTTACAAGCCACCTAGGGCTCTAAGCACAGACTGGGTGGGGGGGGAGGGGTCACTTGCCTGAAGTACGGCACCAGGAACACAAGGCTAAAGACCCTTTAAGGTCTTCCCATCTTGATACTAAATTATACAAAGGGATTATGTATACAAAGGGTGCTGGTGTGGTGCTGTAGGATAAGCACTGGACAGCTAACCACAGGTTGGCAGTTCAAACCCACCAATCAACTCTCAGAAACCCTATCCAGGGCAGCTACCGTCAGAGCCAACTTGACGGTATACAACACAACAAACGTATGCCAGAAGGTGGTACCACGGTTAAAGCGCTCAGCTGCTAACCAAAAGGTGACCCAGTTGCTGCTCGGTGGGAGAGAGATGCTCTGCGGCCCTAAGACCATAGGCGTGGAAAGCCCAAGGAGGCTGCACACCACGTATGCAGCAGAGCCCAAGCACCACGTGGGGTCTCGATCCAGGGGAGACCCGAGGACTAGGCAGGTGGAAAACGAAGCTGCAGCTACTGGTTCTCATGCCAACAATACAATTCTTTCCTTCCAAAGACTTCCATCTATTCAGTTCCCAGAAAGTCTGGGTCCTCTGACACACCAATAAGGGCAGGGTATGGGAAAGCGAAGAAGGCATTTCTGACACTTTCAATCATTCCACACTCAACAGCTCAGGTTTCTGTGCCTTCTACAGCATGGTTTCACAAAAATCAGAATACTACGTATGAACTGCTCCATTTTACAACCCGAGTGCTAAGAGGCCACGAAACGAAAGCACACACAGAGCCTGGATGTGGGAGGTTCCTGGAGGTCTGGCCCCAGGTTGCAGGCACAGAAAGCCACCTTTTACTCTGCAGAGGCTAGAAGGTGATACCAGTACCGTTGTAACATCTTTGCACCTGTTCTTCAGACATCCTGGGCAAGAAAATGCACCCATGCCCTTCATTTTCACAGGAGTAAAAACACACGTTGATTACGATTCTCCTAATGCAAGAAGTCTGAGTGGTACAAATGCCTAACGTGCTGGCCACTAACCAAAAGGCAGGCCGGAGGTTTTAGTCCACCCAGAGGTGCCTAAGAAGAACAATCTGGTGATCTACTTCCAAAAAAAAATCTAGGGATCTACTTTTTGAGGAAGGAGCTCTGGTAGCGTAGTGATTACGAATTGGGCTGCTAACCTCAAGGTCAGCAGTTCGAAACTACCAGCTGCTCTGTGGGAGAAAGTTGAGGCTTTCTGCTCCCGTAAAGATCTGCAGCCTTGGAAACTGTGTAAAGGGTCACTATGAGTCAGAACTGACTCCATGGCACATAACCACCACCACCACTTGTTGAAGAGCACAGTTCTATTATGACAGGCATTGGGGTCTCTATGAGTTGGCACAGACTCAGTGGGAACTGATTGCATAATGCAAATAATACAAGTTCTCATTCCTTGATCTCAGAAGCATATATAAATCCTACATAAATATCCAAGTCTGATGTTAAATGGGAAATCTGCATTTCTCCTCCTCTCCTCTCTAACTTCCTCTGGAACTGATATTACACAGCTCAGGTCTGTTAGTCTGTAAACTCATAGGACAGGGGTTCAAGTCATCCCTGAGCGAACATCTGATGAATGCATGGAAACGTGGAAGGAACGTTCCATGCAAATATGGCTATAGAACCATGGAAACAACCCTGGTTCTATAGCCATATTCCACAGTGTTTACCCTGTATAGACAACAGGATTCGTCAACTCTGTGTGCCCGTAAACCAGTATAAGGAGGCCCTGGATTATGGGCAGGTTCCATCCCTAAATCTGTCTTTAAGTTGAACTTGTACAAGTCAGAATAGGTAGGTACGGTTTGTATCTAACATCATCAGTTAGTCAGCTGCTTGTCTTAGTATACAGTGTGACACACTATGCATAAAAAACATGAAAGAAATACTTAGATACACTGAGACATCTTAAATGTAATAATACAGTGGTGGTGGTGTGCCACAGGGTCGGTTCTGACTGTATACAGTTTCCGGGGCTTAAATCTTTATGGGAGCAGAAAGCCCCATCTTTGTCCTGTGGAGCAGCTGGTCGATTCAAACTGTAGCCCAACTCATAACCCACTACACTACCAGAGCTCCTTAAACAATATAGTAGTAGTAGTAGTAGTAATAATAATGCTTTGATAAGCATCACAAAGTTGCACCCATTTCTTACTACAAATCACTGCACATAGCTTGAATTTTTAATACAGTGTCAGCTTTATGGGGGATGTTCGTAACTACTGGTTGTACGTAAGCTGGGGGTTGCCTGAACACAGATTATAAAACCTCAGCTTGTTTGAAGGCCTGAGGACTGGAAACCTGTTGAGCAAGAAAAGGCAGGTGTGGAGTCAACACACCTCCACAAAGGTGGGTGGTGCTGAGGAGCCTGAGTCACTGGCACGCCATCCAAAGGTCCAGCGTGCCCCAGGAGGAGCAGGATGCGTGATGGTCACACAGGCAGCAGTTAGTAATGCTGGATGCTCAATAAACATTGGTTTAAAAGGGCTGACCAGACTGAAGCCTCCAAAGACTTAACCAACCAGTGCCAAAAAGAAAGAACTATGGTTTTCATTAGGATTAAGACATCTGTAGCATAAGGTCTTACGTCTTGAAAACCAGATGACTGTCATGCGGAAAACAGAACGTGTCATTCCCAGTCCTGGAAAATGATGCTCCTGACCCCCAGGAGTGACAGTGTGCTCACAGGGGCTGTGTCCATATGTTTCTGCAGCTGGTCTCCCTGCTCCCCCGGGCCAGCAGCAGTCGCTTGGCAAGTCCAGCCTAGGAGAAGGGCTGTTTTCATCGGCTAGGGAACACAGTGAAAGCAGCTGGAATCAAGCGCTACTGCCATCCGTCTGGCTTCACGAGGACCTTCTCGATCCAGCCGCTGTCCCAAGCCCATCTGTGTCAGCCATGAGGCTCTAGAGCCCACCATCTGGTCGGGGGCCCCTACATGCTCCCAAGACAAGGACTGGTGGTCATGAGAGGGTACTGAGAGGACAAAGGGGCTGCTGCCACCTTGATTGAAGCTCCATAGGCACGGCTGAGGGACAGAGACAGTGCAAGAGCACTCGACTGGACTGGACGCCAACGCCTAGTGGGAGGAAGCTGGACGGCTCCCAGAGACCCACTGAGGACTGATGTTCACAGCTGGACAGAGCTAGCTTGTGGTTTTCCTTGCTGCGGCCTAGCTTTACCCGGACCACACAGAAAAAGGCTGGTATTCTACCAAGATTTCCTGTCTGAAGGCAATACTTGACTTACTGTTCTCACTGCAATAAACACATTAAGAAACAGAAAATTCAACTTGGATTTTAAAAGACCCTGTCTTGTTCCTCTTTTCCCTCAATGAAACTGACATACTTTTTAAAACATATGTGTTTTAAAAATGTATTAGAAACCCCCCTGTAAGACTGAAACTCGAAGTAAACACATGAGCAGCCATGTACGCTTGCTGGCAACCACTCTGCTCCACTGGTGAGTGGAAGAGGAGGAAAGGCAGCAATGAAGAAATGGGCTGAGTTCAACCACAATCCATTAACTCCCGTTGACCTGGAGATGAGCGAGAGAAGAGGAAGGGCTAGTTGATCCAAAGTGTGGTGAAACCTGGGGACACCTGAGCACATGGACAAAGACATAGCCACAGAAGGCTAGAACTGAGAGTAAAGCATCCAGCTGATATGAAGTGAGGGGAGATGCACAAGAACACCCAAACTTGCAGATAGTACCCATTTGACCTAGCCTTGATGGTCTGATAATCAGAACTTGACTAGAGTAAGATAAAAAATAACATAATTTTTCATAAAGGAAACAAGGGTAAATTGCTACAATTTGATGAACTTGACCTATACTCATGGAGGTAGTAACTCTAAATTACCAACAGAGAGGGAAGGAGTCTTCACATCAAGTATCAATGCTAGCCCCTTTGTATATAAGGTAGATAGGGATGGGCGGCTTAGGTATTGGATACCTAAAATGAGGGGGCCAGAAAGGCATGAAGTGACTGGCTTACAAGGTTTCAAGGGAGAGTTTAGTTTAAGAGTGTGCGGGGAAAGATAGAGTCCCTACTGAATAGTTTTCATCTTGTCTAGATGGGGCTGGTGAAAAGAGATGGGGATAAGATTCTTATGATTCAATAGTGAGTAACTGTTATCATGACTAATTGCGACTGTCACAATTGTAAAGGTAGAAAGCTTTGTAACAAAAACGGGGGAGTAGTTAATCTTACAGTCCAGAAACAGAGGACCCTAGGACCATCAAGGAAGAAGAGCACAAGCGGAACGTGGGACCCTTTCCAGAGAAGCAGCGACACCAGAGATGGAGGAAGAGATGGGGACATGGAGAGAGGTAGCAGCTGAGGACTCTAGATTCATGGAAAGAGAGGGACTGAGAGCTGGCAGCCAGGAGGCAGGCTTGCAGAATGTGCCCTTTGGTGGTTTAAATTATTATATATGCCTGAGTGTTTGAGAAAAAAAAAAAAAAAAGGAACTAAAATGAATAGAGAAATACTGTTAACTGATGGTACATGGAGGGGATTATAATCATTGTAATGAAACAAAGTATATGATTTGTTGAATGTAAAACTGATGATCTGCCCTGTAAACTTACTCAATTCACAATAAAAACTTAAAAAAAAAAAAAAGTATTAGAAAAGTAATCGATGCTCCTTTCGTGTCCAGGCTTTTTTAAAAGCTGGTGATTTTTTCTTCTCAATATTTTGCTTTCTCACATCGCTTTGTGTTCCTAAACTATCAACGGAAAGAAGATGACAGGTGCACTTTTCATCCGCCGGAGTAAGCTTTTGGAGTTGATATAAGTGAAGCTGGGGTGTAGTGAATCATCTGCTGTCTCTTCTAGCCATAGTCTTGTAACTCCCACAAACAACATTTCTGCCTGCTGCTCTGGGTAAGAAAAGGTGGGAGAAGACTTACTGAGAGGATTCAGCTGTGGATGTTAGCAGAGTTCACTGTAAAAACCTGGGACTCCAGCATGAGTTTACAATGAACCATCTCAGAACCAGGAGGGATCTCACTACAATCAAGAAAGAGCCAGGAGTGGAATGAGTCCTTTGTACCCTGAGATCTCTGCAAATTAAGCCTCCTCAACCAGGACAGCAAGCTGTGTCACCGGGGGAGGGGCAGACGAGCAGCAGATGGAGCAGTGGGCTTCTCAGCCATGGAGCCAGTCAAGCTGAGTGACTCTGGGCAGGAAGCTTACTTCAGAGTAGAGTGCACCAGGCAGTTCAGGGGCGGAGCTAGCTTTCCTGACCCATGGAGCTAGGAGCAAGTGCCTTCCGGCTGAGGCTTAGGGTGGAAGGCTCTGTCATTTGGACATTTATCAGCAGCAGACTGGAATTGACCTTGTTCTGTAGCCTGCTAACGCCCTGCTACCCTGTAACTGTGAGCTCCATGGGGCCGCCGCACTGGATGACTGAGAAGAAGCAGGGAAGGAGAGTAGGTTGGCGCCATCATCAGGGTTTTGTAGGAACCCCTGCAGGATGGGAGAAGGTGCCAAGTGAGTACCACCAGCCTGACATTCATACACAGTCTTGTCCCCCAGTGTGGGTTAAGTCCTCATTCTTAGACTGAGGCCTCCCTTAAGATCAATCACTAGTAGACCATCTCACAGAGGGAAAAGAAGCCAAATAAATACTCTGAGAACTAATAAAATATGAAGACCAGCGGCCACACTGCCCTCTACTCTAGGTACTAGGGTGCTGGCATTCACCCTGCCGACGGAACATTTGACAAGCAGCCTCTAAGGTTGGTGCTTGCAACGCGGAGGGGCAAAGGTGTGAGCAGACTCCAAGGTCTGAACCTCGCCGCACCGACCTGAACAGGATGCTGCTGCCAAGAAGACTGGGCCAGGCCTGCTTTCACCGGGGTTAGCCACAAAGCAATCTCCACCCCAGGAAGGCTTGGGATGCAGGCCAGCACCACCAGAACATGCAGCCTGACGGGCTCAGCTGAGCATGATGCCGTTCAGCAGACAGCTCTCCCAGGGCCGAGCCTCAGGTGGCTCCCAGGGAGGGTGTGCATGTGGGCTCCTCCCATGTCAGGCTGTTCACCACATCCTGCTGAGGTCTCAGCCCTACCTGTCCACGGGCAAAGCCCATCAGGGGTTCCATCATGGCGATGCGCTTGCGGTACTGCAGCGCGTTCAGGGCACAGTAGTACTGCAGCGATGAGAGATGCTGCTTCCGCCGCGCAGCTGCAACTTCACTCACCACCTCCGTCTTCACCTGGAGGAGAGGCGAGAGAGAGGACGTCGTCACGTCATCTAATGCAGCCAACAATGCTGGAGAGCATGTAGCTTCAAAACATGCTTGTTTGTTTATGGTAACCACTTTCATGGCCCAAAATAATACAGGTGAGGATCCACCTCAAAACACCCCAGGAAAACAACCAAACTAAAAGCACTAGAGAAAAAAGTTAAAAGGACTACAGCCAAAAGATGATGGTGAGTAGACCCTACCGGAGTTTAGAGGCCATGTCAAGACCAGATTTGATGCATTAGACACAAATGACCAAAACCCCAGAGCATCATACACGAAGAAAGGAAAAGGTCAATTAAAAGACAGGAAAGAAAAGGCCAAAATGGATGTCTGAAGAGACTCTGAAACTTGCTCTTGAATGTAGACAAGTTAAAGCAACAGGAAGAAATGAGGAAGTAAAAGAAATGAATTGAAAAATTCAAGTGGCCGATCTAGAAGACGACGTCAAGTTATTATAATGAAATGTGCAAAGACCTGGAGTTAGAAAACCAAAAGGGAAGATGGCATTTATCATTTCTCAAGTTGAAAGAACTGAAGAAACAATTCAAGCCTCTGGTTGCAATATTAAAGGATTCTATGTGCAAAATACAGGAAGCATCAAAAGAAGATGGAAGGAATACAGAGTCACTGTTCCAAAAGGAAATGATCCATGTTCAACCATTTCAAGGACCAATGGTATTGAAGGAAGTGATTCAAGCAAGCTGCACTGAAGGCATTAGACAAAGGCAGGGCTCCAGGAATTAAAGGAATACAAACTGAAATATTTCAACAAACTGGTACAGCGTTGGAAGCCGTCATTTGTGTATGCCAAGAAATCTGGAAGACAGCTACCTGACCAACCGATTGAAGAGATCCATATTTGTGCCAATTACAAAGAAGGGTGACCCAATGGAATTCAGAAACCATCAAACAGTATCATTAATATCACATGCAATAAAATTTTGCCAAAGATAGTTAAAAAACAAGTTGCATTAATACTTCGACAAGAGTTGTGAAAAATTCAGGTTGGGTTCAGAAAAGGGCGTCATCAGGGGTATTGCTGCTGATGGCAGACGGAACTTGGCTGAATGCAGAGAATACCAAAAGGTGTTTACTTGTATTTTATTGGCTATGCAAAGATATTCAACTGGGTGGATCATAACAAACTATGGATAACATTGTGAAGAGTGGGTATTCCAGAACACTTAATTGTGCTCCTGATGAACCTGTACATAGACCAAGAGGCAGCTGTTCAAACAGAGCAAGGCGATACTAATGGTTTAAATCGGAAAGATGTGTATCAGGGTTGAATCCTTTCACCATACTTACTCAATCTGTCTGCTGAGCAAATAATCTGAGAAGCTGGATTATATGAAGAGCTGGCATCAGGATTGGAAGTAGAGTCATAAAAAACCTGTGATACGCAGATGATAACAACCTTGCTTGCTGGAAACAAAGACGTCTTGAAGTACTTACTGATGAAGATCAAAGACTACAGTTTTCAGTATGAACTGCAACTCAATGTAAGGAAAACAAAAATCCTCACAAACGCACCAATAAATAACTTCATGATGAAGAGAGATATGATTGAATTTGTCAAAGACTTCATTGTGCTTAGATCCACAATTAACACTCATGGAACCAGCAGCCAAGACGTCAAATGTCTTATTGCAATAGGCAAATCTACTACAAAAGACCTCTTTAAAGTGTTGAGGAGCAAAGATGGTAACTGTGCTAAATTGCATCTGACCCAATCCATAGTATTTTCAGTCACCCCATACACATGTGAAGGTTGGACAGGGACTAAGGAAGACTGGGGATGAATCGATTTGAATCACAGTGTTGGGGTGGGAAAGTGACAGCACCGTGGAATACCAGCTGAACAAGCACATCTGTCTTAGAAGAAGTACAGCCCGAGTGAGCCTTGAAGCCGGGATGGTGAAACTTTCTTGTAATTTGGACCTGCTATCAGGAAGGACCAGTGCTTGAAGAAGGACATCATGCTTGGTAAACTTGGGGGTCAGCTAGAAAGAGGGAGACCCCCAATGAGATGGGCTGACGCAGTGGCAGCAGCAATGGGCTCAAACATCACAATAATGAGGATGACACGGGACCCAGCAGTGTTTTGTTCTGCTGAGCACAGACTTGACGGCACCTAACAATACAGTAAAGAAAAGAAGTATCAAAGTTTTAACAGTTCAGTGTCTGGGAGGCTGCAATGAAGGGAAGCCAGTGGTTTCTGATTACAGAACCACATAGTGAGTGTTACAGTCCTTTAGGAAGCCACACAGCAGTATGCATCAAAAGACATCGACAATTTGGTTCATTCACAAGACTGTATTAAAAGAAAATAATTAGTTGAAAATTTCACGTAACAGAAGAAAAAAGCATATACCTGAAAACACTAAATGTTATTCACAACAGCAAAAACCCGAGATAGCATGGTTGAAAGAACCAGAGTCAATTTCCAAAGTCCAAGTCAGGTTTCCATCCGAGGTACCCAGGACAAGTTCGACACTCCACTGTGGTGAGTAGGAACTGGTCTTAAACGCTTAACACCATGAATTCACAGCAGGAAGACACACAAGGAGTATAAGTAAGTAAAACAAAAAGCAATATGCCACGTGCTTTTACCTTTTCATTCTCCTTTTTTTTAGGAAGCTTGCTATATTTTGCCATTGAGAGGTCATGCTCTAAAAATCAAATGACATTTTAGTATCTCCACAGGCTGAAAGGCAAGAACACTTAAATTAGCTCCTCCTTCCCACCTCACACCTGACAGTGGTGGCTGTCGTTGAGACCGTGAGTGGTACAAACGGTTAAATGCTGAACTAGCCAAAAGGCTGGCGGTTCAAACCCTCCTTGGAAGACAACTAGTGATCTACTCCCAAAAGGTCACAACCTTGAAAACTCTATGGAGCAGTTTTATGTATACAGAGTCACAAGGAATCACCCCACACGAAACTCACACACATATTTAACCCACCCAATGCGTCCAGACTAGAGAAGAAGGGCCTACCATTGCTGGCGAGTCCAAAGAGATCCTTTAAAGTGCTTACTTCTGAAAAGAGAAAAGGGAACACCTCAGTGATCAACGAAAACTCAAACATGCCAACCTTCAGCTCTGAGCTTCATGTGTATAAGGATGCGCACAGGGAGCCCTGCCCACAGGAAGCCCTGCCCACAGGCCCTCTGCTCTCCTAGAGATCCCCATCTCATTGGAGCTGTGGCTTCAGCTGCCTGCCCCACGCCCCACCCCCTACTGACCTTGGGTTTCAGCCACCCTGTCCAGGGACCCTTCCTCTCTGACAGCGCTCGGAATCTGGGACCAAGCAGGTGCTCCGGGGTGAGGACTAGGAGGCCTGGTAGCCTCATGGAGACTGACAGTATATAAACTTGAACTCTGAGGCTTTGTCCCTAAGATCGAGGACCTTAACACATCTCTCCTCAGAATGCGCTGACTACACTCAGATTTTAGCAATTTCAGTCCCCGCCATTTTAACATCTGACTGACTTATGAAAGTTGTCGCTCACAAGGAATATGGGGTTTTCATAGTAATGAAAATATTTGGAGCCATCTGATCCACTGGTTTTGTACCAAGTCAACTATTTCCCAATATGGGGGCTGCACCGAGTATTTAGGAGCCTTGGTGTGGCACTGTGGGTTAATGTGCTGGACTACAACATTGGTTTGAACCTCAAGGTTGGTGGTTCAAGCTCACCAGCTGCTCCTTGGAAACCCTATACTCTGAGTCACTATGTGTCAGAACTGACATGACAACACTTAACACAACCACCACCCAGCATCTAGAGAAAAGTATTACGCAAAAATACATCCACTGAGACTTTCTGTAACTGTGAGCCACCGATCCCGACTGCGGGGGCAAGGTTTTGCCTCTCTATGTAATTGTCAATCAGCAACATTTCAGAGTCTCAATCAAGGGTTCTATTTACACAGCCGAACTGATCTATTAGTTAGTTATTCGTTATCAAGTTTTAGTGCAGTTAACGCTGGCCTGGGGCAGGGCTTCTTCTATTAGTGTTCCCTGGAGCTTCTGGTAACATGATTACAGGAAATTTCAGAATGAGAAAAATGTATCTGTGTCTTTGAGATTTGCTTAGACTTATTGCATCTTTCTGCCTATGCCAAAAAAAAAAAAAAAAAAAATTCAGTGACACATTCTTTAAGAGAAAGTGCTGTACTGGAGAACTCGACTTGTTGTTTTGAAGTGCTGTCAAGTTGGTTCTGACCCATAGCGACGCTGTGTAGGGTTTCCTAGGAGCAGCTGGTGAGCTTGAACCACCGACCTTGTAGTTCACACGGCTTTGCAGTCTGGCGCATTAACCCACAGCACCACACTGGGACTCAGGCTTAGACTGCGGTTTTTTTGGGGGGTTGGTAACTCTTTATGTCAGTGTCCTAGAAAATTCTAATTACATATTCTCAGTGAAGAAGAAAAAACAAAAGGACTACGAAATCTGGATTCTCCTTTTCTAAGATAAACTTCCAATAGAATCTTAGTTCTTTTTTATATTTACTTCTTAGCAACCTCAATTTCTAAGCAATGTACAGTTATTTTACGGTTTTATTTTTGTTGGCGATCCTAAATGCCAATGAGAGTCTTTGAACTTATCAGATACCCTCCCTCACTAAATATGAGCTCCGCCAGAGCAGGGCCCCCAGGGTGCAGTCTGCCTTGTTCTCAGTTTCCATCCCAGAACTTAGTACAGAAGCAAGCAAGCATATCCTCCCCAAGCCTCCTGTGACATTCCAAACCATGCAGTCCATACTATCAGCCTTCCCATCTCTGTAGACTTGGTAAGCATTTATTTACGTCAACCCCAGCTCTGAGACCCCCAGGAAACCTTCCCTGGCACTCTAACCCCTAAAAGGATAATGGTGTCTTTTGGGGTACAATTTCTGTTCCCATACATCTTGTCCTGCTACCCTCAGCACATTGTATCACAGTTATTTGGTTCTGAGTCTGTCTTCTTTTTAGCTTGTGGCCTCCTTGACGTGAGGCAGGAACACAGTGGGGATCCAGTAAAAGTTTGCTGATTTAAACTACCCAAACAAAAGTCATTTCTCAATAATTCACAGGACTAAAGAGATGAATGTAGTAACAATTACTATTAAATGAACCAAAGGGCATTTTAGAGGTAAGTGGCCCTCAGCTCAATACTTTACCTGTGAGATCCTTTTCTCGAAACTGTATAATATGTAGAACCATTGTGTCGGCCAACTGTTTAGCCAGCTCAGTATGGAGAACGTTGAGCTGAAAGACAAAGAAATCTACTATTGAAAATTACACCCATTATTACTGACCTCATCTTACTTTACCCCAGATCACAATGACATTTCTGTCACTTCCTTAGCACTTCCTTAGCAACTAAATACTGTTCATGAAGTAGGAAGCGATCTAGGTCTAGGGGTATTAGAAAAATGAACTGTATGGTTCTAGTGGCCTGGCACCAGGGAGCTCCGCAGTTACTCTACACCGCTGGCTCTGTGGGGCGGCCACACCAGCATGCGCTCCGGTGGCTGCTGTAGGTATAGTTTACTGTCCCTGCTCACTTTCACACCACCGCTGTAGAAGAAGAACCCTCCCCAGGTAGACCTCAGGCCTCCCTGCTCTCCACACATAGCAAGGTGACTTATGCAATCCCATCCTCACTGGATTATTTTATCAGCTGGTGATTCTCTCTCCCTTCCTAAATCAAGCCTGTCTTTATAAATGGTGTCAAAGTGACCCTACAGAGCAGCACAGGACTTTTCCGCTGGCTTTCCAAGGCTGTAAATCTTTTCAGAAGCAGACAGCCTCGTCTTTCTCCTGTGGTGGAGTAGCTGGTGAGTTTGAACCTCAACCTTACGGTTAGCATCCCAGCCCTTCACCCACAGCGCCACCAGGACTCTATGCAGATGGTGTAGGAGGAGTAACGATTAGTATCACTGTCGTTCCTGAGCACGTTTTATGTGCGGGCGTGGTCATTCAGTGCTCACCCCGCTGTGAGTTACGTATTATCATCCTCAATTCACAGATGAGATACACATTACTCCATTTCATCTTTTTAGCAGCCCAATTAAGGGGACTCTCCTATGGCTGCCATTTACAGATGAAGAAATGAAATCTCAGGGAAAGTTAGTGGCTTTCCCATGGCATATACTTCAAAGGCAACACAGTCCCCAGGTGCTGTCTTCTGAAGGATCAAGGGATTTGTGTCACTGAAGGTGTGGGACCTGTGAGCTGTGTGGGGCAGTCCTTTGTTAAGCGCAGTACTTTCGTTGAGGAGTCTGGAAAGATCATAGAGTACCTCCCAAAGCTTCAGCTGCCGCATCTGTAAAATGGGCGTAACACCATCTCCCTTGTATGGTTGCTTGTACAACATGGCAAAATCTAATGGGCACACTCAGAACACTGCCCGGCACTCAGCTGGCATTTGATAAATGGACACTGCCACAATGACTTGTCTCAAGTGGAAGCCTCGCTCTGGAGGAAACCACTGGGCTTGGAAGTCTGTGCGTGCCTTGCCACATGAAAGAGCTGATGAATCCAATGTGTTCTACTATATCACAGAAGCCACAAGTCTTTGTTAGTGGCTGAGTTATTCTTTAATTTCGGAGTCAAATGACTTGTTTTGAACCTTCTTCAACCTGGTTGAGGCCCAGGAGTTGAGAGAGAAAGCCTCAAAGGCTCCCTTCCTCAGTCCAGGTCTGGACTCCCCTGGAGCCCGCTCCTCCCATAGCCATAGCAGGTGTGCACTTCAAGGAGCTTGTTTACAGACTCGCCCACGGCATGGACGGACCAGGCTGTCAGAGTCACGGAGGCCCCATGGATCAGAACTCAAGCTTGCCTGCTGCTGCACCATCTTCACGATCACTGGTCTGTTTGAGTCCATCCCTGTGGCCATGTGTCAATCCACCTCACTGAGGCTGGCTGTCCCTGGCCTTCCAGGGGCCTGCGCTGTACCAAATCTCCTGTCCCTTTTTCAGCCACCGGTCCCTCTTGATGACATGTCCAAAGCCAGCAAGCCCAAGGCTCATGAAATATTCTGTGGCCCATGGGCTAATTTAGAGAGGCAGGCTGCCAGGCCCTTCTTCTTAAACTTAGCCCAGAAGTTCCTCTGAGACCTGTCCACCATAGGTGACCTGGCTACATAGTTGACATGCCAGTGGCAAGCCTTCCATCAGCACAGTAACATACAAACTAACCCAGTATGACAAACTGATAGACGGACAGTGGGCTAAACATTCGAGCTGTCACTATGTTGTTGTTGTTGTTGTTAGGTATCGCCAAGTCAGTACCAACTCATAGCGACCCTAGGCACAACAGAAGGAAACACTGCCCAGTCCTGCGCCAACCAAACACTCACTGCCACGCTTGAGCCCATTGCTGCTGCCACTCTCCTAATCCAATTCGTTGGGGTTCTTCCTCTTTTTCGCTGACTCTCCTCCTCCTCTTTACCAAACATGATGTCCTTCTCCAAAGACTGGTCCCTCCTGACAATAGCTCTGAAGTATGAGAGATGAAGTATGACCATCCTGCTGTACTTCTTGCAACATAGATTGGGTTGTTCATTTGTGTGTGAGTGTGTGTGTGGTGGTGGGTAAATATTTTAAACTGGAAATCTTGGTTCTGGGGTTTCAACAACTCACCCCATTTCCTGAGCAGTGCTCTTGTGGAGGAGACAACCACAGACTTGAGAGGCAGCATTGGCTCATATCCCCACCCCCGTGTTGTTTATTCACTGCTAACGTCAGAGGGTGAGGGAAGAAACAGTCTTCCCTCACCCTCCGAAAACAAACACACAAACTCACCTTTGACCCCACTCTAGTTACATTTCCTACTCCCCTCCTCTTCTGGATAGACAACCACCCATTTGAAAGTGAGCCATCGTAGTGGGGCAGAGGATGAAGCCCACTGAGAACTGGCTGACCTGGTCACTGTTCTGTCCCCAGTGCCAAGGCACTATCTGCTGGGAACTGGTCAATAAACATTTGCTGAATGAATAATGGAGTGTTTAGCTGATTTGCTGAATGAATGAAAATACAACCAGGACAAATTTATATGAAAGTTTCTGATTTTCCAAACTAAAGACCGTGTCTACCTTCATCACAATGCTCACGCATTCAAATGACACCTGCACATTCCTGTTTATTTTTTTTATCATGATTTTCTCTTTTTAAGTACTGTAAATTCTTTGAAAGATGGGACTGTTTCTATCTGCCTAATTTTGTAGAAGGTTATTCATAAAACAATAGTTTGGGAGCTCATATGTTGTGTGTGTATATACATACACATATACACACATAAATATATGGACTCCTATTGTAGCACTGCAGGATAAGCACTAGACTACAAACCACAAGGTTGGCGATTCAGTCACCAGCTGCTCCTTGGAAACCCTGTATGTGGTACAGAGTACAGACTGAAGAACAGGCATATGAAACCTTTCCTGGGAAATGAAAGGCTACAATATCTTCCTTCTGGTCTATTTCTTGTTCCTGTGTATCAAAGTCTTTCCCCTCAAGCTAGAAGCAAACCTAACCATATTCAGCCTCCCTTTGAAAAGAACTTTGGTAGATCACCAGGCTGAGATCCCAGATATTCAAGTAGATACAGAACCGACTCGGTGGCACTTAGCAACAACAACCACCTGTAAGTGGAAAGTGGGCCAACCGAAAGATGAAAAAACCATGCGAGAAAGAACCATAACAATTTGTCACACTGCTGCTACCTTACCTCATCCACTACCTTGGAAAAATAGTGGAGTGTAGAAATCACTTCTTCGTCTCCTTTGCCAAGAGCAAAATTCTAAAAACAAAGAATAAAAGAGCCAAGTATCATCAGAATGCCAGAGGCCTCAACACCACAGCACAGCCCAAAGGACCCTGGCCGCCATGCCAACTTCCTGCCTTCACTCAAGAGCACATCATGGCAGGCTGTGAAAGCAGAGTTCTGCTTGTCCCACCCCAGCAAAGCCACCCGCTCGCATTCACACCCTTCTGCTGGGACACAGTGGCATCTTTATTTAAGCAGCTGTTTCCTGGAGTTGCTTGGGGTCGATTCATTTGTAGTTCCTCAAAGACTATGGATCCTCAAGGACCAGATGATTACTTACTTCTGTAGGCCAATCAGAATATGTCATAGAGGCCATGGGATGATCACTAGTTAGAATTTATCAGTGTAAAGGGAAGAGAAGACAAAAGATCATGGAAAGAAAAAAGAAACTCTTAACAGATGCCATTGGGTAATTCCTTTGAAGGACCTCTACTTCAAGAAGTTCTGAGCACAACACCACACACCCTGTATTGATTTACCTGCTTTTCATACGCCAGCAGTTGTTTAGAAAGCTGTTGAGTGGCCAAGCACATCTCATTCTGTAGAGAGAAAAGTAAGTATGATCTGTCCAATGCATTATGTGGTCACCAAAAAAGAGCCACCTCAGAAGAGCCCCTTTAAAAAATACTATGTATGGAGATTGTAATCATTGCATTGAAACTATGAGTATAAAACGGGTGTTCCCCCATGTAAACAAATCACTCAATTCACAATAAAAACTTGGAAAAACAAAACAACAACCACAGAGCTAGCATCATACTTAAAAACGAATGAATGCCCATAAACTTTCCCCGTGTTGAAAATGAGGAAAGAATGGCCAATCTGACCACTATGATTCAACACAGTGCTAGAAATTCTATTCATGCGCAATAAAAGAATGCATAGGAAATTTGAGGCATAGAGATCATAAGGGAAAAAATAAAACTTCCTATTTGCAAAAAAAACCCCAGAAAATATGTTTGTGCGTGTGACACAAGAGAACATTTCATTGAAAATATATGTGGAAGATAAGGCCTGGACAAATCAAAAGGTTAAAGCTTACTTGTTTTTGTTTTCTAACCCTTTACAAATTCTGCTCCTTCTGGTTAGTTAACAAATGCAGCAAGTGAGTAGAATGTCTAAAGATGATGCTAATGCCGGAGGTACAAAGTGATGGACTCTGTCCTCACCGGCTTACTGAGGAAGCCAACATCAAAACCCGCAAGTGTGATGAGAACTGCCAAGGAAGATACTGGATGCATTAGGAGGCTAAGCCTGGAGGACCAGACGGTGGCTAGGAAAGATGTCTGTCCCCTGAAGGTACCATCACTTAGTCCATTTCCTCCTCCCTGTGGGTCTTGTTTCCATTTCTCCTTCTTTCCCACCCCTCTGAATTCTGTCCTAGAATCGATGCTGCCTTTCTGACCTTGAATGGTTTGATCTTAGGTATTCTAAGGTGATTCTATCTAACTAGTGCTGCTGGCCTCCCTATTGCTTGGCTGAACACTGATCTACAGACCTGAAGGATGAGCTAAGACCACCGTCTTGGGGCTCCACCAGTCTCTTTCTAACCAGTAAGTCTTTTTTATGACTTGAAGTTTAGTTACACATTTTTCTCCCACTCTATCCAAGATTTTTTAATGTGATCCCTTTTAGAGCAGTTAGTAATGGTAGCTGGGCACCATCTAGTTCTTCTGGACTCAGGTTCCTGGAGGCTGATGTTCACATGGTTTCTTGGTCCACTGAACTAATTGATTCCAAGCACCTTCAATCTTTATCACTCGTCTTTCCTCTGGACAGGGAGAGACCAATAATCGCACCTTAGAGGGCTGCCCATGAGCCTTTAGGATCCCAGTTGCTATTCACCGAAGTAGGATGTAGAATACTGTCTTTGTGAATTGTGCTGTTGCTGTTAAGTGTCGTCGAGTCGATTCCGACCCATAGCGACCCTGTATAGGGTTTCCAAGGAAGACTGAACTTGCAGTTCAAACGACTTTGCAGTCTGACGCATTAGCCCACAGCACCACACTAGGACTTCATGCACCTAGGAGGTAGGTACATTTTCAGGTATGTGAGCTGAAAATTATCCCCATTTTACATCTGAGGAGATGGATGTTCAGAAGTGAGAAATACTCTTCTGACATTATTCACTAGGGATTGACAGAGCCAACACTCAACTCAGGTCTAAATAAAAAACTCAAGTTCCTCACATTACATTATTCTGATTCAAAGTCCAGAACGGTTACTACTCAGGTGGCAGCCTCCCGGGACCTTTAGATCTGACCATAATTCCAGTACTTTAACTTCAGTCTGGGAAGAGGGGGTCTAAAATTTCAATTCTAAAGGGATTTCCCGGAGTGCCATCCTTTATGAAACCCAGGAATAACGCCTTAGTTTTTAGCTGCACTCTTTGATGAATCCTTTTTAAGACTTGTTTTAAAAGATAATTTGACAAAAGGCTTATTGACAGTACCTCCCATGATTTCAACAGAAACTTTCTGTCAAGGCAGAAAGACAAGTGGTTAGCAAGCCTGAAAGGAAAGCAGGGTTTTTGGCAGGAGAGTGTTTTATCTTACCATGGCACAGAGAGCTGACTAACTGCGTCTGTCACCTGAAACCACCCAAAGGCCCTTTGGCAGACAGTGCCATGCATGGAGAATCGAAATGGTGAGTAAGCAGGGGTAAAAGAAGGCCATGAGGTGTCAGAGTCACAATGGAAACATTTATTTGGAGTTCTGGTGTGGCGTCGCATGACAAGCACTCAACCATAAGATCGATGTGAACCACCAGGTTGGTGGTTCAAACTCATCAGTCACTTCTTGGAAACCCTATATAGGGTCATTAGAAGTCAAACCGACTGGATGGCACGTAACACAACATACTGAATCCCTGGCCAGAGATGTTGCCTGAAGCCAAGTGGTTGGAAGTCTCTATCATTCAGGTGTTTGCCATAAAGCTGGAGGTCATGGCCACACTCGCTCCTCATGGCAGGGTGTACATGGGGTGGTGAGGAGAGCTGGGGAACAAACACTGACCAGCTGTGTTTGGAGCAGACCAGAAGATGCTGTTGGCCGAGGACTCTGACTTTACTCTGGAGGCGGTGGGAAAGTGCTGCGAAGTCTGGGCAGGAGAATAACAGATGAGACACGAGCTAAAGAAAACCCAAGTGACTAGGTTGTTGCTGACAGATGCTGTTGAGTCGGTTCTGATTCAGAGCGACCCTATACACAACAGAAGGAAACACTGCCTGGGCCTGCCTGAGCCAGCCTCCCGAGTGTCGCTGTTTGAGCCCATTGTTACAGTCACTGTGTCTGTCAACGTTGTTGAGGAAAGGAAACACCAAAGGGGGAGAGAGAATGTGTGGGGAAATACTCAAGAGACTTTGAGGAATTCAAATAAAAAATGAAAAGGGGTCTGAACCTGAGCCACAAAGAGGGTAAGAAAACACAGAGCTGATGAGGTGAAAACAAGATGTAGTAAGTGCGAGGAAGCAGGAGTCAAGAGAAACCAGGCTTCTGGTTTGGATGAATCGGTGGAGGAAAGTGCCCTCAGCGAAGGAACTCAGGAGAGGTACTGGTTTGGGAACAACATTAAGAGCACAGTTGGGATGGGCTGACTTTTAGGTGGAGATGTCCTGAATTCAGCCCTTCACTCAATACCTATTTACCAAGCACTTAATGGGCCCAGGGAAGGTGTTGTGCATCAGAGGTATAGAGAGCCTGTCTTCTGGAGAACGCCTACTCGCTGCACCCCAAGTATTCTGACAGACAAGAGCATAGGGCACTTGGGAAGACAGGCCAAGGGCCCATTGGTTAAGGAAGGAAGGAAAGGTGCTAAGAGACACCTTCTCAGACTTGAGAATAGTCTGAAAGGTTGCAGAGGCTATTCACCAGGGCAAGAAATGGATGGGGGTTCCTACTAGTAAAATAAGCATGGTCTAACAAAGGCAGGAGGTGTGCAGAGCATCTGGTACATTCACACACAAGACTAGAGGAGTAGGCTAATGCTCAGCTCCCCAGGAGTTTCATGTGCCTTGCTGAGGAGTTTAAACTTATGTCCTGTGACTCTAGGGAGCCACAAGTGTCTTAACAGGGGGAAGCGAAATGAGGTGTTAGTGTGACTGATTGTATCTAACTGTATGGTGGAGGGAGAATTGAAAGTGGATGAAATTTTGTATTGGAAGACTGATGAGAAGAGTATTTGAACAGCCCACGTAAGACCTAAAATCAACAGGCAAAAGTCGTTTGCAATACAGACCTCTAACTTAGGAAAGGGACAAGACTGAAAACAGAGATTTACAAATGACTATCATGATGCAGGATAATGCGCTGGACTGTAAGGTCAGTTTAAGTCACAAGGTTGGTGGTTCAAACCTACCAGCCTCTCCTTGAAAACACTTTACAGAGTCGCTATGAGTCCAAATCAACTCAAGGACACTTAACAACAACAATCATCCTGCTGTGGTACTGTATGGTAAGCATTGTGATGCTAGTCACAAAGTTGGTGGTTCAAACCCACCAACTTGAAGTTTAGGAGTCTTGGAAACCCTACACAGAGTTGCTATGAGTCAGAACTAATTGTTGTTGTTGTTAAGTGCCTTCGAGTCGGTTCCGACCCATAGCGACCCTATACAGGGTTTCTGAAGGTGTAAATCCTTACGGGAGTAGAAAGCCTCATCTTTCTCCCGTGGAGCGGCTGGTAATTTAGAACCTCTGACCTAAAGGTTCGCAGCCCGATTCGTAACCACTACGCTACCAGAACTAATTGGATGTCACTTAAAACAACAAATCATTGACCTGAAGAAGCCCTGGTGGCTCAGTGGTTAAAAGCACTCAGAGGCTGCTAACCCAATCATCAGTGGTTCAAACCCACCCACCACTCCACAGAAGAAAGATACGGCAGTTTGCTTCTGTAAAGATTTACAGCCTTGGAAACCCTATGGGGGAGTTCTACTCTGTTCTATAGGGTTGCTATGAGCCAAATTCAGTTGGATGGTAGAGGGTTTCGTTTGGGGGTTATTGATGTGACCAGGGAGTAAAGAGAGACAAACTAGAGAAGGCTTCTGATGGAACTTTAGAAAACACCAAGACTTGTGGAATAGACAGCAAAAACATACCAGGAAAAAATAACACCCGAGAGCAATAGGTAGAGACTAGGAAGAGTCCCAGGAGAGATCTTATCACAAAGTGGGAAGATCATTTCAACAGGGTGTTTGTAACAGAATCAGGTGCTGTCCATGGACTGAGGGTGGAGAGTAGTCACAAACCATGGCAGCCCCTATCATAGGGTGGGGATGAAGACCAGACTAAGTTGCCTTAAATAAAACAAATATCAAATATCCAATAAGGAAGTAAAGAAAGCATGTATATACTACTCCTTCAAGAAAGTCCAGATCATAAACTATCACATAATTCACAATAAAACATTTAAGGAAAAAAAAAGAATACTCCCTTTGGGAATCACAAATTCCAAACCACTTATTTGTCATGAACATTAAGTGACATTTTGATCTGCATTATCATTAAAATTTCTGTACTTTTAATGACCCATAAAATCTTAACATGCTCCATTATATGTCAGATGTCCCAGGACAAACTTCAAAAACATCTATTTCTGCAAAAATAAATCAAGTAACTGTCAAAAAAAAAAAAAAAAGACAGAAAGTCAAGATCAGAGGACCAAACCTATGTTTGAATCAAGTAGCAATCTTAGTGTAGAGAGGCATCATGTTGTTGTTGTTAAGTGATGTCGAGCCAGTTCTGACCCATAGTGACCCTGTATAGGGTTTTCAAGGAGCGGCCGGTGAGTCTGAACTGCTGACCTTAAAGTTCAAACCAACTTTGAAGTCCAGTGCATTAGCCCACAGCGCCACATTAGTCCATAGCTACTATTATTATAAGACTTGGAAGATGGTCAACACTAAGAGAACACATGGTATGCCAGGTACGGATGATATTCAATCCTCAAAATAGTCCTATGAACAAAGACCACGATCAACTGGCATAACAGAATTCACCAAGACAATGTTCTGCATCCTATTTTGATGAGTAGCTACTGAGATCTTAAAAGGTCATTGAGTGGCCAGCTACAGGGTATCTTTTGGTATCTCTCTGTGTGCAGGAAAAAAGAATGATAATAACGGAAGATGACGGGACTCAACCAGTCCAGTGGAACATAAGGACACTAGCCACCAAGAGTCTGAGATCAGAAGACCTAGGTGATGCCTGGCTACTACAACCAACTGCTCTTCCAGAGATCACGTTAGAAGGTCCTGGATAGAGTGGGAGAAAATATTGAAAAAACTCAAAATTATGAAAAAGACTGGGCTTACTGGTCAGAAAGAGATGGGAGGAACCCAAGACTATGGTTCTTGGTCACTTTCAGTTCTGGAACAGACCTCACTCTTATGACTCAATTTTCAGTCAAGTGGTAGATAGATATATAGGAAGAGCAACAACACTGCGCTCACTATGGAATGATCAAATGTTCAAGGTCAACAGGGCAACGTTTATGTAATGACAAAGATGAGAAGGGCTGAGAAGGTGGAATGGGAATAAGAAAGACAGGGAGGAAGTGGGATAACTTGTTACATGGAAGGGATGGCAATCATTAAGATGAAACAGTGTGGGATTTACTGAATGCAAAATTGCTGATCTTCACTGTAAACCTTCACTCAATTCACAATAAAAAATTTCAGAAAACAAACAACAAAACCAATCCCATGAGATGAGTGTTATTCTCATCTCTGTTGACAAATGAAATTCAGGCATCAAGTGATTTGCCCAAGATCACACCGCAAGCAACTGAGCCAAGACTGGAACTCAGACCTATCTGAGACAAGGCCACACGTAATCCCGTACCCAAGTGAACGACCCTAGACCAGAACAGTCTTTTGTGCCAATTTGAAAACATCCAATACCAGTATGACAGGACTCTGAAGATCATACATGCAAACCTAGTGCAGAAACCCCAGTCCAAGAGGTTGTTTTCAGAAACTCCCCAGGCCCTCTACGTGCCCTCATACCTAAGGCTGCACACACATTTTCTCTCAGTCCCTGACATGTAAACTTCAATTTGACTAGCTTTTTGAGCTGTGAAAATGTATTGATCAAAACAATTTTGAATAAAAATTAATTCAACAAGAAAAGTCACTGTGGAATACAAAAAGGAATTGGGTCCCACTTCTAACAGCCTACAAAACTGCTGGGCTGCTCTTGTACAGTGCCAATAGTCACCTTGGAAGTTCACACTTACACTCTGCTGCCATTTCTGGAAGCCAGCGTGTGAAGAGTATAATGCACTGGGCTAAGAGCAAGAGTGGAATCTTTGTAGTCAAAGACCTGAGTTCAAATCCTGGTCCTGCCATTTATCTCTTGTAATACCTTAGGCAAGTTACACAACCTCTCTGATTCTCAGTTTCCTCATCTCTAAACACACACTATAATAATACCTCTCCCTTGTTGTGAAAGCTGAATGAGTGAATACACAGAAGGTTTTCGACCCCGCCTAATGTGTGGAATTTGTCTGTGTCTAATAATGAAGGGAGGCTACTATTTTTGTTAAAATTAAAAAACAACAACAACAAAACACAAGTTTAGCTAAACTGACAAAAAAGAGAGACAGAAAAGATGCAAGTGACTAAAATCAACGGGACCATTACTAGGCGCTCCAGTAGAAACCGGGATCCTAAGGGTACACCGTGAACAGCTTTGTGCCAACATTAGGTAGCTGAGATAAAATGTACTCATCCTAGAAACACATTGCTGTCGGGAGGCGTCAAGTCGATTCCAACTCAGATGGCCCCATGTGTGTTAAACAGAACCCCCAACGGGTTGTCAGCTGTGGCCTCTGAGAAACATACCACCAGGCCTGTCTTCTGGGTTTGAATCACCAACCTTTCCATTCTTACCATGGTGCTTAAATGCTAGTGCCAACAGGTACAAGAAACATTAAAACAAAACAAAACAAAAACACCTGATTCAACAAGAAATAAAAAACCTCAACAGACCCATAACAACTGAGGAGATCAAAAAGGAATCTCCCAACCACTATTCTGTACTAAATGGCTTCTGGCTTCACTGGGGAATGCTACATTTAATAAAGAATTAATACCAATCCTTCTTAAACTCTTCCCAAAAAATGAAAGGGAACACTTCCTAATTCTATGAGGACAGAATTACCCTGATACCAAGATGGAGAAAGACATCACAAGGTAATGATAGACCAATATCCCTTATGAATACAGATGCAAAAATACCTAAGAAATTACTAGCAAACCAAACCCAATACCATATTAAGAAGACAATACAGCTTTATCAAGTGGGACTTACTCTAGGGTGGGAAAGGTAGCTTTACGATAGAAAAAAATGAAGAAGATGAACCACACAATCATCTAAAGCAACATAGAAAGAGTATTTAACAAAATCTAACATTCATAATGAAACAATCAACAAAATAAGCATAAGGAAAATCCCTCAATATGTTAAACATATTTATGAAAACCCCCACAGTCAACATCATACTCAATGGAGAAAGACCAATCCTCTTAAGATCCTCTTAAAATCAAGGGATGTTTGTTTTTAAACACTGCTATTTAATTTTGATCTGGAAGTCCTAGCCAGAGCAATTAAGAAAAAGTCATGGTGTGGTGTTGTGGGCTAATGCGCTGGACTGCAAAGTTGGTTTGAACAAGGTCAGTGGTTCAAGCTCATCAGCTCCTCCTCAGAAACTCTATGCAGGGTCGCTATGGGTTGGAACTGATTCAACATCACTTAACAACAACAAATCAGGAAGGAAGACAGAAAACCATTCCTTTACATAGATGGCATGATCCCATACAAAGAAAATCCTCAAGAATCCATAAGAAAGTTATTAGAGCTAATAAATGAATTCAGCAGAGTGGCAGGGTACAGGTCAAAAAATCAGACAAGGCTGTCTGCTCCCATAAAGATGTACAGTCTAGAACAGATGGAGCTGTTTTACCCTGCAGAGGAAAGATGAAGGAAGAAAAGACACAGGCAGGAATGTCACGAGAGATCCCTCTAGCTCTGGGGGGACTCGCTCCCTCTGGGGGTAGGGGAGGGTGTCTAAAGAATTCGTCCCACCAACTCACTGCTTCTCAGTCACACAGGAACAATAGCATCACTTAGAAGCTGCTTACTGCAAAGCAAAAGTATGTTTCAGAGAAAGAAGCGGGTCTGTCTCCCTGGATGGTGAAGACCTGGTAGCATTAAGGAGCACAGATGAAGCCAAAGCGAAAGTGTGCTTCAGAGATAGAAGTGGGTCTGTCTCCCCGGGTGGAGAAGACACTTTGGGGTTGGGATGCACAAACTTATACAGGTATGGGGGGTCTCTTCCTCGAAAAGTGCACTCATGCATATTAATTAGAAGGAGTGGCATGTTGAATATTCATGGTTTTTTAGTAAAGGTGCACAGGCTTCTTGGAAATGGAGTGTTTTCTGCTGTGAGTCAGAATCAAATCCATAGCAATGGTTTTTTTTTGGTCACAAAGCAATCATAGGACATTCTTTTCTGTTAACATGACTTTCTTGTACAAAGTGGATCCTGGGAATGGTTTGCACAGTTTGATTACAAAGAAAGCATTTCCTAAGATACCAAGTTAAGTCTTTTAAAGTTTTAAAAATCTTTTAATGTTTTTAAACTTCTTAAAGTTGTTGTTAAGCGCTGTCGAGTCAGTTCTGACTCAACTTGTTGTTGGTAGATGCCGTAGAGTCTGTACCAACTCATAGCGATACTATGTATACCAGAACTAAATGCTGCTGCCACTATGCCAATTCATTTCATTGAGGGTCTTCCTCTTATACATGATTCTCCACATTACCAAGCATGATGTCCTTCTCATAATATATATGAAGTATGAGAGACAAAATGGCTATCCTGGCTTCCAAGGAGCATTCTGGCTGTACTTCTTCCAAAACAGATTTCTTTGTTCTTCTGGCAGTCCATGGTACTTTAAATGTTCTCCTCTAACACCATAACTCAAATGCATCACTTCTTTTAGGGTCTTCAGTATTCATGGTTCAACTTTCACATGCATATGAGGTTACTGAAAATACTATGGCTTCAGTCAGGAGCGTCTTAGTCCTCAAACTGACATCTTTGCTCTTGAACATCTTAAAGAGGTCTTGTGCAGCAGATATGCCTAACACAATAAGTCGTCTGATTTCTTAGCTGCTGCTTCCATGAGTGTTGGTAATTGATCCAAGGGAAATGAAGTCTTATGGAAACTTCATTCTTTTCTCTATTTATCTTGATGTTATTTTTGTTTTCTTTACATTGAGATGCAATCTATACTGAAGGCTGTAGTGTTTGTTCTTCATCAGTAAGTATTTTAAGTCCTCTTCACTTTCAGCAAGCACGGTGTTGTATTATCTGGATATGGCAGGATGTAAATGAGTTTTCCTCCAACCTTGATGCCATGATTTTCTTAATATAACCCAGCTTCTCAAATTATTTGCTCAGCATACAGATTGAATAAGTATGGTGAAAGAATACAACTCTGGCACAAACCTCTCCTAATTTTAAACCATTCAGTGTTCCCATGTTCTATCTGAACAACTGCCTCTTGGTCTATGTACATTTTCCTTATGAGAACAATTAAGTGTTCCAGAATACTCATTCTCTGAAATGCTGTCCATAGTTTGTCATGATCCATAAAATCGAAAGCCTTTGCATAGTCAATAAGGCACAGGTAAACATCTTTCTGGTATTCTCTGCTTTCAGCCAAGATCCATCTGACGTCAGCAATGATATTTTCTGTTCCACATTCTTTTCTGAATCCAGCTCAAATTTCTGGCATTCCCTGTCGATGTACTGTTGCATTCATTTTAAAGTTATCTTTGGCAAAATTTTACTTACATGTTATGTTAATGATATTGCTTGATGATTTCTGCATTCTGTTGGGTCACCTCTCTTTAGAATGGGCACAAATATGTAACTCCTCCAATCAGTTGGCCAGGTAGCTATCTTCCAAATTTCTTGGCATAGATGAGTTTTTCATCAGTTTATCGAAGGATTTCTATTTGTATTCCATCAGTTCCTGGAGCTTTGTTTTTCACCAATGCCTTCAGTGCACCTTGGACTTCTTCCTTCAGTACCATCAGTTCTTGATCATCTGTTACTTCTTGAAATGGTTAAGCATTGAAATGTTTACCTAGATGATGGGGAAGGCAACATACAAGAGGGAGGTTGGTAGAAGAACAATGAAGGTAGGGAGAGCATGGGGAGGAATGTAAGGGAATAGAGACAAATACTGTTAACTGATCAAAAAACCCATGTTTTTACTTCAAAAGTAAAAGCAGAAATGAAAGAAAGAAAGAAATCCCAATCAGACTCACAAAGTCAACTACAGAGGCCAGCTAGTAGCTGGAAGAGAAACTAAGGCTGCAAGAACCACCAGGTGTCACTAATACTTCTGGGGACAGCCTTACTGCCAGCTGCTAATAACATCTGGCTTCACTTCAACCTCCCCTACTTTCTCAGTCAAATATCTAAGATGAAAAGAGGTAAGGTGCTTAAACACATTTCATGGAGAGACTCTATTAAATCCATCCTCAAGAGATTTTAAAAATTGTGCAAAACTCTTAAAAAGAAACAAAATTATGGGAGATACACAGAATCAAGTGTCATACCAATTGTACTAAATACAACATTTGAGCAGATTTAACTGAGTGTATACATACTGCAGCTCTTTCTAAGTAACCAATCTCTGCGTTGTCAGCGCACTCGAAATGTACAACTGTCTTCATGGGAGTTTCAAGGCATATTTAACAGTTAGAAGCCAGATGCAACTCCAGGGTCTAATATAAGATACTGAAAATAGCCATAGCTTCAATCCATAGTTTAAGCCAAAGTAATTTCCCTTAAACCAGACACACTCAGTAAAACTGCTCACTCAACTTTAATGTAGTTTTCCTCTCTCTTCCTCTAAGGCGGGGTTGTTGTTTCTAAGCGTTGTCAAGTCAGTTCCAACCCTGTATAGGGTTTCCGAGGAGCAGCTGGTGAGCTTGAACCTCTGACCCTGTGGTTCACAGTCCAGTGCTGATCTTACAGTGCCACACCAATTGGCAGGGGTGGGGAACCTTTTTCTTCCAAAATGTATAACATTGTGGGCCATACAAAATGATCAAGTTAAAAATTAGCCTGCTATATTTGGTCAAACATTTATACTCCTAATGAGATGGCTGGAGTCCTGGTGTAGCACTGTGAGTTAATGCGCTGGACTGCAAGTTGGTTTGAACCTCAAGGTCAGCGGTTCAAGTTCACCAGTTGCTCCTCAGAAACCCTATATAGGGTTGCTTATGGGTTGGAACGGACTCGACGGCACTTAACAGCAACAATGTGATGGCTGGAACTGCGGTTGCCTTGGCAGGGCTAGACCAAATGATTTTGCTGGCTTTATATGACCCATGGAGTCCTGGTGTGGCGCTGTGGGATAATGCACTGGACTACAAGGTCGGTGGTTCAAATTCACCAGTTACTCCTTGGAAACACTATACAGAGTCCCTGTGAGTTGGAACCGACTCGATGGCACGTAATAGCAACAACAGTGCGGCCTGTGGGTTGGACATTCACCGTCCCTGCTCTGAAAAGAACATGCACTTTATCCGATTCCAGGAATTTACCATGTTGCCTGGTTTCTGAACATTTATCATCAACAGCATAAACCTGGTTTTTAGAATACAATAATGACATTTTTCCTCTTCCTCAATGTCTCTGTCTTAAAAAAAAAGAAATCTGAAGCCTCTATTAGTATAATTAAGGAGCCCTGGGAATACAGTGGTTACAAGCTGGGCTGCTAATTACAAGGTCAGCAGTTCAAACCTACCAGCTGCTGCACCGGAGAAAGATGAGGCTTTCTGCTCCAGTAAAGATTTACAGCCTCAGAAACCCTAGACAGGGTCGCTGTGAGTCGGCAAACCACCACCACTACCAGTAATATAATTCCGGGAGTGGAGTGGCTCCATTTTTAAATTAAAAAACAAGGCACCTGAGCTTTCAAAGAAACCTGGAAACCAAGTAGCCCTGAGCAGCCAATCTGAATGCAGTTGAAGGCTGTGTGACTCTGTGGCTGAATTGGGCTGGGCCCAAAGCCTTTCTCACTAGTGCCTGAGGCAGGAAACGCAGGGGCCGGGGGAGGGGTTTCTGGCCAATAGCAGAACCCATGTGATGGTCATGTGGCATGAATTAAAAGCTGGTCACATCCTCTAGGAATGCAAGACCCATTTAATTTTGGCAAAACGTAGTTTTCTAGTTCAAAAGGGAAAAAAAAAAAAGGCCTAATAGGGCGTTTGGCGATCTTCAAGTAAATGATTCAGACTGAGGTGGAAAGGCAGAAAAGGACTGGGGGAACTAAATGGGGGCGGGCGGGGGGGAGGGGGCGGTTAAGGGTGTAGCTAGGGGAGGGGTGGCAGACTCACAGTCCCCTGAGTCTTGGGGCATTTATACCTCAAATAGGAGACAAATCATTTAATGACAATAATCAAAATATTGAGCCACAAATAGGCTCAATTAGAAGGCCAGGAAAAATTCCTCTTTTTCTTACATTAAGAGTATTTAAGGAAAAATCCAAAGATATACGTAATATGAAGAAACAGGTCTTTACAAAAAAAAAAAAAAAAAAAAAAATTCAAAGGACAAAGTATTCACCTCTGTGAATTCTGAAGGTCTTACCGGCACAACAAACAAAATCCTAAAAGAGCACTGGATTCTTCTGGTGGGTGGATAAGATGAGCTCTAATTACTACTTTACACACACATTATACCGTTCACAAGTGTGTCTCTCCAGCCCTGAACTCTGGATTTGAACTTTCAACATCTCTCCGTTTTGATGGTCTCAAAATCAGCCTTTCAATTTGGATGTGTACTCTCCCATCCTTGCCCCAACACACACACACCCTGCTTCTCTACCATCTGAGGGCTCGCTGAAGTCAAAGACCCGAATGTCTTCATGATTCTCCCTTAGGCAGGCTCCCTCTTATCACCAAGCTGCCTCCTACATGATTCTGAAACCCCTGTCAGTTTTTTCCAAGTTACTGTCACTTCCCTAAGTCAGGCCACCAGCCCCATGCTTCGTTATAAGAGTTTGGGCTTGGGCTTCAGCAATGTGTAACTGGGTTTACTGCTGTTATGAGGTGCTGTCCTCCAACTGGTTCCTACTCATAGCGATCCCATTTAGGGTTTCAGAGGAGCTGCTGGTGAGCCTGAACCACCGACTTTGCAGTCCAGCACATTAACTCACAGCACCACACCAGGGCTCCATATAACTTATCTCTTGACCTATAAAATGGGGATAACATGCCCCCATGAAAATTGGTGGGGAATTTAAATGAGATAATCAATGTATAAGCCTCTGAAAGCCTGCCTGGAAGCTACTTTTGTTGTTGTTATGTGCCATCGAGTCGATTCCGATCCACAGCGATCTTGTATAGGGTTTCCAAGGAGCAGCCGGTGAGCTTGAATCACCAACCATGCAGTTCAAACTGACTTTGCAGTCTGACGTATTAGCCCACAGCGCCACACCAGGACTCCGCCTGGAAGCTAATAAGTAATTGTTGTTGTTGTTGTTATGTGCCCTGGAGTTGGTTCCGACTCATAGCGACCCTGCACAGGGTTTCCGAGGCTATAAATCTTTACGGGAGCAGAAAGCCTCATCTTTCTCCTGCGGAGCAGCTGGTAGTTTCGAACTGCTGATTGCGGTTCGCAGCCTGATTTATAACCACTACGCAACCAGAGCTTCTTATTAATTACTTAGTTAATTACTTAATTAAGTAATTAACTATCCAATAAATCTCCACTGTGGGTCAATGCGCTGAACTGCAAAGTCGATTTGAAACGTAGAGTCAGTTGTTCCTCGGAAATCCTATACAGGGTCGCTATGAGTCCTGTCTCCACATGATAAACACTTTACTGTGAACCACAAGGTTTGTGGTTCGAGCCTGCCAGCTGCTCCTTGGGAAAAAGATGAGACTTTCTGCTCCCATGAAGATTTACAGCCTCAGAAACCCTTTACAGGGTTGCTGTGAGTTGGTACTGACTCCACGGCACACCATGGCCACCACCACCACCACCATGGTGCCTAAATCTGTAGCTGGCACTCAAACTCAGGTTACATAAATGCTTACTTCCTGTGAAGCATTCATTGACTGTCTGCTGTGTTGCGGGGAGCACAGTGGCTCCACCAGTCTCCATAGCATAAGCACTGGATTTTGAACCACAAGGCAGGCGGTTCGAGCCCATCAGCCACTCCTTGGAAACCCTATACATGATCAGAACTTGCTCCACAACCCTTCACAACAACAGTGCTGCTAATAAAAGGAGCCCCAGAGGCGCAAGGGTTAAATGTTCAGCTGCGAAGTGGAAGGTCAGCAACCGATTGATGGGAGAGAAGATCTGAGACTACAGCCTAGGAAGGAAACCCCAGCAAGCACTGCTACCCGTCACACTGGCTCACTGCGTTGGAATCAACAGCCTCCTACAAGAACTAACAATCATAACAACGGTCACGACAGGAACACGTTATTATTTTACTTCTTTTTTTAAAACGAGATCACCAGGCCCTCTCCCATGGAGCAAGGAGTGGGCTCAAACCCCCAGCCCCTCAGGCCGACTTGGGGCAGTACCAAGCATGGTTTAAAGGTAGTTGTGAAGAGCACCTGGGCCTGGCCTACTGGTCTATTACAGGGGTGGTATTCTGAGTGCACTGACTGCAAACCCAGCAGCTGGTGCGCAGGAGGCGATGGGGCAGTCGGCCCCGTAAGATGGGCAGCCTCGGGAAGCCCAGAGGCTAGTCCTCTGGCCACCTGGTCACTACGAGTCAGAATCAACTCAATGGTGGTGGGTTTAGTTTGGATCTTACATTCCCACTTTTCAACGTGGAGGCTGCATCGGTAGCTCCTGGAGCTGTTGTTGTTGTTAAGTGCCGTCGAGTCGGTACCGACTCATAGCGACCCTGTACAGGGTTTTCGAGGGTGTAAATCTTTACGGGAGTAGAAAGCCTCAGCTTCCTCCCATGGAACAACTGGTAGTTTTGAACTGCCAACCTTGAGGTTAGCAGGCCAATTTGTAACCACTATGCTACCTGGAGCTTGTTGTTGTTGTTGTTAAGTGCCATCGAGTCGGTTCTGACCCATAGCGACCCTGTATAGGGTTTCTGAGGACTGACTGGTGAGCTTGAACCACCAACCTTGTAGTTCAAACAGCTTTGCAGTCTGGTGCATTAACCCACAGCGCCACACCAGGACTCCACCTGGAGCTTGTAGGAAATGCAAACTCTGAGTGTCCTCCTACTAAACCAAGGAGCCCTGGTGGAGTAGTAGGTTACGAGCTGGACTGTTAACCTGAAGGTCAGCAGCTCAAGTCCATCAGCCCTTGACAGGAGAAAGATTTACAGCCTCACATCACAAACCCTGAACAAGGTCGCTGTGAGTCAGAATCCACTTGGTGGCACACAGCTACTAAGCCAAGGAACCCTGGTAGCACAGTGGGTTACTTAACACCAAGTAGTTTGAGTCCATCAGTCCTCCATGAGAGAAAAAAGACGTTCTCTGCTCCCATAAAGATTTACAGCTTCAGAAACCCTATACAGTGTCGCTGAGTCGGAACCAATTTGACAGCCCAGAGCCACAACCAACCCACCACCAGTATCCACCAGAAACTGCATCTGAACAATTCCATGGTGACTTGTCAGCACATCAGTGTCTGAGGAGTGTTAGATGACTAATTTTGAGCAGTACAACGGTTTCCCAGTTCCCACGGGCATCACAATCAGCTCAAAGGCTCAGGAAAGCTGAGGCAGGCTGAGCTCATCGGCATTTCTAACAAGCCGGGAACTTTTCATTGAAAATACTTACCTTTCAAAACCATCCTTCTTACTCTTTCTTCTCAGATAGTTTGCAATGATTACGGATTCTATTTCAAAGTTGCCTCTCTCATAAAAGCTGTTTGTAAACAATCAATTATGTATAGACTTATACAAAATTAAGTAATCTTCCACGAGAGTGTCTTGTATTAATTCATTTCTCATCAACAAAAATGACTGTTTGAACTTATTTTCTCTGGAGAGCTGTGCAATCCATTCGCTCTCGATATGCCTTCTTCAACTGTCCTGTGAAGCTTGCCAGTCTCTGCGTGTCTCTCCTGGTTAATTTTTCCCCATGGAGCTTATCAATGGCTGGCCCACTACATGCTGTTGCTAGCTGTTGTCCAGTCGGCCCCTGGAGACCTCATGTACAATGAGGCAAAGCTCTGGTCTGGTTCTGCATTGTAGCCACGATTACTGTGGCTCACACTGTGTATTTGATATATTTATCTTGTTTATTGCCAATCTTCCCTCACAAAAATGTAAGATCCACGGGACAAGAATTTGTTTTTATCGGCCTATCCCCAGAACTTCGAACAGTGCCTCACATACAGCCATCCAACTCTGTTGGCTAACAAGTCATCGAGTTGTTCTGACTCACAATGACCTGCTACGGCAGAGAAGAGCTGCCTCAGAGGACTTTCAAGGTTGTGAAGCTTTACAAAAACAGAAGCCACATTTTTCTCCTGCAGACTGGCTGGTGGGTTTGAACCACCAAGCTAAGCTGCTGGCTACCAGCTGAGTGCTTTAACCACTGGACCACCAGGGTTTCTCTGGATAAATAAACGAGTGATTAATAGGACAATGGTCATATGTAAGCATTATGAGCTATACACTATTAAATATAGTATTTCTTTAGATACCAACAGTGAGAAAAAGAAATACACTAACATGTCCCAATTTAAGTCAGCAAGAAAGCAATGATAATTACCAGCTGCCATATTTTAATAACATAATGAATTTTATTTCTGACGAACTTCCAAGTGTCCTTAGGAAGTAACACTTACACATGGGCACTTCTTGATCTTAAAATGATTCATGTTTGCTGTTCAGCAATTTCTTTTCCTTGATTCTGCAAGCCAGAGAATATTTGTTCCTCAAAACAAAGACGCCACTCAGTAGTTCCAGAGCTGTGACTCAGTCTCTACCCTCCCACATGGACATCGAAGACTGCCCATTTATGAGACAGACAAAGAACATGCATGTCTCCGGTACGGAACCCACTCATTCACAGGCAGAAAGAGGAAACTCAAATATTTCCCTTTGGGGTGGAATTTAAGAAAGATATTACGAGCAGTTAATGGTTGGGTTCTAGTTATAGGAAAATCATTCCCTTTTTCTAAGCAACGCAACCAGGCTGGGCTTTGGTTTGTAAGAAGAACAGAAGTGAGGGGAATAAAATCTGATTTTATTTCAACATTTTAGATGATGTTTTTCTGACAAACTGCTCAACTTCCTGTGAGAAGCTGAAGATGAGGCCCCTGCTCTCTTCTCCTCAGAACGCGGGACCTGGGTTTACCTGGGCTCCGTAGACGCGCTGCATGGCCTGGAGCAGCTGGTTGGTATAGTCCGTGAGGGTGCCGGCATCTTCTTCAAATACGCTCAGCAAAGAGCGCGTCTGCGGGAGAAGAAGAGATCCATTTCATTTCTAAAGGTTAAAGTTAACAGAGGAGGTAGAACACACACACACACACACACACACACACAGAAACACTGAAGGAAAGTGCTTGGTTTAATTTTTTTTATCGACAACATCAGTCCAAGTTGATTGCTGGCGCTTTAATTGAGAACTGCTTTCTAATCCTTAATACACTATCCAGCACAGAAGCATGCTGAATACAATTTCTGAGTATCAGGGTCAGAGCAGGAAAGGCAGTTTTTAAAAGATTAAGAATGAAGGGCTATGATCTCTCCCAGTGTCCACCCCTTTCTAAGTAGCAATAAAGTCTATCCAATAAAAATGGACATTAAAAAGGGCAGACTCTCCCTTCACGTCCATAAACTGAACCAAGGCCAGTCCATCTGTGCAGTGGGGTGTGATCAGGCCCGGCAATGAACCATCTGTCTGCGTGCTGCAGTCTTGAGCATCTTACAGGAATGTGTCATTCTTCTAGGACACAACTGTCAAGTTCCATGTTTTTGGTCACATTTTATGCAACCAATTTTCACCCTCATATCCAGGTAATTTCTTGAACCCTGGACCCACCAGTAATTATTCCAGGTACAAGACACCAACAGCAACTTAACACAAATGTTAGCTCAGTGCCTCTGGGGAGACGACCTAGACCTCCAAGGGGACTGAGCAATGTCATCGGAAGGCAGGTGTTTGCTGATGATCTCATGAACAGTGCCTGGCACAGTAAGCCCTAAACAAGTGTCTGTAAATTACTGGAGGGTGTGGGAACAGCTGTCAAGGTGTCACATAGGAGACATATTACTCAAGGGGCTCTTAATGCTCCCAGCACAGCAGGTATTTAAACTACTACTTGATTATATAGGATCTTTATTCTCATGGGAACTTTACTTCAGAAAATAATCCATTAGGCTTAGAACAGAAAGTAAGTTACGGAAATGCCTTTAATGAGCACTTTACAAACAAACAGCTGTCCATTATGTCCCTGCAAATAAATTTCAAACCTTCTATCTTTCTCTAACCTAGCTGAGTAAACAAGCAATAACTGACCCTAAAGCATCCCCAGTAAACTGGAATTGGAACTTAGGCATCTGGATGGTTTATTTCCACCATACATATTCTACCCCTGATTCACTGCCCCAAACTTTGGTGACTTTCACAAGAAAACAGGGCTGTCCTGGCTTTGCCCAACGTCTGGAAGGGGACACATAACTGCTCTGAGATCAATGTACTTTCTTCAGTACCAATTCTTACCAGCAGAAGAACCCGACAAGTGAACAAGGTAACTAACAATGCCATCACTTTTTAAAGAGCTCTCAATGACAGAACATTATACAGGTCAGACTGTGCACAATGAGTGTGTCAGAAGACTTCTTCAAACCTTCTTATTCCATGCCACAGTAAGAAATATATTTTCTATCAAGACTTGAACACAGGTTTCACTACACACAATTTTATCACACTGATTTTTTTCTGTTGTGTTCTGTGATTCGATACCATTTTGTTCTACCCATTTGTAAACAAAATTGCTGGTGGTGAACTACTGGTTTTCATAATTCACTGATGGATTCTGGCTGGTAGGTGGAAAACACTAGTTTAGAATTACTACATATCTTTGAAATATTGGAAATTTTTACATGAAAAAAAAAAAATTGGTTAAAAGATATTCCCAAAGAGACCCAGGATAAGCAAAGCACTGCTTAAAAGGAAGAACAAGGTAGGAGGTCTCTAAATCCCTGACTTTAAACTTTACTACACAGCTACGGTGGTAAAAACAGCCTGGTGCTGGTACAATGAAAGAGAAATTGATCAACGGAACAGAATCGAGAACCCAGATATCAAGCCAACCACCTACAGCCAAATGATCTTCAACAAAACGCCCATGCACATTGCATGGGAAAGAGACAACCTCTTTAACAAATGGTGCTGGCAGAACTGGAAAGCGGTATGTAAAAGACTGAAACCAGACCTTTGCCTTACGCCATACACAAACATGAACTCAACATGGATTAAAGATCTACATGTGAATCCCCAAATTATGAAGCTCATCAATGAAAAACTAGGGACAAATGTGAGGGCACTAATTCAGGGCATATACAGGTTGCCACACATTTTGAAAAGTACACAAACAAAAATAGACAAAATAGACGAATGGGACATACTAAAAATTAAAAACTTGTGTTCATCAAAAAACTTCACCAAGAGAGTAAAAAGAGAACCCAAAGACTGGGAAAAAATCTTTGGCAACGATATATCAGATAAGGGACTCGTCTCTAGAGTATACAGGAAAATACTACACATCTACAAAACTAAGACAAATAACCCAATTAAGAAATGGGCACAGGATATAAACAGACACTTCACCAAGGAAGAGATCCGGGCAGCCAACAAACATATGAAGAGGTGTTCACGATCATTAGCCATTAGAGAGATGCAAATCAAAACAACAATGAGATACCATCTCACACCAGTAATAACAGCAAAAAACAAAAAATCTGAGGACAATAAATGCTGGCGGGGATGTGGAGAGATGGGACACTCCTGCATTGTTGGTGGGACTGCAAAATGGTTCAACCTCTCTGGAAAGCAATATGGTGTTTCCTCAGAAGGTTGGAAACAGAAATACCATTTGATCCAGCAATTCCTCTACTTGGTATTTACCCACAAGAAAAACGAGCCACAACACAGGAAGATATATGCACACCAATGTTCATAGCTTCACCATTTACAATAGCAAAAAGATGCAGACAGCCAAAATGCCCATCAACTGAAGAATGGATAAACAAGCTGGGGTACATACACACAATGGAGTACTATGCTACATTGAAAAATAACAAGGAAGCTGCATGCCACTTCCTAACATGGATGAACCTTAAGGACATTATGTTGAGTGAAATTAGTCAATCACAAAAGGAAAAATACTGCATAGAACCACTACCGTAAAAGACTAAGAAAAAGAACCCATACTATCCCACTAAAGAGGATTCCTAGCAGGCTGCTAGGACGTAGGGGTAGGGTTAAGGGCAGGAGGGGAAGGTGGACCACAGGGCAGGGAATAGACACAGGACAGTTTGGGAGGTGGGGTGGGGGCATTATACAAGTAGGTAGAGGGAATGGAAGAACAAAGCAGATGGGAGAACGACTAGACAAGTATGAAGGAGCTAAATGGGACAGAAGTAAAAAAAAGATGTAGGCCCAGCCTTAGAGCAACAGGGTTCTGGGGGTACAGAGACTGGGATATGGTTGGAATGGGGAAAAGGGGGGAATAATGTTATGATGCTTGGCTGACTTTTGAACCTTGGTTTCCCATACATTACATTATGAAACAGACACAGGAGGGGAAGAAAGAGGTGTCACCATAGGAAACTTGTAAGTCCGTCTTCTGCCCATAACTGATTGGAATACCTAAAATGGGACTACAAGGTATCCAGTGAAGGAGGATTCCTGAAGAGCCTCGGCAGTACAGAAGAATATAAATTAAAGCCTAACCACATCCAGACCTCCAGAGACGGGAAACCTTCCTCTCGAAAGGGTAAGCAGATCAGCCTGGAACACCCAGAAAACCAGAAGACACTTCTTGAAAGAAAGACCTACAGGAAAAACACAGAACACTAAGGGCAGTCTGACTACTACCACAAGAATAAGTAGGCTGCTAGCCCAGGAGACATCAAGGCAAGTGGACGGGTCCTCTCAGCACAAATTCTCTCCCAAGACTAATACGCAACGGAAATACACGCTCTGATTGGCCACCAAGCATGTCACCTATAAAGAGACGTGGCCTAAGAACACAAATGAAGGGGCAAACTAAGCCCTGCATGGTTCAGCAGACTACTGTGAACCCGGGTGGAGACTCGGTTGCCCAGCAGCGAGGCGGGACCGGGGGACTCATGGGCTCAGAGTCAGTGACACAGCTACAGAGGACTAGAGAGGAGAGTGAAGAGACCAGCTGATAAGAAGAGGGCAGACAGACGCAAAAACACCCACACTTACAGATGATACCCACTTGACCTGGCTTCAGTGACTGGATGGACAGAACTCAACCCGAGAAGAAGAAAGAGGGGGAAAAAAAAAAAAGTGTCATCTGATACAACTGGATGAACTGGACCTACACATACAACTGCAGTAGCTCAAAAGAGGAAACAATTACCGGCTACAAGAGTTATTCCCATCCCCTCCACACACAGAGTGGGAAGGGTAGGGCAACTTGAACATTGGCCACCCAAAATGGGGGGAGGGATACAAAGGTAAGAAGTGACTGGCTTACAAGCTTTCAAGAGGGAACCTAGATCCACAGGGCAGGGAAGATAGTGGAGTCTCCAGTGAATAGTACCCAACCTGTCTAGGAAGGGCTGATGAAAAGAAATGCAGACGGGTCTCATGTGATGCAATGGTGAAAATTGTTACCAGGACTGATTGGGAGGACTGAAGCATAAAGGTGCGCATTTTATAGTAAAGAGGGGAGTGACTAACCTTTCAGTCTGGGAGCTGAGGGCCCTGGGACCATCAATGGAGAAGAGAGGAGAGCGAGACCCCACCCAGAGAAGCAGTGAGGCCTGAGATGGAGACAGAGAGGATGACGTGAAGAGATGGAGGGGCTGGGGAGTTGAGACCCAGAGAGGAAGAGGGGCTGTGTGCTGAGGACAGTGGGGCTGGGGGGCATGCAAGGTATACCCTTTCGCAGGGGGTTGATGCATGGACAGGATGGTAACTAAGGCAATGAAACGATATACGATAGAATGAATGTAAAACTAATGTTTCCCCATGTAAAATATCACTCAATACACAATAAAACATTTATTTAAAAAAAAAAAAGATATTCCCAGCACTACAAGAGGGGTGTGTGTGTGCGTGTGTGTGTGTGTGTGTGTCATTCAACATTCATTCATTTACATATTCATTCATCCATTCCTGGCTTCATCCAGCACTCACTGAAACACTGTGCCAGGTACTGAGACCCAAAGGTGATGAGGGTCACTCATCTTCTCCAGTAGCTTACAGCCTTCTGAAGTCTCTCAAAGCAGCTGTAATTACCTTGGGACCATGTCAGCACAGGGTCTAAATGTAGGCTCTGACATGGATTTGCCAGGTTAATGAGATTATTAGTGTTCATACTACAGCAGCCCTGTCATATACATATCTATTGCCATGAAGTTTATTTTGACTTATAGTGACCCTAGAGGACAGAACGTGGTGCTGTAGGATCCACACTAGACTGTGAACCACAAGATTGGCACAGTTCAAACCCACCCGGCTGCTCCTCGGAAAACCTATACAGGGTTACTATGAGTCGGAACCAACTTAATAGCACGTAACAACAACTCAGGACAGAGCAAAAGAGTTTTATAGTCTCCAAGACTGATCTTTATGAAGCAGACTTCATAAATCTTTCTCCCTGGGAGCAGCTGGTGGATTCAAATTGCTGACCTTTTTAGTCAGCAACTGAACACACCACCACCCAAGCCCAAACTCATGGCCACTGAGTCAATTCCGACCCACAGTGACCCTACAGAGGGTATCTGAGACCCTAAATCTTTATCGGAGCAGCAGACATATCCTTCTTCGGAATGACTGGTGGGTTCGAACTGCCAACCGTGGAGTTAGCAGTCCAATACCTAACCCACTGTACCACCAAGGCTACTATAATCTATATGTTGCTGTTGTTGTGAAGTGCTGTCGAGTCAGTTCTGACCCCATAGTGACTCTGTATAGGGTTTCCAAGGGGCAGATAGATGGTGGGCTTGAACCACCGACCTTGCAGTTCAAACGTCTTTGCAGTCTGGCGCATTAACCCACAGCACCATATATTGCCATGCAATAACATAGAACCTTTTTGTATTCGTGGTGGTCAATGCTATAGAAAGGAGCTCCAATAGCATAGTGGCTAACAAACTGAGCTGCTAACCACAAGGGCAGCAGTTCAAATCTACCCATCATTCTGCAAGACAAAGATGAGGTTTTCAGCTCCCCAAAAGATTTACAGCCTTGCACACCCTATACAGGATCACTATGAGTTGGAACCGACTCAATGGCACACAATTGCCACTACCACCAATGCTATCTGTTAGGTGCCATCACTCACAGTGACCTTACGAGCAAAAGAAGGAAGCACCGCCTGGTACTGCGTCAATCTCACTGCTGATACTACGCTTGAGCTCAATGCTACTACCACTGTGCCCATCCATCTTGTTGGAGGGTCTTCCTCTTTTGGGCTGACCCTCCACTTTACCAAACATGATGTCCTTCTCCAGGGACTGGTTCTTCCTGACAATATGTCCAAAGAGACAAAGTCTGGCCATCCTGGCTTCTAAGAAGCATTCTGGCTGTACTTCTTCTAACACAGATTTGTTTGTTTGGTGCCATCGAGTTGGTACCAACTCAGCGACTCTATGAACAACAAAACGAAACACTGTCTGGTCCTGAACCAATCTCACAATCTTTGCTACGTTTGAGACCATTGCTGCTCCCACTGTGCCAATCCATCTTGTTGGGGAGGGGGTTGTCTTCCTCTTTTTCTCTGACCCTCCACTTTACCAAACATGCTATCCTTCTCCAGGGACTAGTTCCTTCTGATAATATGTCCAAAACATAAGAGACAAGGTCTGGACATCCTGACTTCTAAGGAGCACTCTAGATGTACTTCTTCCAACACAGATTGGTTTGTTCTTTTGGTGGTCCATGGTACCTTTAATATTCTCCTCCAACACCATAACTCAAATGCATCAATTCTTCTACCATCTTCCTTATTCACTGTCCAACTTTCGCATGCATATGAGGTTATTGAGATTACCATAGTCTGGGTCAGGTGCACCTTAGTCCTCAAACTGACATCTTCGCTCTGCAACATTTTAAAAAGGTCTTGTGCAGCAGATTTGCCTAGTGCATTACATCCGTGTTTGATTTCCTGACTGCTGCTTCCATGAGTGTTGATGGTTGATTGGAGGAAACTGAAGTGTTTGATCAGTAAGTAGTTTGAATCATCTTCACTTTCAGCAAGCAAGGGTGCATCATCTGCGTATCACAGGATGGTAATGAGTATTCTTCCAATCCTGAGACCACACCGTTCATATAATCCAGCTTCTCTGATTACTTAGTCAGTATACAGATTGAACAAGTATGGTGAAAGAATACACCCCTGACGCACACCTTTCCTCATTTTAACCCATTCAGTGTTCCCTTGTTCTGTTTCAGTACCTGCCTCTTTGTCTGTTTACAGGCTCCTCATGAGCACAATTAAGTGTCCTGGAATACTCAGTTCTCCACAATGTTGCTCATAGATATATTGTTGTTGTGTGCCGTCGAGTTGGACCCTGCAAAGGGTTATTAAGGAACGGCTGGTGAGCTTGAACCAACAACCTTGCAATTCAAACTGACTATGCAGTCCAGTGCATTAACCCACAGTGCCACACCAGGATTCCATGTCCATAGATATAGAAGCCCACTAATTAAAATAATATATATACTGCTGATGCCCATTTTGTTGAGATGAAAAGAGTGGGTCTATGTAAATGTCTTCCATAAAGAAGACTAAAAGAAAACTAAAACTACCTCCTATGTGCTAGATCCTGTGCTGGACACAAAACAGCTGTTCCTTCATTAAATCCTTCAGCAACCTTGTGAGGCAGATACTGGGTTCCATTAACCCATTCTGTAGGTTCATTAAGGTTAAGGAACTTGCTCAATCTCCTGTGGCTGGGAAGTGGCGGGCCTGGGATGAAAACCCAGGTCTACTGAGAACTAAACACCGATTCCCACCACCCCAGAAAGGTGGGTCTCAGCAGTGGCCGCACTCTGATTCCATGGCCTACAGTCCTGCCTGGAGGTGAGACACAGGAGAATGTGACAGGAGGCCTTCTCCTTGGTCACCCTGCTGTCATGTGCTCATTTGTGGTGACAGGTGTTTTTGTTCTTGATATACAGGCCCACCTTGTTCCATTGTGCTTTGCGGATACTGAGTTGGTTTTACATACTGAAGGTCTGTGGCCACCCTGTATTGAGCAAGGCAATATTTCCAATAGCATGTAATTTCACATCTCTGGGTCATACTTTGTTAATTCTCATTTCACATCTCTAGGTCACGCTTTGTTAATTCTCACAATTTTGAACATACAGTAAACTACAGTGTAGAGTGGACTCCTGGCATGAACTGTGAACCACAAGGTCGGGGTTCAAACCCACCTGTTGCTCCTCAGTAACCCTAAAGAGAGTTTGCTATGAGTTGGAACCAACTCATGGCACTTAACAACAACAGTATAGTGTAAATATAACTTTATATGCACTGGAAAATCAAAAAAACCCACGTCACTTGCTTTACTGTGCTGTTCAACAATATCTGAACCTGCAATAGCTCTGAGGTATGCCATACAGTGGACATGGATACTGGGACAGCCACTAGAACTGGCAGGAAATCTCTAGTCCTCCCTTTGTAATTTAACGAGGCAGTAATGGCCCTGAGAAAAACACACCCAGCAACGTCCAGTGCTGTCCCGATAGTCACATTCATCATACCACCACTGTGCAGACTTATAGTTGGGTCAACAGGGACACAGAGATGATGAAACATAAGGAAGACAAAGGACCAGGAAGAAGTACATTCATTGCTCAAAATTTCACAAAAAGTTAAAAAGACACTGGTGTAGATCGTTTATGTAGGTGGTCACCACCATCATGTGAGAGCTCCTATGATGTGCAACTATGTGGACACCTGATGGATGTGGTGTGTTCTTCATACCAGGCTATCAGTTGCTATTGTTACTCTAATTTTTGTCAACATACAATTTGCCTAAGGTAAAGGTGGAAGGATCAGAATTTGAACCTTACATTCTCAACAGGATACTTGTCTGTTGTTAAGTGCTTTCAAGTTGATTCCAACTCATAGCGGCCCTGTATAGGGTTTCCAAGGAGCGGCTGGTGAGCTTGAACCACCAACCTTGCAGTTCAAACTGACCTGGAAACTAAGAATATGCCAAATATGGTATGAATACATCCTCCGTTTCATAGCATCCCTCTACTTTAGAGTAACTTGATATTGCTTAACAAAAGCGAGTCCATGTATGGTGCTGTAAGATGAGTACTGGACTGCCAACCACAAAGCCTGCAGTTCAAACCCACCAGCTGCTCCTTGGAAACCCTTACACAGAATCACTACGAGTCGGAATTGGCTCAATGGCATTTAACAACAACAACAGACATTTTTTTGAGTCCTGGTGTGGTGCTGTAGGATAAGCACTGGACCACAAGATCAGTTTGAACTTCAAGATAGGCAGTTCAAACCCACCAGCTGCTCCTCAGAAACCTTAGAAAGGGTCACTATGAGTCAGAGCTGGCTCAATGGAACTTCACAATAACAGACATTTTTTACTCTGAAGGATAATCTACAAATTTTAACAACTCTGATTTAAGGGAAAAAATATAATTCTTACACTTACATGGAGCCCTGCTGGTATAATGGTTAACTGTTTAACCAAAGAGTTCACAGTATGGACCCACCCAGGGGCTCTGCAGCAGACAGATCTTTTCGTATTCATGGTGGCCACTGCTACAGAAAAGAGCCCTGGTGGCTTAGTGGATTGCAACTGGGCTGCTAACCGCAAGGTCAGCAGTTCAAATCTACCAGTAGCTCCTTGCGAGAAAGATGGTGATTTGCTTTCTCAACTATCACTGCCAAGAAAACCTTTGTGGGGCAGCAGTTTAATGGTTCTATGAAAACAAAAGCACACATGAAAAGTGTGCAGAGAACAAGCCCGCTGTCAAAAATGTGCACAAGAAAAATGTGTTGTTGTTAAGTGTCGCTGAGCTGATTCTGACTCATAGCGACCCTGTGTATAGTTTCTGAGACTTTCAATCTTTGCTGGAACAGAATTCATCTTTCTCCCACCAGGCAGTTGGTGGTCTCAAACCGCCAATCTTATTGTATGGAGCTTATTGTATGGAGCCACCATGCTACCACAAGAAAAAAGCAACATGTGGAAAACTGCTCACATCCCAAAATACCCACATGAAAAACAGCCACAAAGAAAAATTCTAGGATTCACATTATTATAAAGTAGAAAATTCTAACCTGGACCTGAACTCGAACCCTAGCCCAAACCCTAACCCTAACCCTTTTTATATGAGAAATTTTCTATTTTTCTGTGTGTACATTTTTCTTGTGTGCATTTAAGACAGTGGGTTTTTCTGTGCATGTTTTCGTGGGGACTCTTTTCTAGCTACACTCCAAACAGGACAAGAGAGTCCAAGTACACTCCTGAAGTAGTCTGAGCTGTAGCAGCCCAAAACTGCAGCTGGGCTCACACTGCACTGGAACCACCACCTATGAACCTGTTCCCGAGAGCAAACGGCGGCAGAATTGAGGGTGTGGTGGTGGTGGTGTGCCGGCAGGGGCACTCCTGTTTCACTCATTCCCACATCTAGTGAGCAAAAGCTCACCAACAACAATGGAGACAGACAAGTATTTTAATCCCTAAAACATTCTGCATTTCATCCATAAAGGTAATCCCAAATAACAACCTGCACACAGACTCATTTCACAATCCATTGCGCAATCCTGAGAACTAAGAAAAAGAACAGAACAGATGTCTCTAAGGCCAGTCAACTGCTCTTAGCTTTTCTTGGGTCACTCAGTTCAATCAAACACAAAAGCTTTTGTGTTCATTTCATTAGTCATGTGCAACCAGGTTACTGGAGCAACTCTCAAAACTGCTTGACACAAAACCAGAGGAAATGAACAACAGAAGGGTTCTTAGGATTTTTTCCATTTAGTGAAACATTTTAGTATGGATGATAGAAAGGGCAGGCGCAAAGCAGCTGTATGAACATGAGTAATAGCCCCAATGTAGGCAGGTTGCCTGGGTTTAATCCTGGCTCTGCCACTATCTAGCACATAATTTTGGGCAATTTATCTGCTCCTCAGTAATTTTAATAGATGACTTACTTCAGAAGGTTGTTGGATTAAGGAAATTAATACACGTAAAGCATTTAAGAACATTGCTTGGCACCTAAAATGTGTGCTATAGGCATTTGTTAATGTTTCAATTCTTTACACAGAAGGTGGAGTTAGATTAGGTTCCTTCCAGTTCCAAGTCCATACATTTCCCTGGGAGTAACAGCTGTACTTGGCACACATCAAATAAAAACAGAATGCTAAACAAATAGGGTCTGATAGTCACCAAAGATCTTCCTTCAAGCCGGCTTCTATTCAGTAAAACTACCTAGAGCTGATTTCTCTTTGGTTATATCCAATGACAGCAAAGTCTCACAAGCAGTGACAAATTCTCAACATTAGGAGGAACGTGAAATAGGAATGACATTGCTTCTAAACCTTCTCTTCCAGAGTTAGAAACCACACGGAGGTGACCGAATGGGAACCTTCCAAAGGACCTTCAAGAGCATCTGCTCTGAGTCCCTTGGTGAGAAAATTGAGCTAGCACAGGGTGGAGACAAAGTGACTGCCTCAAATCACATGATGTTAGTAGTCCCGCCACTATTAGAAGAACTCCCGGTCTCCTGACTCGTTCATCAGTCCTTCTTCTACTTCCTCACAGCTGAGCACATCCTTTCAATCACTCAAAAACAGTCTATGTTCACTTAAGCGACACCTTAAAAGTCTCAAGTGATTTTATCAGTGAGGACAGCTTGGGGAACCTGTACAGCTCAACCTCTCTAACCTGGTTCAACCTTCACACTCGTCTAGGGTGGCAATGGATCTTTGCATCTCAGTTTCCTCAAATGCAAAGCAAACAGGAATCCTAGTTCATAAAGATCTTTAAAAATTCCACACTCTGATTTTCAGACTCCACACAGGAGGTGTGAAGATGGATGAAAGGCTTTCTACCAAGGTCTCTCATTCTTTGATTAAAATCCCAGACGACCACAGTTGCATAAAAGAGGTCTTTGAAAAGCCAATCAGACCAGTGGATGTGACTTTGCCTAAAAGTGGGGGTGGGGGTGGGGGCGGGGAAGAGAACATGGAGGTTCACAAGGAAGTGGGCTCAAAAAAACAAACTACACCATCCTTTGACAACTTATTCTGAGCAGAGGAGATACCACGAAGATGTAGGTAAATCCTTTAAAGAGCACTTGAGCGGTACAATACACTCAAGAGATAAGGGGAACAGAACCAAAAATCAAGAGAAAGGAAAACAAGTTAATTCCCTTCTAATCTTTCAGAGTTGGGCACTAGGGAATAGAGATTTAAATGGCTCAAGGATAGGAACCAGGAGGATAGCTGTGAAGTGGGGGAACTGTTAAATGAAGAACAGTTCCCTGAAGAAACAAATGGAGTTACGGACTAATGTTATTGGGTGCTCTTTCCTGTATTTACACACCAGCGTTCATCTGTATCACTCTAAAGACTTAACTTACATCTCAACTGTTCTAATGAAGTACCCCTGTGTGGTAAATGGCACAGTCACTGTAATTTATTTGTCACAGATGAGCCTGGTACTGTTGGGAACGAGATTCAGATTTCCTGCTTTTCACCACATTAGTGTGCTGTGCAGTCACCTTGTTTCCAAGGCTGTAAATCTTTATAGGAGCACAATGCCTCATCCTTTCTCCCACAGAGCATTTGGCGGATTCTAACTGCTGACCTTGGGGTTAGCAGCCCAACACTCTCAAGGCTACTGCTGTTGTTAACTGCCATCGGGGCAGTTCCAACTCATAGCGGGCCTGTATAGGGTTTTCAGAGGAGTAGCTGGTGAGTTTGAACCGCTGACCTTGCGATAAAAGCCGACGCTGTGGTCCAATGCTTATCCTGCATCACCACACTATGGGCTCTATTAGGGATCCTTTTGTTGTTGTTAAGTGCCGGCGAGTCGGTTCCGACCCACAGTGACACTGTATAGGGTTTCTGAGGAGAGGCTGGTGAGCTTGAACCACCAAATTTGAGGTTCAAACGACCTTGCTGTCCAGCGCATAAGCCCACGGCGCCACCCCAGGACTCCTAGTAGCAGTAAGACTAATAATAAAGTTAGTCTTCTTAATGTAAACCAGGCTCTGTCCACTGATAGTTGTACAGGCACTTTCTGATTGAATACTCCTAACAACCCCACGGAGTCCTGGTGTGGCGCTGTGCGTTAATGCGCCGGACTGCAAAGCCGTTCAAACTGTAAGATCGGTGGTTCAAGCTCACCAGCTGCTCCTTGGAAACCCTCTACAGGGTCGCTATGGGTCGGAGCCGACTCACTGGCACTTAACAACAACAAACACGGGAGCCCTGGTGGAACCATGGTTAAAGCACTCGGCTAAAACCTAAGGAGTCCTGGTATGGCGCTGTGCGTTAATGCGCCAGACTGCAAAGCCGTTCGAACCGCAAGGTTGGCGGTTCAAGCTCACCAGTCACTCCTCAGAAACCCTATACAGGGTCGCTATGGGTTGGAACCGACTCGACGGCTCTTAACAACAACAAGCACCTAAAGGCCGGAGGTTCGAATCCACCAGCCGCTTCCTGGGAGATCCTCGCTGTGATAGCCTGCTTCCGTAAAGATTACAGCTTTGGAAACTCTATGGGGGCAGTTCTACTCCGTCCTACAGGGCTGTTGGGAGTCCGGATCCTTGGATCACAGTGGGCTTGGGTCTGGAACAACCCCACGAGGCAGGTACACGTATTACTCCCTTGGAACAGATGACAAAACCGAGGCACAAAGAAGCTAAGGTATATGCCGGCGGTCTCCGTTTCGGCTGTGTTTGGGGGGGTCGTGACACAATGACTCCCGCCGGGAGGGTCTTTCCCGGGTTCTCCAGCTTAGCCTGCGGGTGTCCCCTGCCGGCCGCACAGCCGGGCCCGCCCCCTCCTCAGTCCCGAGGGACCCTGAGGGGTGCTGGGCGGGGGCAGCCTCTACCCCGAGGGCTGGAGGGGCCTCCGTGGTCTCAACCCTGCGGGAGGTACCTGGGGGCTGTCCTGCAACGCCTCCTCCAGAAGGAGCTTGTCCACGGCGGGCATGATGCTGCGCGGCCTGGCCGAGGGGCGGATGGAAGGACGGAAGGCGGGAGGCGCTGCCGGAGACGCTGCTTAGGCGAGGAGGCGGACGCTCAGTGCCGGCAGCAGCCTCGCGCGCGCCCACGCCTAGTCAGTGTCCACCGCGCACCAGCCCAGCCCAGCGCTCAGCCGACCCGGATCAACAGGAAGTGTGGCGAGCGCGCAGCCGGGATACCGGAAGTGTGGCTACCCCGCTTCCTCCCTTGGCCCAAGCTCCGGGGGAATCACTGGACACCAGGGGCTGCTTCTGCAGTGCAGTGGGACCCCGAAGTATTAGTCTGCGGGTTAAGAGCCTCCCAGTACTTTCCTGCCATATAAACTCCGGGAAGGGTAACAAGATAAGCTTTCATCTTTCTGTGGCTACCCAGAAAACCTTTTCACTCCAAGGAGATAGCGAAAAGATTTTATTGAGGCTCTGGCCACTTTTTTTTAATTTAAGAAAAATCTTCAATTTCACACACCACTTTTTCTAGACAAATCTCAGTGTCTAAAATAGCTCTGAGAGCAAGACAGTCACCTTGTTCTAAGGAAAAAACCAAAAAACTAGGTCACTGAATTATCTGTGATAATTTGGAAGGCACCGCAGTTTCATTTGTGCAATATAATTAAGTCTTGTCATCATGGTTTCGTTTAGATTGCCCTTTTGCGAAATGCTATAATCAAATGTTTAAGGTTAGAATGGGCAGAGGATCTAGTCTGTTGTTAGGTTTTATCAAGTTGGTTCTGATTCATAGCAACCTATGCCCAACAGAGCCGTCCTCACAAATGTTGTCACACTTGAGCCCATTGCTGCCACTGTGCCAGTCCATCTCATTTGGGGCCTTCCTCTTTCGTTGACCCTTCACTTTACCAAGCATGTTGCCTTCCAAGGACTAATCCCTCCTGATACCATCTCCATTTATCATGATGTTATTTATTGGTCTAATTGTGAGGATTTGATTTATTTTTCCCATTGAGGCCCAATTCATATTGAAGTCTTTGATTTTCATCACTAACTATATTAAGTCCTCTTGCTTCCAGTTGTATATTCTGCACATCGCTGGTTGTGAATGAATCTTCCTCCAATCTTGATGCCTCATTCTTCTTCATATAATCCAGGTTCTTAGATTATTTGCTCAGCATACTGATTGAATAAATGTGGTGAAAGGCTATAATGCTGATGCACACGTATCCCCTTACAGTGTTCTAACAACTGCATTTTTATCTATGGAAGATGTACTTTCAAGTGCCCTCACTGAGAGTCAAACAGTAAATAAAAGCTAGAGGAAGAAGAGAAAGAAGGGAATGACAATAGTTAAGAATGAAATGAATCTTGACACTTTTGTTTATATCGTTGTTGTTGTTAAGACCCATAGCGACCCTGTATAGGGTTTCCGAGGAGTAGCTGGTGAGCTTGAACCACCGACCTTGCAGTTCAAAGGGTTTTGCAGTCTGGCACATTAATCCACAGGGCCACACCAGGACACCTTTGTTTATGAGAGACAGATATTTCAGAAGTTCCTTCTTTAGGAATTAGTAAAATTCATCCGGAGTCCTTTGATGGTACAAATAGTTAAGCGCTCAGTGATTAACTGAAAGATTGCCAGTTCAAGTCCACCCAGAGGCATCTCAGAAAACAGGCCAAAACATCAGCCATTTAAAATTGTATAATGTTGTTGCTGTTCTGTTATGTGTTGCCGAGCCAATTTCCACCAATAGTAACCCTCTATAGGATTTCCAAGGAGCAGCTGGTGGGTTTGAACTGCTGACCTTGTGGTTCGCAGTCCAGTGCTGATCCTACAGCGCCACACCACACGGGCCAGTTATACTCTGACACATATGGTATCTGCGTAAGTCAGAATTTACTTGATAGCAACTAGTTTGGGAGGGTTTGTTTTGTTTTTGGTAAGATTTGTCTAATTATACACATGTCATCAAGATCAACAGTGAGGGTATGATCAATTATAATTGATCTATAGTATGCAGAAACTCCTAGTATACTAAGGAATAATCTGGACCCCAAGATCCCTGCACATTGAACCTCCTTGACCCAGGGACAGAAACTTGTAACATTGGAGGAGGGGCAGAGGAGCAGCAGCAACCAAGAACCCGAGTATGGGACAGAGCAGGGGACTTCCCTGCCCACAGAGCAAGTAAAACTGAACGTAGTTGGGCAGGCAGCTTGCTTGTTGAGTTGGGTGCCTGCAGGCACTTTAATGGAGGCACTTGGTTTGCTGACCCACAGAGCTAGAGCCAAGTGCCTTCAGGCTGAGGATTATAATGCAGTGGTGTGTCCTGTGGGCATTGGAGTCCTGCTGCGTGTTGTAGAATCAGCACTGGACTGTGAATCACAAACTCGACAATTCAAACCCACCAGCAGCTCTAGCAGCATAGTGGTTATGAGTCAGGCTGTGAACTGCAAGTTCAGCAGTTCGAAACTACCAGCAGTTTCTGCGGGAGAAAGAAGACGCTTTCTGCTCCCATAAAGACTTGCAGCCTTGGAAACAGGGTCACTATGAGTCGGAACCGACTCTACAGCACATCACCACCGCAGCAGCAACTTGGAAACCTAAAACAGGGTTGCTGTAAGTTGGAACCAACTCCACAGCACTTAACAACAACTGGAAAAATGGTGTGCTGAGCATTTCTGACCACAAATTGTAACCTGTTAACTTCCCTTTTGAACCCCATAACTGAGTGTGGTGTCTGCGTCCTGTGTGGCCTTTGCAATGAATGATCAAACCCAACTGGGGAGTAGAGGGGGTTGTGGAAGGAATGGTGGGGGCCACATATTATTGCAATTGGCCCAACGTATCTTGCTAGTAGCTCTTTTTCTTTCTGTGTGTAGATTTTACTCCCTTTGTAAACGGTGATGGTGGTGTGCCATAGAGTCATTTCCCACTCATGGAGAGACCCTGCATAGGATTTCCGAGGTTGTAAATCTTTATGGAAGCAGAAAGCCTCATCTTTCTCCCATGGAACAGCTGGTAGTGTCAATTACTGACCTTGGGGTTAGCAGCCCAACTCATAACCACTTCGCTAAGCCCTTGAAGAATGCCACCTACATTTATTCTGTGTACTGTGGCACAGGATAACAAATGATTGCTATTCATGACATGCTGATTTCTTCCCACTCTGTTCATTACATACAAGAAATTTTCTTCATCCCTTCTTCCTTTGTGCCTACCCTCCTATTTTGTGGACCAAAATGGCAGTTACTTATTGCCCACCAAGCAAACAATAATGCTCTTGCTGATTGTAAAACAATATAAGGGATCCGATTGTACCAAGGGATAGAAATACATATATCTTACATTGGAGGCAGTAGGCAGTGACTTCTAGAACTCACAGGCTCTACAGCTCTTGAAAGGACTCAATTCCCCTGGGGGGCTGTCCCAACATATTCCGCATGCCATCTGGGCTTCCAGTTTAAGTTGTTGTTGGTGGTTATGTGCCGTGGAGTCGGTTTCGACTCATAGCGACCCTGTACAGGGTTTCCGAGACTGTAAATCTTTATGGGAGCAGAAAGCCTCATCTTTTTTCTGCAGAACAGCTGGTAGTTTCAAACTGCTGACCTTGAGGTTTGCAGCTGGATTTATAACCATTACACTTACCAGAGCTCCTTCCAGTTTAAGTTACACTTCCTCAAACTACATACAATATTTAAAATAGTTTGAAGTGTTCTTATTCTATACCATTACTTATCTTCATTTTATTGCTGCATTATGTGCACAATATTCTGGTAGTGTAGTGGTTATGAATTGGGCTGCGAACCTTAAGGTCAGCAGTTCGAAACTACCAGCTGTTCTGCGGGAGAAAGATGAGACTTTCTGCTCCTGTAAAGATTCGCAGCCTCAGAAACCCTGTACTGGGTGGCTATGAGTTGGAACCAACTCCACGGCACATAACCACCACCGCCACCATTCTTAGTGGAGTTCCTTGGAATTTAAGTATCATTTGTAACATTGTTTCTCTGGGAAAATGCGTCAGAAATGAAAAATAACTAAGTTACAAAATCAGCTCTGGGAATACAAGAGTAACTACAAATGTACTGCTACAGAATCATGTTGTTGTTAAGGGGAACCTTTATTAAACAAAAATATCAAAATGTGAAGCTACTGTTTCTCACTATATCCTCCATTTATTTAAGTCTATACATTTACTTTTGAGCTATACACAGCTAAAGATGATGTTTCCTTGTTTGTAACTCTTCCACAAAGAACTCTGCACTCTTGCTTGTTGATTTAGACCACATCCAAACAGAAGTTTTGCTGTCCTCAGGGACTCAAATTGTTCTTTTTAGATGTTCTGTGAGTTTGGGAAACAAGAAGACAGTTAGGGGGCAGGGGCAAGATCAGGGCCTTAGGATAGATGACAAGCAGGCACTTTGTAGTGATGGAAAAAAATTCCCCAATGTACTTTTCCTAGCCTTTTTCTCACCAATGTAATTTTCCATCTTATGGAAACTTCTTTATGATAAGACCCCTTCTGCATCCTTCAAGAATATCTATCAAGATGACCCCTTGGGAGTCTTAAAAAAAAATAAAAGCAGTTAGCCAGAGCCTTTTGAGCTGACCTCTCTGCCTTGATTTGTAATAGATTATCAAACCTTGGAGTCCTGGTGTGGTGCTGTGGGATAAAGCACTGAACCACAGGTTGGTAGTTCAAACTCACCAGCTGTTTTTTGGAAACCTTGTACAGGGTCGGTATGAGTTGGAATCGACTTGATGGCACTTGGCAACAATAACAATCCTTAAAGAAGCAGATGACCACATCTTTCACCTGTGGAGCAGCTAGTGGGTTCAAACCACTGACATTTCAGTTAGCAGCTGAGTGCTTAATCACTGAGCCACTAGGTGCCATCTAGTCGATTCTGACTCATAGCAACCCTGTATAGCATTTCTGCACCTGTAAATCTTTGCAGGAGCAGAAAGCCTCACCTTTCTCCCACTGAGTGTCTGGTAGGTTTGAACCACCAACCTTGTGGTTAGCAGTTCAGTGCTTATCCCTGTTGTTAGTGTCATTGATTTAGTTGGTTCTGACTTATAGACCATGTCTATGTTTTCTGAGGAGTGGCTGGTGGGTTTGAACCACTGACCTCGTGGTCATCAGCCCAATGATGATCGTGCAGCACCACACCAGGACTCCATGCTTGTCCTGCTCTAGAAGCTGAGCGTCTAGCAGTGAAACAAACAAAAATCACTGCTCTGAGTTTATATTTTAATAGAGTTAATAATAAATAAATACAGATTGATAGCATGTAGAGGAGTCCTGGTGTGGCACTGTGGGTCAATGTGCTGGACTGTAAAGTTGGTTTGAACTTCAAAGCCAGCAGTTCAAGCTCACCAGCAGCTCTTCAGAAACCCTACACAGGGTCACTAAGCATCAGAAAGGACTTGATAGCATTTTACAACAGCAGTGGTAACTGGAAAGCTCCCTGGTGGTGCAGGGCCTAAGTGCTCCACTTTAACCGAAAGGTCAGGAATTTGAAAACCACTAGTTGTTCTGTTGGAGAAAGGTGTAGTAGTCTTGCTTCCATGAAGATACACAGCCTTGGAAATCCTATGGGCTGCTCTACGGTGTCCTGTACTCAAGCTCACCAGCCACTCCTTGGAAACCCTATAGAGTCACTGTGAGTCAAAACCAACTCAACTGCATGTAGCAACAACTGTATATATATTGGTTTCTGGGTTTAAGCTAGGAGAAGTAAAAAACTAGAGCAATTTAACTAAACTTTCTCAGCCTGAGTTTGTTTCTCTATGGCATGGGAATGCTCATACCTATCATTTGCTGATGCCAGGGGCAGTTGTCTACTTTTATGGGTCCTGTATTCATCAGGATTCTTTCAGCTGCAAATGACATAAATCCCAGGTAGCATTAGGAAAACATAAAAGGCAAGGGGGTAGGCTGGGGAGGCTGGATCTCTTAGACTGTTTTCTGATGATACCAGTCTAGTTGAGTAAGGATTGCAGGTGCACTTGGCAGGAGTCAAGTCCTTGAGAAGACAATAGGGGATGGGATCCAAGTTCCAAGAGAACGGAACGGCCTTAGATAGAAGTAGGGACTGAGCATTCAGTGTGATTCATGTGAACGTAGGTTGCTAGATTAAATGGGGGCGGATGAAGATGTTTCTTTTCTGATTGTTTTTATTTTCTCAGTAAAATAATAAGCATCAGCTCAAAGCAATGATGATGAGGTGGTGGAGGAAGAAGGGGTGGTTTCAGAGACAGGAGATAATACAGAATGTGAAAGTGAAGATAAACATTATTGTCTCTGTTTTACAGATGCAGAGACTGAGGCACAACCAAATGACATGGCAGAGTCAAGGTTTAGAAATTTATAATAATGAGTAAAGGATACACATCTTATTGCTTAATGTCCAATCAGGCAATGTCAAACTGCCCAACTACATATACATTTTGTGGTTCTATAGTTGGGTTGTTTTGTTTTTTTAAGGGAAAGCATCAAGCAAATAAAGACGCTGGGAAGAGTGCATGAATTAAAGGCAACAACGCTAACTACCATTATATACACAATCCTACAATAACAGTTATAACAATATAGAGCCCTGCTGTGGCACTGTGGCTTAATGCAAAGTTGGTGTGAACCTCCAGGTCAGTGGTTCAAGCTCACCAGCTGCTCCTAGGAAACCCTGAACAGGGTTGCTATAGGTCGGAACTGACCTGACCACATGATAAAAAAATATGTGAGAATACATAGACACTCAGCCTGAATGTGGTGGGAAGGCCAATGGGGCTACACTCACAACTAAATATAGGTTTGACAGGCTATTTCTACATATGTATTTATATATGCTGCAAATAATCCATGAATATAGTAGAGCATGTTGTTGTTGTTAGGTGCCATCAGACCGTTCTGACTCATAGTGTGAGAAATTCTCAAGATGAGAATATTGCTTGACCATATATGTAGGTTGTTGAGTCACACCCAGGGATATGTAAGCAGGATGAATTTGGGTGGGGGGAAGAAATCTGTTCTAGGACCAGAAACTTTAAATAAGAATACAGTCATTAACACCATGGACACCATTCAGGATAGATTGTGGAACTGGAGAGGGAGCTTTTTCGAGCCGGTAATAAAACTGTTTGCTGGCCAGCCATGCAGCACATCTGCCTGTATCTGCTGGGTTGGGAACCCGATTTTGTAAACTTGAATAAAGAAAACGTCACTCTCACTAAAATGAGTACAGATTGGATTTCTTGAGCATTTGTCGATATCGACGATGTTTCTCACAATAGCTGCACTATGCATAGTACAGCAAAATGCTGCCTGATTCTGCGCCATACTCACAATCATTGTTACACTTGAGTCCCTTGCTGTTGACATTGTACCAATCCATCTCGTTGAGAGTCTTTCTGTTTTTTGCTAACCCTCCACTTTACCAAGCATGATGGCCTTCTCTAAGGATTGGTCCCTCCTGATAATATGTCCAAAGTATGAGAGAAGTCTCACCATTCTGGCTTCTAAGGAGCATTCTGGCTGCACTTCTTCCAACACAAATTGGTTTGTTCTTCTGGCAGTCCATGTTACTTTTAATATTCTTCCCCAACACCATAACTCAAATGTATCAATTATTCTGTGGTCTTCTTTGTTCATTGCCCAACTTTCACATGCATATGAGGTGATTAAAAATACCATGGTTTGAGTCAGGAGACAAAGTTACAAAAACTTCTTAGCCATAACTAAACACTTTGAGGAAATGAGTTGCTGGGCCTGGGAACTTAGGACCATAGTCTTTGGGGAAACCAAGGTCAAGTAGCACATAACGTAGTCTGAAAGGCACTCTTCTGCCTCCTGCTTGGGACTATAGTGACTGGGGTCTTAAAAGTTCATGAACGGCCATCTAAGTTGCAACTATTGTTCTCTCCCTACCTGAAACAAAGAACAGTGAAGAAAATCAAACAGGCAAGGGGACAAGTAGCCCAAATGACTCATGTACCATGTGAACCCTCAAAGATCCTGATACCAGAAAAACTGCTCACCTGCTCTGAAAGGGATCGCAAGAGGAGATCCTGGGTAGAGTGGGAGAAAAATGTGGAACAAAACTCAAAATCATAAAAAAAAAGACACCAGGCTTAGTGGTTGCATAAGGGCTGGTGGGCCCCCTGAGACCCTTAGATCCCCATCAAGCCTGGAACTGAACTCAACTTTCAGACGAACCATCAGCCAGGCTATAAACTGAACAATAACACTAGGGAAGTATTCACTCATTAGAAAAATTAACCATACAAAATCAAAAGGCATCATTTGTCCAGGGATGAAGCTCAGAAGGCAGGAAGGACAAAGGCAGGAAGTGGGAAGAGGGTTGTTACACTATAGAAATTGATTACAACCAAGGTCACAAAACAGGATGTTTATGAACTGTTGAATAGAAAACCAATTTGCTCTGAAACTTTCTCCCAAATAGCAATTTAAAAGAAAAAAGATCATGAAAAAAAAAAGAAAGAAAGGGAAAGCAGCTTTTGTTCTGTTTATTTCTCTCTAGTCTTTAAGGAATCCTGGTGTGGCACTGTAGGATAAGCACTGGGCTGCTAGCCACAAGGTCTGCGGTTCAAACCCATCAGCTGCTCCTCAGAAACCCTATACAGAATCATTATGAGTCAGAACCAACTCAACAGCAATTATCAATAGGAACAATAAGTGGTTTTAAAGACCCCAAGTTCAAACTTGTAGCATTGGGCCACAGATGAGATTCAGACAGATGAGGCAGAGGACTTGGCTCTGGGCATGGACTCTCAGGCTTTGTTGGGAAGGGGCTCAGGC
>NW_006408678.1:332063-354844 GCF_000296735.1 Chrysochloris asiatica | reverse complement strand
GCAGGAAGCCTCCTTCACTGGGCACGTTGTAGCCCCATTTTAGGTATTCCAATCAGTTATAGGCAGAAGACAGACTTACAAGCTTTCTATGGTGATGCTTTTCGCTATTCCGTTCTCTCCCCCTCCAGTGTCTATTTTGTAATATAATGCAAGGAAACCCAAGATTTCATTTCCTCTTGTGCCTCTCTTGATCTTATGGCTCCTGCTGCCTGGGACCCCCGTGTCTACCAGCAGTTCCAGCAGCAGCCGCAGCAGAGCAGTGGGGGCAACAAGGATGACTGGAAGCAGGCTCCAATAGGTTTGTCATATATTGTTCTTGTAACGTCCAAGTCACATACAATCCTGTTTCACAGAAATCGTCATGGATGTTAAGTGCCACATACCTGGATACAACACTGAAAGTATTTTTTAAAGTACTATGATATCTTAAAGGGGCTCTGGTAGCGTAGTGGTTACGAATCGGGCTGTGAACTGCAAGGTCTGCAGTTCGAAACTACCAGCCGCTCCGCGGGAGAAAGATGAGGCGATCTGCTCCCGTAAAGATTTACAGCCTCGGAATCCCTGTACAGGGTCGCTATGAGTCGGAACCGACTCCCCGGCACATAACAACAACAACAACAACAGTGGAAAATGGTTTGGCAGTCCTTCCAAAGTTAAACTGAAAGCTGTCATTGTTGTTATGTGCCGTGGAGTCTTCCGACTCATAGTGACCCCGTACAGGGTTTCCGAGGCTGTAAATCTTTCCGAGGCTGTAAATCTTTACGGGAGCAGAAAGCCTTATCTTTCTCCCGCGGAACAGCTAGTAGTTTCGAACTGCTGACCTTAAGGCTCGCAGCCCGATTCGTAACCACTATGCTACCAGAGCTAAGCTGTCATAGGACCCAGAAATTCCACTCTAAAAAATGCCCAAGAGAATTGAAAGCATATGTTCATATAAAAACATGTATACATATATTCAAGCAGCATTATTTATAATAGTCCTAAACTGGAGACAGTCCAGTTTTCCATCCACTGATGAATGGCTAAGCAAAATGTGGTATATCCAGACACTGGAATATTATTTGGCAACCATAAATAATGAAGTTCTGATGCATGCTAAAACATGATGGGCATCGAAAAATAGTTTACTAAATGAAAGCAAAGAAAAATGTCACATTGTATGATTGCAGTTATCTGAAATGTCCAGAATAGACAAATCCATAGAGAGAAAGTATATTGGTGATGGCCAGGGAATCAAAAGAGGGGAGCGACTGCTACTGAGCATTGGGGTTTTGGGTGGGAGTTGATGGCAGTTAGATAGTGGTAATGCATGGACAGCCTCGTAACTGACTATGCTAAAACCCACGGAGTTGTGCATTTTAAAATAGTGACATTTATGGTTATCTGAATCATATCAAAATAAAAAGAAATTGAAAAATTTATAAATTAAGGATTCTATTCATGAAAAGGGAACACCGTAGTTCTGTAAGATAAGCAGTGGACTGCAGACCACAAGGTTGGCAGTTCAAGCCTACCAGCTGCTCTACCAGAGATCTACCACCTCAGAAACCCTACTCAGGGTTGTTGTGAGTCAAACCTACTCCACCGTACTTAACAACAACAATTCAGGAAAAAAGTAGGAGAAAATAACAATCTAGCATGAATGGTTTTTACCACAATTCCCTGGAATAAACTTGTCAGGGAAGATTCTCTTGAGAATATAAGTAAGTTAATGGAAGAAGAAGAAGACGAAAAGATTCCATAAAAAAGAGGATGCAACAGTAAACAGAGAATCTGTCCTAAGAAAAGGTCACAAAGAGATGTTCTCAAGACCTGAAGGTTCAGGCCCAGTTTATCACCTCCTTGAGACTCTTGCTGGGGAATTAAGACTTGACTTTCCACTTGAACTCATGAAAGAAGACACGGTTTAGGAAAATTATATTTCCGCTATAAAGTCGCTGGCTTTAAACTACTTCAAAATTAGCAGTGAGGTCCTCTGCTACCAGTGACTTTTAAAGGGGAAATAGGAAGAATCTGGGAGAGGTTCCAGAGAATCATTATCTGGTCCTCAGAACTTTTGGTCATTAAGTAAGAAACTTGGAAGATTTGCAGCATGAATATCCCTAAATTCAAACCTCAGTGATTAAACCAAGTGGGGACATGTCTGACTTCCTCTGGATTCACAAGGGGAAAAGAGAGTCAAACTGAAAGGCAGCCCAAGGCAAATTCCTATGAAGTGGGGATCAGACATGCTTCTACCCTATAACCTCCTTTCCCCTATTCTGACACCAACCATCCTCCCCAGAGCATGGTCTGCTTCACATCTGGGTTTAATAATCCTTTGCCATGGCCATACAGAACTCCTAACAATACTCATGATTCTGGGAAGTGATTCAGGGTCAGAAACAACTTGGGACGCAGCAGTTCTCCAATCAGGAACACCTTTTCTTTTGTCTGCCATACCGCAGGCACGCCTCACTCTTGTCTTTGGCCTCTCAGCCATGTGGCCCCTTAGCTTCTGGCTTGCTCAGACAAGCTTTACAAAGTTCCTTTACCTGGTCTGTGAATGCCCAAAGGCACATTCTGTAATCCGGTGTCCTGCTCATAGGCACTCAGCTGGACTCAGTCCATGGGCCTAGAGCCCACAGCTGTTCTGTCATTCCACACTACCATCTCTGCCACTGCCACTTTCCTAGGTAGGGATCGCACACTCCACTCAGACACTGACTTCTTGATGGTCCTGGAAACCTTAATTCCTGCTTCTGAGATGGCTCCTTTTAAAGCTAGCTGGATGGTAAAACTAACCAATCCCAACCTTACACTTTAGTTGCATGGTCCCACCCAATCACTTGGTGGGAATTAAGAGGTCATTGGATAGAAAGGCCATATCAAGTTAAATTTAAGGTACGACATTTAGGTTTATACATAAGAATGCTAAAAATAATTTCAAATGTATCCATTCTGGTGTTTGTGAAGAGTATTGAATATACTATTGTTATTATTAAGTGCCGTCAAGTCAGTTCCGACCCATAGAGGCCCTGTATAGGGTTTCTGAGGAGTGACTGGTGAGCTTGAATCACTGATCTTGAGGCTCAAACTGGCTTTGCTGTCCAGCACATTAATCCACAGCGCCGCACCAGAACTCCTTAGTACACCATGGTGGTGGTGGTGGTTATGTGCCATGGAGTTGGTTCCGACTCATAGCGACCCTGTACAGGGTTTCCAAGGCTGTAAATCTTTACAGGAGCAGAAAGCCTCATCTTTCTCCCATGGAACAGCTGGTAGTTTCAAACTGCTGACCTTAAGGTTTGCAGCCAGATTCATAACCACGACGCTACCAGAGCTTCTTGAATACACCATAGACAACGAGAAAAAAAAACAAATCTGTCTTTGAAAAAGTACAGTCAGAATGCTCTTTAGAAGTGAGGATGGCAAGATTCACTTGAGGAGGGACCAGTCCCTGAAGAAGGACAACATATTTGGTAAAGCAGAGGGTCAGCAAAAAAGAGGAAGACCCTCTATGAGATTACTCAACACATTGGCTGCAATGAGTTCAAATATAGCAACAATTGTGAACATGGCATAGGACTTGGCAGTGTTTCATTCAGTTGCAGATGGGGTTGCTATGAGCTGGAACCAGTGCAATGGCACCTACCAACATTCTGGTAGTGCAATTTGCTAGATGTGAAACTTTGGGTGAGGTAAGCTTCCTGAGCCTCAGTTTATTTCTTTATGAAGTGAAAATGATAATACCTATAATAACTCTTTCAATAGACACCTATGTATGTGTCCTGTATTAATTAGGACTCTTTCAGTTGCAAATGACAGAAGTCTAACTTCAACTAGCTTCAGGAAAACATGAAAGACCAGGAGCCAATGTGGGGGAGGATGGTTTTCTTAGGTTGTGTAAACAGGAAGGCAGAGATGAGCTGGGAACTAACTGGAACTTGGAATGCAAACCTCTTGGGTTTCTCTCTCTATCGCTCATCCAGACACTTACCTCCATGTGGTTTCATCCTCTCAGAACTGTGTTCTCAAGTTACTGGAGACATGTCCACTGGCAGTTGCAAGTTCACTTCTGGTTCAAGAGAGTAAAATGATATCTCTTAGCTTTGAAAGATTCTAGGGAAGGACTTTGGTCATCTTGTTTTAGGGCATCTACCTACACACACCTTGAACTTCTAGCGGTGGCTGTCATGTGTGTGTATGTGATTGTGTGTGGATCAGGAGTTACCATGATGAGCCCAGCCTAGGTCAGGGCCACATCCCCGTGGCCAAAGGAGGTGGGATCTGTGACCAGATGATGGGGAGAGAAGTCCTGTACAGACCCAAACAAGAGAAGGCTGCCATGTATCCCCAGGTAAAACTTGGTCTTCAACCCATCCCTCCACTTTCACCCATCCTAGCCTCTCTCTTCCTCCTGCTCCACATCTCAGTAGATGCAAAAATCCTGAGGGATCCATGTCTGACTTCCCCTTGGCTTTACATGGGAGAAAGAGAATCAAACTCAAAATCAGCCCAAGGGCAATTTTGAAGCAGAGATCAGACATACTTCTTCTACCCTACGGCCTTCTTTTTTTAAATTTAAATTTAGATTAATTTTTTTTTTTCCCTTCAACCTCCTTTATGCTATTCTGACATGAACCATCCCTCCTACAGCGCTCTCTGCTTCACATCTGGTTCCATAATCCATTGCAATGGCCACACAGAACTCATAACAATATTCACGATTATGGATTTATTAGGGAAGTGACCAGGGTACAATTTAGAATCAAAACCAACTCAGGACGCAGCAGTACTCCAGTCAGGAATGCCTCTTGTCTGCCATATTGTAGGCACATCTCACTCTTGTCTCCAGCTTTTCAGCCATGTGGTCCCTTGGCCTTTGTCCTGCTCTAGCAAGTGTAACAAAGTTCTTCTAGCCAGTCTATGAATGCCCAAATAGCACATTCTGCAAGCCGTCTTCTGCCTGTACGTACTTAGTTTTACTCAGTCCATGGACCTAAAGCCAAAAACTGCTCTGGCTCTCCATGCCACCATCTCTTCCGTCACCTCTGCCATCGCTGTTTCTCTAGGGAGAGATCGTACCTGTCACTCCAGCTCTTCCTTCTTGGTGGGCTTGGAATCTACTGTCTCTGCTTGGAGATGCCTCCTTTTAAGCCTAGCTGGAGGGCAAAACTCACCAACCCCAGTCTTAGAGTCCTATATACCTTATCTGCATGGCACCACCATGGCATTACCCAGTAACTGAAGTCAGAAATCTAGGTGTTGAGCTACACTCCTTCCTCTTGCTTATTTCCACCTGCATCAAATCTGTTCACAAATGCCTCATGCATGTCATACCCCTTACTCTCCATCACTTCTATCCAGTTCTTTGCTTGTCCTCTCGCTCCTTGTCACTCTCTCTATTCTGATTTCCACATTCTAATGAGAGTTAGTTTTCCAAAATGAGAGTCCTATCATGTCTCTTTTCCTTCTCAAGATTTATTGGTGGCTCCTCATCAGAAATGCTGCTTAACTTGTGGAACCTGGTGCAGAATGAAAATGTAGGGCTCCTTGTTTAAAAAGGAGGGGAAATTGCCACTGAAGGTGCTAAAATAAAAAGCTTAACACTTTTTTTTCTCAGTTTATCTTTTAACTGTTCCTAAATTGCCATGCAATGAATGCTCTTCTAGGTAAGGAGAAATTACAATTATTAGCATGAATTTTTTTACTCATCTTCATATTGTACAGGGCCAGTTTTAAAGGCAAATATAAGAGCATTTAACTAGTATATAGTTACTGAAATTACAGAATTCAGATTTTTAGCCCATATATACATATGTATTTTGTGCCTACCATCACAGTAGAAATATTGCATAGAACAAATTCAACTATTTTATCTCACCTTTGCAGATGCACACATTCTACCTGTGGGGAGCTGAGAGATTTCATAGTAGGTTTAACTTGTACTTGCCTTGAGTCTTGCTAAACTCCTGTGTATGAAGGGTTCGTTAGAATTCTGTGCTCAGAGGACATCGTGAATGCTAAATGTAAATGCAGCAACCAGGAAACGCAAACATGTATATATATATATATATATATATATATAGTGTGTGTGTGTGTGTGTGTGTGTGTGTGAAAACTGGACAGTGAATAAGGAAGACCGTAGAAGAATTGATGCTTTTGAGTTATGGTGTTGGAGGAGAATATTGAAAGTACCATGGGCTGTCAAAAGAACCAACAGATCAGTGTTGGAAGAAGTACAGCCAGAGTGCTCCTTAGAGGCTAGGATGGCCAAACATTGTCTCTCATACATCGGACATACTGTCAGGAGGGACCAGTCATTGGAGAAGGATGTCATGTTTGGTAAGGTAGAAGGTCAGAGAAAAAGAGGAAGACCCCCAGTGAGATGGATTGGCAAAGTGGCAGCATCAGTGGGCTCAAGTGTGGCACCAGTTGTGAGGTTGGCCCCGGACTGGGCAGTGTTTCGTTCTGTTGTGCATAGGGTCGCTAGGAGTCAGTATCGACTCTATGGCACCTAATAACAACAACATATTTATGTATATACATACATATATATGTATGTATTCAGCATACCTTTTCTGCTCATGTATGCAGATGAAACACAGGTTGTTTGTTGTTAAGTACTGTGAAATAGGTTTCAGTTCTTAGTGACCCTATATAGGATTTCTGAGACTGTGAATCTTTGAGGAAACAAAAAGCCTCATCTTTCTCCCATTAAAACACAAGTGCAAATATAAAGTTATTAAGAATTTCAAGGTGACTGACCTGACCAAACCTATTGCCAAACCTATTTGCATGGGCAAATTCATGGTGACCTTTTATAAGGTTTCTGTGGTGCCTTAAATTTACTTGTCGTCTTGATTCCCACCAAGTATTTGGGTGGATGCGTGCAAATAAGGCATGCGGGACTCTAAGGCTGGGATTGTTAGTTTTGCCCTCCAGCTAGTCTTAAAAGGAGTCATCTCAGAAGCAGAGACAGAAGATCCCAGGACCATCAAGAAGGAAGAACATGAGAGACACATGAGATCCCTCCCTAGAGAAACAGCAACTGCAGAGGTGATGACAGAGGCAGTGGCATGGAGAGACAGAGCAGCTTTGGGTTCTAGGCCCATGGACTGAACAAAGCTGAGGGCCTACAGGCTGGAGACTGACTTGAAGAATGTGCCCTTTGGGTAGTCACAGACTGACTAAAAGAGCTTTGGAATATATGCCTGAAGGAGCTCTGGTAGCATAGTGGTTATGAGTTGGACTGCTAACCTCAAGGTGAGCAGTTCAAAACTACCCGCTGTTCTGTGGGAGAAAGATGAGGCTTTCTGCTCCCATAAAGATTTACAGCGTCGGAAACCCTATGCAGGGTGGCTAGGAGTGGGAACGACTTCACTTCACACTCCCCACCCTCCACCCCGCAATACTTGCCTGAGCGGGGCAGTAGCCAAGGAGCCACATGGCTGAGAGGCCGAAGACCAGAGTGAGGCGGGCCTGCAGTCCAGCAGACAAGAGGCGTTCCTGATGGGAGAACTGCTGTGTCCTGAGTTAGTTTTGATCCTAAGTTGTGGCCTGTTCACTACCCTAATAAACCCCATAATTGTGAGTATTGTTGAGTTCTACGTGGCCCTTGCAATGGATTATGGAGACAGATGTGAAGCAGAACGCTGTGGGAGGAAGGGCTTGTATCAGAACAGGGTAAAGAAGGTTGTAGGGTGGAAGCATGTCTGGATAGAAATGGACTGATTTTGAGTTTGCTTCTCTTTTCCCCTTGTGAAGCCAGGGGAAGTCAGACATGGTAGGGGGAAGCATATCTGACCTCTGTTTTACAATCGACCTTGGGCTGATTTTGAGTTTCTCTTTCCCCTTTGGGATGTCAGACATGGTTCCCACATGCTTTTAGCAGTTTCTGAGACTGTCAGTTGTTGTAGGAACAGACAGCAGCATCTTTCTCCTAAGGAGTAGTAAATTGGCTTGAAACCATCAATTTTACAGTTAGCTGTCCAACACCTAACCAACAGTGTCACTGACAGCAGAGCATTAAACTAAGCATAGGCCTCTTCTGAGCATTAAACCAAGCATAGGCCCACGAAGCCAACCTTGAGCCCCGTTTGCTAAGAGTGAGTTCAATCTGCTTCAAATGATGGAGCCTTTGTGATTAGGCCTAAGCCTCATCTCTTACCATTCTCCATACACTTCACCATCTCCCTTGCCCCACAGAAGTGTTTCCTTTAGCAAGGCTGAACTACTTGCTGTTCTTTATCACACTGTTCTCATTGCTTGAAATGCCTGAAAACCCCAGTTTACCTCAGCTCAAAGGCTGCCTCCTCTATGACAGCTTCCTGGGCTCTCTTACACAGACAGAGATGTTCCTTCCCTTTGTTTTCCTGCACTTTGAATTTACAGTCTTGTAGCTATTTTGTAATGCATTCTCATTGTTTGTGCCTCTTTGTCTCCACCAGACTGTAAGCTGCCTGAGGGCAGGGACGATCTCATTTCTCTGTTTACGAAAGTTCCTATATCCAGCAGAGTATCTGGCAAGAGTGCAACAAAATACTTGTAAAATGAATGGAAGAATGAAGTCGTTATCACAGTGCCTAGTGCATACTAGGTGTTCATTTATTGATTCTTTCAACATATTGACTGAGTGCCTGTTATCTAATGAACTTTATACTCTGTCCATCTGTCTTTCCTTTAACAAATATTTATGAAGTATGTATTGTGAGTCAGTGCTTTGCTAGGAGCTTGTAGTATATTGATGAACAAGACAGGCAAGAACTTCCCTGGAAGGCCTTGCATTCTAGTTGGTTCTCAATAAATGTCATTGCCCTTCTTCCCGCAACCACTGTGCCTCCCATGAGGTAACCAGATCAAGTCATACATCTTTTAAGACTTTCTCTGCTTCCACCTTCTGCTAAGGATTCTCTTTCTTGGCTCCATTCTCAAGATACCATGAGATAGAAGCTTGACCTTGTCAGAACTTTTCTTCCATACCAACATAGTGAGCCTGAAATCAGCCCTTTATCCCCTGGAGCATGATTTTTTTCCAAGAGCTTATTCCCCTTAGATTCAAGAATGTCCCTAGAAGTTGCGTACTGTCTTCAATCTCTTCATCTCACCTAATTGTTTCTTGCACAAATTTGAGGTGTATTTCCTTGCAATGCATGCCATATCTAGTAATCAAAAGTGCACATGCTTAATTTGGAGTGCTGTTATAACTGTAAAGCTTGGAGAAAGAACAGAATTTGTGTTTGAATGTTTGAGTTCTCAGTGGCACAGGCCTGTTTTCCATTCCTTCCTCTTTTCCAAACCCTCACCCCCTCAACCAATCACCCCTCTGCCTTCATGTAATTTCAAAGAGTGTCACGAGGCCTCCTTTATAGAAGTACCCTTATTCATACATAGATTTTTAAATTTTCTCCTCCTTTGTTCTCCTAGCTGGGATGAAATATTTCATGCTTATTCATGTCTGAAAAAAGAAATATCGTGGAAGGTCTGAATACAAGCCTTTCAGTAACTATTTATGACTTATTTAGGGAATTGAATCATGGAAATGATTTCAGCAAAGAAGTTGCATAAGGGTCATAACTGATTTCCAGTGCATCTGTTAAGTTCTGGTTTCTGTTGAATAGTTCAGGTTCCTGAAAGGTACTTCCTTCCCCAGGGCATGTTAGAGGATAAGTGTCTACTTGGACTGCCGTGGCCACTCACTGTACTTCATTCATTTCAATGGCTGTCCCAACTGAGCTCTGACACATCGGAGGTGTGCTGACTTCTTGGATCCAGTGACCTCTTGAAATGATTCCCAACCCATGAGTAAGTTTTCATGGAATTCTTGTCCCGGAATAAAGTACTATGAAATCATGATTTGTGCTATATATGGAGGGCTTGCCTCTTATTTTCAGCTCTTTGGCTCTCTCTGCTCACCCAGAAAGTAATTGAAGATGCAAATGAGGCAGATAAGATGATCTGTCTGCATCTTGAAAATTATTCTGCACCAACTTATCAAAATACAACATTTTGAAATGTTTGGGATACAATTATAATGATAACAACAACAGCCGCTCTTCAGAAACCCAATATAGGGTCAGTGTGAATTGGAACCAACTCGATGGCACTTAACAACAACAACAATATATGTCCTGGTTTAGAGCTGTAGGGTAAGTACTGGATTGCTAACTTTAAGGTTGGCTGTTCAAACCCACCAATCACTCCTCGGAAACGCTCTACAGAGTCTCTATGAATCAGAACCAACTTGACAGCACTTAACAACAACAATAATATATGTCAAAGGAGCACTGGTGGCATAGTGGGTTATATGTTAGGCCACTAACCACGAAGTCAGCAGTTCGAACCCACCAGCTGTTCCATGGGAGAAACATAAAGAAACATAAAAAAGGTTGCAATGAGTTGGTGCACAGGGTTTTCTTGGCTATAATTATCATGGAAGCAGGTTACTAGGTGTTTCTGCCCTGGAATCTCTGAGTGGGTTTGAACTGCCAAACTTGGTTACCAACTGAGTGCTTAACCATTGTGCTACCAGAAGTCTTCCTTCAGATGTTTGCTAGACAACATACACTTTATAATTTAGGTTTTACAACAAACAGAAAAGAATATGTCTCCCTTTTTCTATTGTATACATTGGGGAACTAGCAAGGGAGTGTGATTGGGGTCTGGATTCAGACTTGACTCCAATTCATAAGCTTTCCTCAACACAGTGCACCAAAAATGTGCTCTGTGCACCCAAAAAAGGTGATTCTAGTGGGTTTTGTTTTCTGGGATACTGTGTAGTGTAAACCAGTGTCTGATAGCAAGAAAAATCCAATCCTTGTCCCAGGAGCAATGAAAATGTGTTGGGAAAGAATTTTCCTACAAAGAGACTCTTACATCCAACATTTTTAGACACTGAATGTTTCCCATACACCAATTTGTCAATTTGCTATTAAAAGAAAACTTTTTTTGAGGAGGATCAGGAATTCTTGGGGTGGGGAAAAGACTGTTCATTTTCCTTTTTACACAGTGTAGTTTGAACATAAAGAATTCTAATCTTGGTACATGGAGGGCATTTTTTATAAGCATGAGTATGAGTCCCTAACAATGTCATTCCTGGGACAACAGAAAGTTGCTTGTGGGGCTTTTGCTCCTCTATTAACTGGAACTACTTTCTCCCTCTCCCCAACCCCAACTCGTTTCTTCCTCTGAGTCTTCCTCTGAGTCTGTCAACTACTGTTTTCCCATTCATCAAAGGGTCCTCCTCTGGTGGGACGCTCCTCATTCTCCCAATTTCCAATGTACTGTATCTCATCTACGGCTCCCTGAAAACCATCGTGAATTTATTGGATCAAGAACTCCATTGTCAAGAGAACTCTAATAAACTATGGTTGGAAGAGATCCATATTTGTGCCTATTCCAAAGAGAGGTGACCCAGTGGAATGTGGAAATTTTGGGACAGTTTTTTTTTTTTTTTTTAATGTTTTATTGTGTATTGTGTGATAGTCTACATGGGGGAACATTAGTTTTACATTCCTTCCATCATACATCATCTCATTGCCATAGTTACCATCCCGTCCATTCAACATCACCCAACCTAAGGGTATACCCTGCAATCTCACCCACCCTCCCCTCACGGTCCTCAGCACATGGCCCCTCTCCCACTCCAGATCCTTAGTCCCCAGCCACCCCATCTCTTCACATTATCCTCTCTCTTCACATTGTCCTCTCTGTGTCAGTCTCCGTCCTCACTGCTCCTCTGGGTGGGGTCCCACTCTCCACTCTTCTCCATTGATGGTCCCAGGGCCCTCTGCTACTAGACTGAAAGGTTAATCACTCCTCTCCTTGCTATAAAATGTGGGACAGTATTTTTAATAGCAATTAAAATTTTGCTAAAGATAATTCTAAAATGACTACAATTGTACATTGACAGGGAAATGCCAATAGTTCAAACTGGATTCAGATGAAGGCATGGAATAAGGGATATCATTGGTGATGTTAGATGGATCTTGGATAAAAGCAGAGAATACCAGAAAGATGTTTACCTGTGCTTTATTGACTATGCAAAGTCCTTTGATTACGTGGATCACAACAAGCTTTGGACAGCATTATTATTGTTGTATTCTAGAACACTTAATTTTGCTCATGAGGAACCTGTACATAGACCAAGAAAAGGCAGTTATTCTAATGGAACAAGGGCACACTGAATAGTTTAAAATCAGGAAAAGTGTACTCCAGGATTGTATTCTTTCACCATATTTATTCAATCTGTATGCTAAGTAAATAATCCAAGTAGTTGGATTATATGAAGAAAAATGTGGCATCCAGGTTGCAGGAAGACTTATTAATAACCAGTCATATGCATATGCCTTGCATTCTGAAAGTGAAGAGGATTTAAAATACTTACTGATGAAGTCAAAGACCACAGCCTTAAACTGAACCAAATAAATAACATCATGATAAATGGAGAAAAGATTGACGTTGTCTAAGACTTCATTTTGCTCGGATCCACCATCAATACTCATGGAAGCAACAGTGAAGAAATCAAAAGATGTATTGCATTAGGGAAATCTGTTGCAAAAGACCTTTTTAAAGTGCTGAAGAGCAAAGAGGTCAGTTTGAGGACTAAGGTGCTCCTGACCCAAGCTATGGCATTTTCAATAACTTCATATGTGTGGGAAAGTTGGACAGTGAATAAGGAAGACTATCAAAAAGTTGATGCATTTGAGTTATGGTGTTGGGAAAGGATATTAAAAGTACCATGGATGGCCAAAAAAAACAAACAAATCTGTGTTGGAAGAAGTACAACCAGAGAGCTCCTTAGGAGCCAAGATGAGCAGACTTCATCTCTCCTACTTCAAACAGTATCAGGAGGGACCAGTCCCTGGAGAAGGACATCATGCTTGGTAATGTGGAGGGACAGTGCAAAAGAGGTAGACCCCCACCCCCCCAACGAGATGCATTGGCACTGTGGCAGCAACAATGGGCTCAAGCATAGCAACAATGGTTAGTATGATGCAGAACTTGGCGGGGTTTTGTTCTGTTCTACATAGAGTTACTATGGATCAAAATCGACTCCATGATACCTATCAACAACAACAATTTATCCTCACTTACTTCCTGTCAGCACTTATTCCCTAGTTCTTAACACTTGTCTACTACTCTCCACTTGACTCCAGGTTATTTGTCTATTTATTTGTCTAGGGTCTGTCAGCTGTTTTTGAAAATAGTTTTATTGGAAAACAACTACACCCATTCCTTTAATTCCTTTCTATGACTGCTCTTGCACTACAAGAGAAATGTTTATCGTTGTGATAGAGAACATTCAGCCCACAAAACTTAAAGTATTTACTACCTGATCTATTTCAGAGACAAGTCTGGCTGTCTTGGCTTCTAAAGAGTATTCTGGTTATACTTATTCCAACACAGATTTGATTGTTCTTTGATTGTTCTTTGGAGAAGTAGAGTTTAAAACCACTACCTTTTCAACTACTGGGAAAAGCAAATAGAAGGACTATCAATGCTGGTTGACCATATAAATGCAAATTTAATATAGTCTATTGTCAACTGATAATCTCCGCTGTTCTTGTGCCACTTCTTGCCACATGCCCTGGACTCTAGCCTTGCTAAGTATAGCAAGGGGTCATGCTGTCCCTTTTGTTAGGAGCATCTGTCCACTCCTTGTTCCTTTTTCTCTTGGTTACATCCTAGTCATTCCTCAAAACTCTGCTCCCTCATCTTGAAGACTCTCTTCAATCCCAAGATGTGATGCTTCTCATTTAAGCCCCGATCTGTTTACATGACAGTCGACACTTCTCTTCATTGGGCCTCATTCCAATGTCTTTGTCAGTCCCTGTAATAGTCATCCCTCAATTCATATTTCTTGAATAAATGAGTCTTTGTATCATAGATAATCCAAGGGAAATCATTACTCTTTCCATTGAGTGACAAATGTATATATCATTTTTTTTTTTTCCTGAACGCATTTCTGAAGTGTGAGGCATTGATCTTCAAATATGGAACTGGCTTGATGGTCTAGTCTCCTGATGGTTTGTATTCTCCTGATGTCATCTGACTTCAGTTCCACATCTATCATCACTTTAGCCTATGGGCCCAACTACTCAGCTCTCCTTCTGTGCTGTGAAACTCATTCTCTTTTCTGTACCTTTTGCCTCGGTTCAATCCTATATTCTCCCCTTCACCTTGACTAACTCATAAAAAAATTAATTTCTCTAGCCTCAGGATCCAGCTTTCTCCCATGTAGCAAATCTCTCTCCGGACTGTAGACAATAGTTTTACAACGTGAAATTGTTGAAGCTGCTTCCACTTCCAAATAACTTGGTATTTGCAGCATTAGTGCTCAAAAGATTTGCAAAAGTCCCTTCTCCACCTCTTCCTGCATGAGCTTAGAGGAATGTCGGCCCCGCCTTTTGACCTGCCTTAGTCACTTGCTAGCTGTTTACTTACCTTTTCTAACCCATAGCTTCCTAACTGACAAGTGAGGACAATAAAAGTCCCTACTGCATCTGGTGTTTATGAAGATTAAGTAAAATAAATAAAAATAATGCATGTGATGTATACCATAGTATCTTGTATACACAAAACACTTAATAACAAAAGTGATTAATTGATGCCCGAATATATGTGATTGGTTGGTGATATTAATGTAAATACATGAATATTTTCCAGTTCAGATATTCCAGATATGGATCATCTAAACCTCTGGGGGAAGCATTTTCTTTACAAGAAATTAAAAAACAAAACAAAACAAAAAACCCATAGCAGAAAAATCCCATATGGGGTGAGGGTTATGTTTGTCTGTGAGTACCAGAGACCCAAAATAACCAAGCTTAACCAGCAGTTTATTTCTCTCTCTCAGGAGTGTCAGACATGGCAGTCTATGGCTGGCATAATGGGTTTGTTCCATTAGAATCTTGGCTTTTTCTATCTTGATGCCTCAATATATGTACATGTAATAGGCATACCATGGCCCAAGGGGACTGCTCAGCTCCAGCTATCAAATCTACATTCCAGGCAGCACAGGTGGTATGGTAGTGTGTCGTGGAGTCGGTTCCGACTCATAACAACCCTATATAGGGTTTCCAAGGCTGTAAATCTTTATGGGAGCAGAAAGCCTCATCTTTCTCCTGTGGAACACCTGGTAGTTTTGAACTGCTGATCTTGAGGTTAGCAGCCTGGCTCGTAACCACTATGCTACAGTAAAAAGAGGCAAAGAAAGAGTAAATGGCATGTTTCAGTCAACTTCTAAGGAAGACTCCTAGATATTTCCTCTTATCCATTCTTGGAAGGAGTCAGGCTCTATCCTGTTGACCAGAACTGAGTCACATGACATTGTTGTTGTTGTTAGGTGCCATTGAGTCAGTACAGACTCATAGCAACCCTATGCGTAACAGAATGAAACACTGCCCGGTCCTGGACCAACCTCACAATCTTTGCTATGCTGGAACCCATTGCTGCCGCCATTGTACTAAGCCATCTCGTTTCAGGTCTACCTCTTTTTCTATCTGCCTCTCTACTTTACCAAACACGATATCCTTCTCCAGTGACTGGTCCTTCCTGATAATATGTCCAAAGTATAAGACACAAAGTCTGGCCATCCTGGCTTCCAAGGAGCACTCTGGCTACACTTATTCCAATGCTGATCTGTCTGTTCTTTTGGAAGTCTATGATACTCTCGATATTCTCCTCCAACACCAGAACTTAAATGCATCAATTCTTCTACAGTCTTCCTTATTCACTGTCCAACTTTCACATGCATATGAGGTTATTGAAAATACCATGACTTGCCTCAGGAGCACCTTAGTCCTCAAACTGACATCTTTGCTTTTCAACACTTTAAAAAGTGTTGAAAACAAAAATCCTCACCACTGGACCAATAAACAACATTCTTACCAACAGAGAAAAGATTGAAGTTGTCAAGGACTTCATTCTTCTTGGATCAACTATCAACACTCATGGAAGCAGCACTCAAGAAGTGAAACAACATATTGCATTAGGCAAATCTGATGCACAAGACCTTTCTAAAGTGTTCAAGAGCAAAGATGTCAGCTTGAGAACCAAGTTGTGCCTGACCCAAGCCATGGTATTTTCAATAACCTCATATGCATGCAAAAGCTGGACAGTGAATAAGGAAGACAGTAGAAAAATGGATGCTTTTGAGTTATGGTGTTGGAGGAGAATATTGAAAGTGCCATGGGCTGTCAAAAGAATCAACAAACCTGTGTTGGAAGAAGTGCAGCCAGAGTGCTCCTTGGAGGCCAGGATGGGCAAACTTTGTCTCTTGTACTTCAGACATATTGTCAGGAGGCACCAGTTACTGGAGAAGGATATCATGTTTGGTAAGGTGGTTGGTCAGAGAAAAAGAGGAAGACCCCCAGCGAGATAGGTTGGCAAAGTGGTAGCATCAATGGGCTAAAGTGTGGCACCAATTATGGGCTAAAGTGTGGCCCAGTACCGGACAGTGGTTTGTTCTGTTGTAATCGGGTCTCTATGAGTCAGCGTCCACTTGATGACACCTAACAACAACAATATAATCAAGAACTGATGCTATTGAAGAAACAAGTCCAAGCTGCACTAAAGGCACTGGACTGCTAACCACAAGACCAATGGTTCAAACCTACCAGTTTGAACCCTGTGTAAGGTTGTTATGAGTTGGAACCAACTCAATGGTACTAACACCTGCTCCTTGTTAGGTTGGGCTGCAGTGGTGGGGGGTGAATGAATTCACAAGTACAGAAGTACAAAGTAAAGGTTTAGTCACTTTGCAAAGGAGGAAAGGGGCCTGACACCAGAGAGTACTTCCGGTCCTGAGGGTTCGTTGTTTAGGAGCTCTGGTAGCATAGTGCTTATGAATCAGGCTGCGAACCGCGAGGTCAGCAGTTCGAAACTACCAGCTGTTCCATGGGAGAAAGATGAGGCTTTCTGCTCCCGTAAAGATTTACAGCCTCGGAAACCCTGTACAGGGTTGCTGTGGGTCGGAACTGACTCCATGGCACATAACAACAACAACAACAATTGGGTTTTTTGGAGGAAGGCAAAGGGGCAGTTGGAATGGGAGGGAGATTTACAATGTAAGTGATGGTACCCTCTGGGCTAGTAGAACAGATATTAGGAGGTAATTTAAGATATTCTCCATCTGGGTGAGCATAGGAGTATTCTGGGAAGTGTTTAAAGATATTGTCCATTGCTCAGCATGCACAGGGTTGTTTATGGCCACTAAATAGAGTTTAGGGAGTTGTTCATTGGTGGGACCAGCACTTCTTCATTCCTGAAGAACAAGCTCATTAGAAGCAGGCTCTGGAGTCACGTATCAGTAGGACCAGCAGTTCCTCATTCCTGTAAAACAATCTCAGCAAAACCCGCTCCAGTCATCTAGGAGTTTAAACACTTCATCCCTCTGTAGCTGTGTGACTTTGGGCAAGTTTGTTAACCACTCTGAAAGCATGGAATCTATGCCTTTAAGAATTCTAGTTTCTGCCTTGCAAGAAATAATTTAAAAACTCTCCCATCTCCCCTCAGAAAACCAGTCTTGAGCTTTAGTTTTATGGCCTCTGGAAACAAAACAAGATGTGCATAAGCCTTTAGATTAAGCTGTAGACCACTGGAGAGAATTGTCTGTGTTGAGGGGTCATAAAGACCTTGGGAATGAAATGTTTTTCAGGATGAAGAGTAAAGACTTTGTTATTACTCACCACACTATGGAATGTAAAGAAAAACAGATCAAATGCTTGGTTGGTGGACACTGCTCTATACAATGTGCTTCTTTTTGCAGTTTTGAGGGATCCACCTCCCTGTCCTCCAGACTGCTGCCTTTCTGTTAATAAAGCTAGGCATGGATCTCTCCCTGTTTCTGTGATTGACTACCGTGGCTGGCGCCAAACCCTCATTTCTGTTCGGCAGCCACTTAGGGCCTTCCTTGCAGTGAACGTTAACTAAGAAAATGCATGTTAAGTGAATCCTGGCACATGACAAGGACTCAAAAAATGTTAACTAAAAGTTTTTAAAAAGTTTAAACATTGGGGTCGTTCTTGAGGTAATAAGACCAGGTAAAATACTCTCTAATGACATGCAGATTTGACAAAGCTTCTTCAACCTGGAAGTGCTATAGGGTACCCCCTACACTTGGAGAGGAAAAACCCATGTGTGTGTCAGATCATCACACCATTGTTGATGATCCTCACTCAGTCCACACAGAATCTAGAGTGTTCTTCTTAGGGCTATAGGCAACTTTTTTTTTAAAAAGGATGCAACAGGAAACTTTGTGGCTTACCAGATGGCTTTAAATTTCTCTGCCCTCAGTCTGTGCTTTGGTCCTATATATAATACCCAATTCCAGCCCTTCAACTGGTGGAGTGTGGCCTTAAACTCCCCTGGGAAATGTTGTTGTTGATGTTAAATGCCGTCCAGTTGGTTCTGACTCATTTTGACTCTATATAGGGTTTCCTAGTAGAGGTTGGTGGGTTTGAACCACCAACCTTGCCGCTCATACTGACCTTGCGGCCCAGTGCATTATCCTGCAGTGCCATATCAAGACTTCCTTGGCAATAGAAATGAGGAAACAGTAGGTACTGGAGGTTTCCAAGGAAACTACTTACCTCAGGAAAGCTAACAGACCTTAATGTTTTCCTCTCAGTTTGTGACCACAGGCACACTCCATTACTAAAATAATGAAATCTGTCCTGGACAATAAATAGTTCTTTTATGGAAAAAAGAATGTTGTCAGGAGACAAAATACACATTGTTTTACAAAACCTCTAAACAAAACCAAATACAAACTGTTTATTGACCTGTGTGCTTATTTTCCAAATGGAAAAAGAAATATCTCTTAAAAAATTCTCTTTCATTCAATGTGGTTGAAATTTTATAGGCTCTTCTGTATTTCTTGCTATAAGATCTCAGCATGCTGAGAAAATCCTGTTGCATTATAAAATAAATTTGTACTTAAAAAGGGAATGCAAGTTGCAGCATTAGGCTGTTTCCTAAATGTCAAGGTAAGAGCTTGATTTCATTTTCAAAGTCCATCAGTCTAGAAAACAGCATGGTCCATGATCAAAGACTGATTTTGCAAAAACTATAACTTATTGAAGGTAAAATATTCAATAAAAACGGACGATTATTGAGCTTTCAAAAGAGCTTCATCTTCTAGCAATTGTTCTTGAAAAAGAATTTGCATATCTTCAGGGTACTGTTTAAGCAAAGGGCCAAGATTTGCTTTTTGATTGAATAAATGCGCAGTTTGGGCCCAAACTAGAAAATGTAACTAGTTCCCTTTTCACATTTTCTTTTTAAGCCATACTTCTGTTGCCTGACTGCGATGAAGACCACCTATTTGAGGTTACTGCTAGTTTTCTATTGCTGCCATAACAGGACAAGGGGGTGGTTTAAATAACAGATATTTATTCTCTCACCAAATTGGAGCTGACAAGCCAAATCAGGGCATTGACTCTCAGAATGGATCCTTCCTTGTCCATAGCCCTGGGAGTTTCTTTGCTACAACTAGTTCTTTACATGGTATATTCCTCTAGAGAGTTTCTGTGTTTATTCTGTTTTCTTAATAAGACACCATTCAGAAGCATTTAGGTTTAGGATCCACTTTACTTTAGCATTATCTCATTAACATAACAAAAATCCCTGTTTCCAAGCAAGGTCATAATTACATAATCCCTATTTCCAAACAAGGTCACAATGACTTCCACATTTTTTGTTGTTGCTGTTAAGTGCCATCAATCATCTTCCAACTCATAACGACCCTGTGCACAACAGAAATACTGCCCAATCCCTCATCATCCCCACAATCTTTCCTACGTTAGAGCTCATAGATGCAGTCACTGTTTCAATCCATTTCCTCGAGGGTCTTACTCTTTTTCATTGACCCTCAACTTTGCCAAGCATGATGTCCTTCTATAGGGACTGGTCCATCCTGATAACATGTCCAAAGTACATGAGATGAAGTCTTGGCATCCTCGCTACTAAGGAACATTTATGTGAACTTCCAACACAGATTTGTTTATTCTTCTGGCAGTCCATGATAGTTTCAACATTCTTCCCCAACATCATAATTCAAATGTACGAATGCTTCTTTGGTCTTCCTTATTCATTGTCCAAATTTCACATGCCTTTGAGTCCATTGAAAATACCATGGCTTGAATCAAGCACCTTAGTCCTCAAGATGACATCTTTGATTCTTTTTACATTGTAAAGAGGTGGTTTGCAATGCAATTCATTATTTGGTTCCTTGACTGCTGCTTCCATGGGCTTTGATTGTGGATCCAAGTGAAATGAAATCCTTGCCATATTCAATCTTTTCTCTGTTTGCCATGATGTTACTTGTTCCAGTTTGTGAAGGTTTTTCACTTGCTTTATGTTGATATGTAATCCACACTGAAGGCTATGGTCTTTGGTGTTCATCAGTAAGTGCTTCAAGTCCTCTTTTCTTCACAAATGCCAGGTTATATCATGTGGATATCACGAGTCTCTCTCCATTCCTGATGCCCATTCTCCTTCATATAGTCCAGTTTCTCATATTATATGCTTAGCATACAGAATGAATTACTATGGTGTAAGGATACAGCCCTGTCACACACCTTTCCTGATTTTACCCATGCAATATCCCCTGTTTCTGTTTGAATGGCTGCCTATTTGTCTATGTACAGGTTACAGTGAGCACAATTAAGGGTTCTGGAATTCCCAGTCTTCACAATGTTATCCATAACTTGTTATGATACACATGGTCAAATTCCATACAAATTTTGTATAATCAGTAAAACACAAGTAAACATCTTTCTGGTATTCTCTGTTTTCAGCCTAGATTCATCTGACATGTGATATCCCTCATTTCATGTTGTTTTCTGAATTCTTCTTAAATTTATGGCAATTCCTTGTTGATATAATGCTGCAACCATTTTTGAATTATTTCCAGCAAAATTTTAATTGCGTGTTACATTAGTGGTATTGTTCAGGAATATCTGTATTCTATTGGATCACCTTCTTTGGAGAAGGCATAAATATCGAGCTCTTTCATTTGTTGGCCAGATAACTATCTTACTAAATTTCTAGGCATAGATGAGTGAGCTCTTTGAGTGTTGCTTTTAATTTGTTGAAATATTTCAGCTAGTATTTTGTTACCTCCTAGAGCCATACTTTTTGTTAATGTTTTCAGTGTAGCTTTGATTTCTTCAATATCTTCAGTTTTGACCATATATTTCCTCCTGTTCTGGTTGAACATCAACTAATACCTTCTAGTCCAATTACTCTATTTCTTCCGCTGTGTCAATCCATCTTGTTGGGGGTTTTCCTCATTTTTAAAAAAAGTTTTCATTATGAATTATGTGATAGTTTACATGGGAGAACATTACTTTACATTCATCATATCATATTTCATTTCATTGCAATGATTACAATCCCCTCCATGCATCATCAAACAGCCAAAGGGTACACCCAACAAGCCTGCCTCCCGGCTGCCAGCACACAGTCCCTCTCCCTCCCTGAGTCCAGAATCCCCAGCTGCTCAATTTCTCCACATCATCATCTCTGCCTCCATCTCTAGCATCACTGCTTCTCTGGGTAGAGTCCTGCACTTGGCTTCTCTCCCTTGATGGTCCCACGGACCTCCGCTCCCGGACTGCAAAATCAAGCACTCCCCTCCTTTTGTTACAAAATATCTATCTTTACATTTCCAACCCTTACAGTCAGGCCTGACTGCAATTATTCACTATTGTACCACTAGAGTCTTATCCCATCTCCTTTCATCAGCCCTGTCCAGGCAGATTGAAAACCACTCAGAGGAGATTCTACTTTCCCTCACACCCTCTGGAACTAGGGTCCCTCTTGAAAGCTTGTAAGCCAGTCATTTCTTGCCTTGTAGCTCCCCCCACACTCCCTTTTGGGTAGCCAATGTCTAAGTTGCCCATCTCTGTCAACCCTGTATACCGAGGGGGTGGGAATGATCCTCATTGTAAAGATTCATTCCTTCTTTTGAACTTCTACATCCATAAGTATAGGTCAAGTTCATCAAATTGTAGCAGATTACTCTTTTGCTCCTTTTCTTTCTTCCTCTAGTTGAGTTCTGATTATCCAGCCATTGAAGCCGGTCAAGTGGGTAGTATCTGCAAGTATGGGTGTTCTTGTGCATCCCCCTTCACTTCATATCAGCTGGATGCTTCACTCTCTGCTTTAGTCCTCTGTGGCTATGTCACTGTCTCTGGGCCCAGGAGTTCCCAGGTCTTGCCACACTGCTGGCCAACCAGGTCTCAATCCAGGTTCAAAGGAGTCTATTGAACGTGGTCAGACTTAGCTCACAATGTCATTGCTGTTTTCCCCCCACTTCCCCTTATCGGTGACCAACGTGGTCACCTGCCAGACCACAAGGTTGCTTGTGTATTCCTCTTGAGTCTTAGCCTTGGAGGGGGTTTGCCCTGAGGGGACCCAACTGCTTGCCTTGATGACTTCTGGGCGAACAACTTGCTTGTTCTTGTAGTAGTCCATTGGACTGCCGTTATTAATTTTCCTGCCAGTCTTTCTTTCAAGAAGTATTTTCTGTTCTTCTAGCTGCTCCAGGATGTCTGCTTGTCCTTTGAAGTGGAAATGTCCCACCTCAGAAGACTCTGGATGGGGTTCAGGATTCCATCTATGGTTTTATGCAATGCAAAGACTCTGCAGGAAGCTTCTTTCACTGGGCAAGTTGTAGACCCATTTCAGGTATTCCAATCAGTTATAGGCTGAAGATGGACTTAAAGCTTTCTATGGTGATGTTTCTGGCTATTCCTTTCTCTCGGCCTCAAGTGTCTATTTTATAGTGGTAG
>NW_006408678.1:312586-329473 GCF_000296735.1 Chrysochloris asiatica | reverse complement strand
TTAGGTGCCATCAAGTCGGTACCGACCCATAGTGACCCTATGCACAGCAGAACGAAACACTGCCCGATCCTGGGCCTACCTCACTACTGTTGCCACTCTTGAGTTCACTGATGCTGCCACTTGGCCAATCCATTTTATTGGGGATCTTCCTCTCTCTCTGACCCTTCACCTTACCAAGCATGATATCCTTCTCCAATGACTGCTCCCTCCTGACAATATGTCTGAAGTATGAGAGATGAAGTTTGGCCATCTTGGCCTCCAAATTTTTGGATTACTTTTAGTAAAACTTTACTTGCATGGGATATCAATGATATTTTGTGGTAATTTCCCCTCTGTTGGGTCACCTGTCTTTGGGTCATCTGTATTTGGGCACAAATACAGATCTTTCCCAGTCAATTGGCCAGGTATTTGACTTCCAAATTTCTTGGCATAGATGAATGAGTGTCTCCAATGCTTCATCAAATATTTGTTGAAATATTTCAATTTGTAGTCCATCAATTCCTGGTGCCTTGTTCTTTGCCAATGACTTCAATGCACCTTGGACTTCTTCCTTCAGGATCATTGACTCTTGACCTAAGTTACTGCTGGAAATGGTTTTACATCAACCATTTCTTTTTGGCACAGTGACTTTGTGTATTTCCTTCATCGTCATTTGATGCTTTCTGCATCATTCAATAATTTGCTTAGAGAATCCTTCAGTACCCCAAGTGGAGGCTTGAATTTTTTCTTCAGTTCCCTCAGCTTGAGAAATGCTGAGAGTGTTCTTCCCTTTTGGTTTTCTAACTCCAGGTCTTCTCACAGTTCATTATAATATTTGAATTTGTCTTCTCAACCTGACCTTTGACATTTTCTGTTCAGCTTTTGTTCCTCCTCATTTCTTCCATTTGCTTTAGCAGCTCTACACTGGAGAGCAAGTTTCAGAGTCTCTCTGACATCCATTTGTGTCTTTTCCTTTTCTCTTGTCTCCTTAATGACTTTTTGTTTTCTTCCTGTGTGATGTTCTTGATGTCATCCCACAACTCTTCTGATCTTCAGTCTTTAGTGTATAATGTGTCAAATCTGTTCTTCAGATGATCTGTAAATTCAGGTAGGATATAGTCACTTTTGACTTTTGTGGACTTCTTTTCATTTCCTTCTGTTTCAGCCTGAGTTTACACATGAGAAATTGATGGTCTGTTCCACAGTCTGCCCTTGGGTTTGTTTTGGCTTATGATATGGGGCTTTTCCACCATCGCTTTCCACAGAGGTAGTCAATTTGATTTCTGTGTATTCCATCTGTTGAGGTCCATATGTATAGTCATCTTTTATGCTGTTTAAAAAAGGTATTTGCAATCAAGAAATCATTGGACATGCAAAATTTTATCATGTGATCACCAGCATCATTTCTATCACCAAGGCCGTATTTTCCAACCACTGTTCCATCCTCTTTGTTTCCAATGTTTGCATCCCAATCGCCAGTAATAATCAATACATCTTGATTGCATGTTTGATAAATTTCAGACTGAAGAAGTTGCTAGAATTCTTTAATTTCATCATAACCGTCTTTGGTGGTTGATGCATAAATGTGAATAATAGTGGTATTAATTGGTCTTTCTTGTAGGCACATGGATATTATCATATCACAGACAGTGTTGTACTACATGACTGATCTTGAGATGTTCTTTTTTAATTTGTCATTCCCAGCATAGTAAGCCATGTAATTGTCAGATTCTTAATGGCCAATACCAGTCTGTTTCAGCTTACTAATGCTTAGCATGTCAATGTTTATGCATTCAATTGCATTTTTGACAATTTCCAATTTTCCTAGATTCATACATTCCATGTTCTGATTATTAATGGATGTTTACAGCTGTTTCTCTTCCTTTTGAGCTGTGCCCCATCAGCAAATGAAGGTCCTGAAGGCTTTACTCTATTCCCATTATCATGGTCAACTCTACTTTGAAGAAGCAGCTCTTCCCCAGTCACATTTTGAGTGCATTACAACCTGAGGGGCTCGTCTTCTGACACTATAACTGACAATATTCTGGTGCTCTTTCATCACATTTCAATATTTAGTATTTTGATGCTGACAGTGTTACTCATAAGGTTTTCAGTGAGTAAATTTTTGAAATCTCTCCTACTTCCTAGTCTGTCTTTGTCTGGAAACTTATCTGAAACCTGTCCACCGTGGTTGACCCTGGTTGATATTTAAAATACCTGCTGCATATCTTCCAGCATCACAGCAACACACAAGCCACCACAGTATGACAAACTGACAGACAAGTGCTGTTGAATGGTGGTGGTGGTGGTTATATGCTGTGGAGTTGGCTCCAACTCATAGCGAGCATGCATAGGGTTTCCAAGGCTATAAATCTTGATGGGAGCAGAAAGCCTCAACAGATTGAAATTGTTGTTGTTGTTGTTAGGTGTCATCGAGTTGGTACCGACTCATAGCGACTTTATGCACAGCAGAACGAAACACTGCCCGATCCTGGGCCAACCTCACTACTGTTGCCAAGCTTGAGTCCATTGATTGAAATAAGCATGATAAAAGAATACAACCCTGACATACACCTTTCCTGTATTTAAACCATTCTGTACCTCCTTGTTCTGTCCTAATCATTGCCTCTTTGCTTATGTACAGGTTCCTCATGAGTACAGTCAAGTGTTCTGGAATATGCATTCTTCACAATGTTAACCATAGTGTGTCATGGTCCACACAATTGATACTATGCATAGTCAATAAAGCACAATAAACACATTTCTGGTATTCTCTGCTCTCAGCCAAGATCCATCTGACGACAGCAATGATAGCTTTAGTTCCTTGTCCTCTTCTGAATCCAGCCTGTTTTTCTGGCAGGTCCCTGTTGCAGCCATTTTTGAATGATCTTCAACAACAATTTAGTTGCATGTGATATTAGATAATTTCTGAATACTGCGAGTCACCTCTCTTTGGAATGGGCACAAATGTTGATATCTTCCAAGCAGTTGCCCTTCCATATTTCTTGGCATTAATGAGTGGGCACCTCCAGTTCTATATCAGTTTGTTGAAAGATTTCGTTCTGTATTCTGTCAATTCCTGGATACTTGTTGGTCACCAATACCTTTAGTTCAGCTTGATAACTTCCTTTAGCGCCACAGGTTATTGATCATATGCTACCTCTTGAAATGGTTGAACACCAACCATTTTGTTTGGTACAGTGACTCTGTGTATTCCTTCCATACTCATTTGATCCTTTCTGCAATTCTAGGTTTAAATTTTTACTTCATTTCTTTAAGATTGAGAAATGCCAAGTGTGTTCTTCCCTTTGGTTTTCTAACTCCAGTGCTTTGCGCATTTCATTATAATACTTTACTTTGTCTTCTTGAGCTGCCCTTTGAAATCTTATGTTCAGTTCTTCTACTTCATCATTTCTTCCATTCACTTTATCCTCTCTACATTCTAAAGCAAGTTTCAGAGTCTCTTCTGACATCCATTTTGGCTTTTCTGTGTTTTTAATGACATTTTGCTTTTTTAATGTAGGCTGTCCTTGATGTCATTCCACAGCTCTTCAAGTCTTCACTCATTAGTGTTCAATGCATCAAATCTATTTTTGAGATGTTCTCCAAATTCTGGTGAGATATGCTCAAGGTTGGACTATAAAAAATGTCTTCAACTTTAGTTTGAACTTGCATATGAGTTGACCCTAAGTGTTCTGAATGTCTCCACTGTCTCTTTTCACAGATGTAGTCTAATTGATTCCTATGTATTTCATCCAGTGAGGCCCATATTTATAGTCACCATTTATGCTGTTGTAAAAAAAGGTATTTATAGTGAATAAGTCATTAGTCTCACAAAATTGTATTATGTAATCTCCAGCATCATTTCTGTCATCAAGGCTGCATTTTCCAGCTACCGATCATTCCTTGTTTACAGTTTTCACTTTCCAGTCACTAGTAATTATCAATTCATCTTGATTGCATGTTTGATCAAATTTTGACTGCAGAAGCTGGTAAAAATCTTTAATTTCTTTATCTTTGGCATTAGTGGTTGGTGCATAAACTTGCATAACAGTCATGTTAATGGTCTTACTTGTAGGCCTATCCATATTATCCTATCACTGACAGTGTTGTACTTATATATCTTGAAATGTTCTTTTTGATGATGAATGCGATACCATTCCTTTTCATTTTGTCATTCCAGCATAGTTGGCCATATGGTTGCTGGTTCAAACTGGCCAATACTAGTCCATTTCAGTGCACTAGTGTTTAGGATTCAATCTTTACGTATTCTATTTTATTTTTGATATCTTTCAATTTGTCTAGATTGATATTTTTAATACCCCTATTTCTGATTATTAATGACAGCTGTTTCTTCTAATTTTGTGTTGTGCTACATTAGCAAATGAAAGTCCTGAAAGATTCAGTTTAATTTATGTCATTAAAGTCTACTCTATTTTGCTGGGGCAACTTTGCCCCAGTTGTATTTTGCGTGCCTTCCAACTCCAAGAGCTCATCTTCCAGCACTATATTAGACAATGTTCTGCTGCTCTTCATAAAGTTTTCACTAGCCAATTTTTTTCAGAAGTAGTTCATCAGATCCTCCTTCCTAATCTTAGTCTGGAAGCTTTGCTGAAACTGGTCACAATCAAAATTTCAATAGTTTTGTTTGTAGCATTTGAAATCCAATCCTCCAATTTATATTGAACTACAAAGTGCTCTGAATAATCAAAACAATCTTCAAGAAGAACAAAATAGGACTTCCCAATTATAAAACATACTATAAAGCTACAATAATCAGAACAGACTGGAACTGGTGTAAGAATAGACATATAGACATCCATAGTCAATGGATTTTCAATGAAGGTACTGAATTCACTCGATAGGTAAAGATTGTTGTTGCTAAGTGCTGTGGAGTCAGTTCTGACTCATAGTGACCCTGTATAGGGTTTCCAAGAAGCAGCTGGTGGGTTTGAACCACCAATCTTATGGTTAATAGTCCAGTGCTTATTCTATAGCACCACACCAGGATTCCAGGTAAAAATTAGCCTTTTTAGTAAATGGTGCTAGGACAAATGGATTTCTGCATACATAAAAATTAAATAGTAACCACACCTCACATTATTCATAAAAATGAAGTCACAATAGATCAAGAACCTGAATGTGAGCACTAAAGTCATACAACTCTTAGACGAAAACATAGGCAGTAAGCTTCAGGATCTCATTTTTCTATAAATGGATCTTGTTGTTGTTAGGTGTCATCGAGTTGGTACCGACTCATGGTGATCTTATGCACAGCAGAACAAAACACTGCCCAATCCTGGGCCAACCTCACTACTGTTGCCACACTTGAGTCCATCGATGCTGCCACTTGGCCAATCCATCTTGTTGGGGGTCTTCCTCTTTTTCTCTGACCCTCCATTTTACCAACCATGATATTCTTCTCCAGTGACTGGTCCCTCCTGACAATATGTCTGAAGTATGAGAGACGAAGTTTGACCATCTTGGCCTCCAAGGAGAACTCTGACTGCACTTCTTCCAAAATGGATCTGTTGGTTCTTTTAGCAGCCCATGGCACTTTCAATATTCTCCTCCAACACCATAATTTAAAGGCATCAATTCTTCTACAGTCTTCCTCATTCACTGTCCAGCTTTCACATGCATTTGAGGTTACTGAAAATACCATGGCTTGGGTCAGGCTCACCTCAGTCCTCAAGCTGATATCTGTGCTCTTCAACACTTTAAAAAGGTCTTGTGCAGCAGATTTGCCTAATGCAATACGTTGTTTGATTTCTTGACTGCTTGAGTGTTGATAGTTGATCCAAGAAGAATGAAGTTCTTGACAACTTCAATCTTTTCTCCGTTGTTTATTGGTCCAGTGGTGAGGACTTTTGTTTTCTTTACATTGAGATCTAATCCATACCGAAGGCTTTGCTCTTTGATCTTCATCAGTAAATGTTTTAAGTCCTCTACTTCCAGAGGTTCAAGCTAGATTCAGAAGAGACTGTGAAACGTGGGATATCATTGCTGATGGTTGATGGATCTTGGCTGAAAGCAGAGACTATCAGAAAGATGTTTACTTGTGCTTTATTGACTATGCAGAAGCCTTCGATTTTGTGGATCATGACAAGCTATGGACAACATTGCAAAATATGAGTATTACAGAACACTTAATTGTGCTCATGAGGAATCTGTACATGGACCAAGAGGTAGTTGTTTAAACAGAACATGGGAACACTGAATGGTTTAAAATTAATAAAGGTGTGCGACAAGGTTGTATCCTTTCACCATACTTATTCAACCTGTATGCTGAGCGAATAATCTGAGAAGCTGGGTTCTATGAAGAAAAACGTAGCATCAGGATTTGAGGAAGACTCATTAACAACCTGCGATATGCAGATGATAAAACCTTGCTTGCTGAAATTGAAGAGGACTTAAATGGATCTTATAGGACCTCAAAAATGCAAGCAACAAAATAGATAAATTAGACTTCATCAAAATAAAAACTTTTGTGTATTAAATGACTGTATCAAAAAAGTGAAGAGACAGCCTACAGATTGGGAGGAAACTTTGGAAATCATACCTCAGATAAGGGCTTAATATTCAGTATACAGAAAGATTGTAAGTTTGTCGCAGGCCTGGGCAGTGTTTCGGTCTGCTGTGCATGGGGCGCTAATGAGTCGGTAATGACTCGATAGCACCTAACAAAAACAATAAAGAACTTCTGTGGTTTAATAATGAAAAGACAAACAACTCAATCAAAAATGGGCTAACGACTTGAATAGACATTTCACCAAAGAAGACATACAAAAGGCAAAAAAAGCACACAAAAAGATGATTGATATAATTTATCATTGTTGTTAGGTACTATCAAGTCGGTTCCATCTCAGAATTAATCTGTATAGGGTTTCCAAGACTGTAAATCTTTAAGGGAACCGAAAGCCTCATCTTTTTCCCACAGAACAGCTGATAGATTTGAACAGCTGATCTATGATTAACAGTTCAGTGCTTATCCCACAGAGTCACCAGCAATCCCTCATTAGTCATTGTTGTTGTTAAGTGCCATCGAGTCAGTTCTGACTCATAGTTGCCCTGTTTAGGGTTTCTGAGGAGCAGTTGTTGGGTTTGAACTAATGCAATACATACTTAGGAGTCTTGGTGTGGTGCTGTGGGATAAAGCACTGGACCACAAGGTTGGCTTGAACCACAAGGTCAATTGTTCAAACTCACCAGAAGCTTCTTGGAAATCCTATACAGGGTCATTGTGAGTCAGAACTGATTCCACAGCACTTAGCAACACAACATTACATACTTTAGTCCATTAAATCCCCATAAGAACCTTGTGAGCTAAGTACTATTGCTATTCCAATTGTAATTGATGAGGAAAATTGAGGACTAATACTTTATAGCTGCCAAAAGAACAAACAGATTGTGCTGGAAGAAGTGCAGCCAGAGTGCTCCTTGGAGGCCAGGATGGCCAAACTTTGTCTTTCATACTTTGGACATATTGTCAGGAGGGACCAGTTGCTGGAGAAGGATATCATGCTTGGTAAGGTGGAAGGTCAGAGAAAATGAGGAAGACCCCCAGTGAGATGGATTGGCAAAGTGGCAGCATCGATGGACTCAAGCATGGCAATAATAGTGAGGTTGGCCCAGGATGGGGCAGTGTTTCATTCTGCTGTGCATAAGTTCGCTGTGAGTCGGTACCAACTCAGTGGCACCTAACAACAACAACTTTATGGCTGGTGTTATGGAAAAGCACTGGTGTTGGGGTCATAACTAAAGTTCAGATCCCAGACATGCTCCTGAGTAAGACTTGAACTCCAGGCTGTATGTTGAGTGCTCTGAGTCTTCACTTCTGTAAGTATGGGTTAGAATGTCTGTCCCAAGAAGATACTGGGCATCTCAGTGTGGCTGGGTGTGTGAAATAACTGGCTGTTGTCTCCTAGACTGTTGATGGTTCTTCCTGACCAGACTCCCTGGGGCAGATCTTTCTATGTTATGGGCTGACATACACTCTCCCTAAAATCCTCAGAGTTGAGGGTCCCCCAGGAATCATGGAGAGCACGTTATAATGCTTTGGTGCATTGAGCCCACTTTACACGGGACCGGACACAAACTCAATGCTCAAAAATATCTTGATGGCGATGATCATATTTTTGTAGATTCACTTCTTAAAATTTTCTACCCTTAAACATCACAGATGTTCACTTTGCTTTTTTTCCTTTCTTCTGAGTAGCAGTTGTTGCTGCTCCTACTTCAGAGGCTGTGACAGAGGTCTAGTTCTTCAAAGATGCTCCTTACTTTGTTTTCCATGCAGTCATTTTGAAACAATTGATGCCCTTGTTAAATTACAGTGTTGGTTCCATATCTACTGTCTGTTTCATAAGCTACAAGATTGTTAAGAGAGAGAAGTGATAGAAGACATATCTCTGCACACTTTCTTTTTGTTCATTTCTTTAAACCCCCTTGATTTAAAAAAATAATGATGTTGTCAGGGGATGTGGATTGTCATTTTGATAAGTCATCTTGCTACATGACAAGATTTGACAAGAAGTTTTCAAAAATCACTAAGGTTGTCAAAATTCAATTCTATACATTATCCAGACCCATCATCATATATTACAGATTTGGGGATTTGGCAGATAACAGGATTGTGACAGGGAATTTGTCAGTCTGTGTAACTATGGTTTTACATTTTGGAATTCTAGATAAGGTTTCATTTAAAAGGAGATCCCTAAGCTAACATACATGGTTTGGGATATTTGTTGTTGTTGTTAGGTGCCATTGAGTCGGTACTGACACATAGTGACCTTATGCACAGCTGAATGAAACACTGCCCAATCCTGGGCCAACCTCACTATCACTTAAAGATGATAGTGTCTTCACTGAAAACCGAGGTGTTATTTAGCATGTCCTTCTGGGTGATCTCATTCTATGGTGGCTCAGTGTCTTTGAGCTATTTCATAACTCAGTTAAATTGTAGACAACTGATAGCAATGCAAATGAATTTCCATAAACATGAAAATTAAGTCTGCTCTAGAGACAGTTGTGATGCTGTAGGATAAGCATTAGAGGAGGTTCAAACCTATTAGCCTTTCCTTTGAAACCGTATGCAGGGTCACTAGGAGTCAGAACTGACTTGATGGCATTTAACAACAACAATAACAAGAGACAACTGATCCTCCTTCTCCCTAAAAAAAAACAAAAACAACCAAAAACCTGTTTTGCATCTATTTGTAAAATCATTTTAGCATCCCTGATTGCCTTTGAATTCTCATCTTTGAATTCCCTCATTAATGAATGAGTTAAATAAAATCCTTTACACACATTCATTTTATATTTCTATGACAGTCTTTAATACCCCTCTTTAAAAATTTCTTCTTTAGCAGTTTTGAGTACCTTGATTCTCCTAAGAGTTACTTTGTGAGACCACAGAGTCCAGTCACATCCTTCCTCAGCACACTAGGTACCCACTTTCCTTTCATACACAGCCCGAAGAGAAACCACGGGCATAATTCTTCCCCAAACAAAGAAAATCTCCACCCAGATGATTTGCTCTTTCAATTTAGAGCAGCTGGCAACTTTTAAATGGCAGTTTCTTGTCTTCAGATTCGTTCTAACCAGGCACCTCCCTACAGTTGACGAACCATTTTTTACATTCTCTATGAACCTAGTCCATTTGTATTCTTGTTCCATCCTACCCTTTCCACCCATTCTCTAGCTTGCTTATGAATAATGAATAAATGCCTTATTCATTTTTATACTATTCATGGTATCTAATACTACCTTCCATAGATGCTCAAAAAAATATTTGCTGAATTTATTTGAAATTGTACAGCAAAGATAAAGGGAATGGCAGCCTGTTAGAGTAATGAGTTAAGAAGAAACTTAGTAACTTTCTTGTGAATATAATGAAAAGTAAAAGTAAAAATGGAGTGGTAGCTAATGGAAAAAAGATCGAAGTTGTCAAAAACTTCATTTTGCTTGGATCCACCATTAACATTCATGGAAGCAGGAGTCAAGAAATCAAATGATGTATTGCATTAGGCAGATTTGCTGCACAAGACCTCTTTAAGTGTTCAAGAGCAAAGATGTCAGTTTGAAGACTAAGGTGTGTCTGGCACAAACCATGGTATTCTCAATAACGTCATATGCATGCAAAAGCTGGACAGGGAATAAGGAGGACCTTAGAAGAATTGATGCATTTGAATTCTGGTGTTGGAAGAGACCATTAAAATTACCATGGACCACCAAAAGAACAAACCAATCTGTGTTGGAGGAAGTACAGCCAGAGTGCTCCTTAGAAGCCAGGATGCCCAGACTTTGTCTCTCATACTTCAGACATATTATCAGGAGGAACCAGTCCCTGGAGAAGGATAGCAAAGGTAGAGGGTTAGCAAAGACAAGGAGGACCCCCAACGAGATGGATTGGCACAGTGGCAGCAGCAATGGGTTCAATTGTAGCAACAATTGTGAGGTTGGTGTAGGACCAGACAGTGTTTCCTTCTGCTGTACATAAGGTCACTATGAGTCAGAATTTACTCAGTGGCATTGAACAACAGCAAAAGGGTCTACTAGCAATTGCTTCAGATGTCCTTCCATTATGCCAAGGCCATTGTCTCCCTCCTTGTTCTTAGGGAACAACACGTCCCTGAAGTCCTATGAAACTTTCATTTTACTTGGATCAGGAATGAGCCTTTAAAAAAAAAACACAACCTCAAACTTTGTTTCATTTAAAATCTGGGACATGCTGAACTGACAAGGACCGAGCGATTATGAGCAAAATAATCACCTAGCACTCACTGTGCAGAGAATTCTAGATAAAGAGAAAAATATTCTGCAATAACTTGAAATCTCTTTTTAGCCTGCACTTGGTGATCCCTGAGGAGATGTAAAAATACCACTGGTATTTTCTTTTGTTTTGGTGAAACCAACTCACAATGTCATCAGGTTAATGTAGAACACATGGTTTTGGTCATGGTCATGAAATTTATTTTTTTATTACAGCAAAATGTAAGAACAGTGGCTATATAAACGATCTTGCTTTCACACATCAGTGAGATATTTCTTTATACAGTTTAAATGAAATCATATAGACTAAAGTAATGAACTTTTAAGATTCTAGTTGCCGCTTACCAAACTAGGATGTAGGATGTTGTCTTTAATAGATTATGTTATGAAACGCTATAATTTTGCTGCCACATCTTTCTCCCATGGAGTAGCTAGTGGGTTCAAACCACCAACCTTTGCTTAGCAACTGAGCACTTAGTCACTTTGTCACAACCCTACTAGGCAGATATTATGAGTTAGTATGTTAACAGCAAGTGCATGGAAGGTACAACTAGAACTGATATGACTTGACTACAAATCCTATGCTATTAACCCAACACATGCATGGTTGTCAAATGTCTTCAAAATGGAGGAAAGACTGGGTACTCACAGAATGAGAAAAGCAAGTTGGACTACAAGATCTTGGCTTTTGGCTTTTTGACACTTGTTTGCCTGCGTCTGCTATATCTGGAACATCAACAGCCCTTAGATCAGCTACTTAATATTCCTCTCCTCCCATATTCTTTACCCCCAGCTCTTCTGCTTCCATAACATCCCTCTTCAATCCGTCTGCCTAACTCCATTTGCCTAATTTCACTTTGGGACTTGCTGTTTCTCTAACTGGATCATCTCTAGAAATTAATATTTGTATCCACTCTAATCAAAACTTTATCTATCTTCTTCTATCTCTACTTACTGTATTATTTTGTTTCCACCAATCCTATCCTGTTCTTTTATCTTTTCCTCCAGTTCTTAACTCTTTTCTATCCTCCAAGCCTATTACTCCCTCACAGCATTATTTTATTTTTGTTTACATTGAATCACATGACCAAACAATTCATTCACCAGATCCCTAAATACCCTAACATCCTTGACCTTCTGCTACTTTCCAGCCCTGACTTAATAATGATTTTGAACTCTTAACTGACAGATACTGTTCTCAGCCCATTTTAAAAAACAACCCATTTAATCTCACAACTGCCTTATGAGGTAACTACTATTATGAGGGAAAGTAAAAAAATATTGTTACAAAATAACAGAAACCTTTACTCACCAAAAATATAAAAAATGTGAAGCTATAATTTCTTGACATACCCAACATTCAGGTCTATCTACTTCTGAAAGTTGTATTTTCATCTGTGTAATCTTTCCCCAATGAATTCTGCTGCACTCTTTGATTTACACCACATCAAAACAACAGTTTTGGCATCCTCAAAGGACTCAATTTGTGTTCTTTTTGAAATGTACTTGGAAAAAGTAGTATTGGAAACAAAGTCTGAAGTGCAAGACCAGGGTTTTAGGTTAGATGCGGTAAGGTTTCCCAACGAAATTCTCAGAAGACAGTCCTTGCTACCCTTGAAGAATGAGCAGGTGCATTGTTGTGTTGGTGAGGATGTGGTCCGTTGCTGCTTAGAATATAAAATGATGTAGCTACTGTGGAAACCAGTTTGTTGGTTCCTCAGAAAGTTAAACGTGCAATTACCATGTGACTCAGAAATTCTATTCCTGGGTTTATACACAAGAGACCTAAAGGCAGGGACTCTTGTACATCAATGTTCATTACAGAATTATTTATAACAGCCCCAAAATAGAAACTATCCATGTGTTCATCAACAGATGAATGGCATAAAGAAAATATGATGTATACATATTGCTGTTGTTGTTAAGTGCCATCTAGTTGGTTCCAACTGATAGTGACCCTGTATAGGGTTTCCAAAGAGTGACTGGGATATTTTTCAGCCATCAAGAAAGAAGAAATTCTGATAAAAGTTGTGATAAGGATGAACCTTAAAACAAGGCTTTGACAAGGAGGGGAGTGGTTAATTTTTTAGTCTAGGAGCAGAGGTCCCTAGGACCATCAAGGGAGAAGAGCAAAGAGCGGGACCCTACCCAGAGAAGCAGTGATGTCTGAAATGGAGCCAGAGATGATGACGTGGAGCGATGGAGCAGCTGGAGACTTTAGATCCAGAGACGGAGAGCGACTGTGTGCTGAAGACCTGGGGGGTATGGGGGAAGGATTGCATGGAGGGGATTGTAACCATGGCAATGAGACGATATACGATAGAATGAATGTAAAACTAATGTTCTCCCATGTAAACTATCACATAATTCACAATAAAACATTTAAGGAAATAAAACAAAACAAGGCTTTGAACTGGTTCTTCCTTGTTCAGTCACAACCAATGAAGTTGATGCTGGAATTGACACAAATTTGCAAAATGTAGGTGTAGTGTTGTTGTTATTAAGTGTCATCTAGTTGGTTCTGACTCACAGCCTCTGTATAGGATATCCAAGGAGCAATTGGTTGAGTTTGAACTGCCAACCTTGTGGTTAGCAGTTCAGTGTTTATCCGACAGCATCACATAGGTGGTGGTGGTGGTGTGCCGTTGAGTCAGTTCTGACTCACAGTGACCTCGTAGAGGGTTTCTAAAGTAGTAAATCTTTATGAATGCAGAAAGTCTCATCTTTTCTCCCATGGAGCAGCTGGTAGATTCAAATTGCTGACTTTACGTCTAGCAGCTCATTGAGTAACTAAGATGCTACCAGGGCACCTTAACGGGTGTACTCGAATGGGAAAAATTGAGTTGATGCCTTTCTAGAAACTTAATCTCTCTTTTAGGAAAAAGGGCAGCATGCACATTGCACAGCAACCAAATCTCTTGACCATCAGAGTTAGAAACAATATTGCCCAGTTCCAAGATGGCAGCCAGCTGTGCCGCTTTGAATGTGTGTTGCTGCTCTCTGAAGTCCTGACAATAATTCCCACTTCTGCATCAGGCTCTGAAAGAACTCAATAGGCTTCTTCCAAATCTCCATTCCAGGGTTACAATATGTCATTTTTCCCATTTCAGTTTTCATTCTGGCACATCCACAGTTTATAAATTTGAGTCTGTTTCAATTTTACTGTGTTGTTTATGACTGAAATGGTTTGAAGCCCTGCTTTAAAGACATCCTTGTTGTTATTAAGAGTTGTCAAGTTGGTTGCGACTCACAGTGACCCTGTATAAGGTTTCTGAGGAGCAGCTGGTGAGTTTGAACCGCTGACTTTGCTGGTGAGTTTCAACCACTGACCTTGAGGTTGAGTGCTTATCCTATGGCGTCACACCATTAAGCTAAATTAAATAAACTAGACACAAAAAGACAATGACTGTATATTTTTTTTTGTTAAGTGCTGTCAGGTCAGTTCTGACTCATAGCAACCCTGTGCACAACAGAATGAAATAATGTCCTGTCCAACACCATCTTCACAATTGTTGTTGGAATTCATTGTTGCTGCCACTGTGTCAATCCATCGTGTGGGGAGGTCTTTCTCCTTTTGGCTGATCCTCCACTTTTCCAAGCATGATGTCCTTCTCCAGGGACTGGTCCCTCCAAACAATATGTCCAAAGTACAAGAGACAAAGTCTCAACAGCCTTGATTCTAATATACCTTCTCCAATATAGAATGATTTGTTCTTCTGGAAGTCCATGGTGTGGCATGGTAGGATAAGCACTGGAATACTAATTGCAAGGTGGGCAGTTCAAACACACCAACTGCTCCTTAGAAACTCTATACTAGGTTGCTATGAGTTGGAACAAACTCAATGACACTGAACGACAATCAACAACATATAGCAGTCCATGGTACTTTCAACATTCTTCTCCAACATGTAATTCAAATGCATTGATTTTTCTATGGTCTTCCTTATACATGGTTCAACTTTCACATGCATATGAGGCGATAGAAAATACCATGGGTTCGGTAAAGCGTTCCTTAGTCCTCACACTGACATCTTTACTCTTGACTACTTTAAAGAGGTCTTGTGCACCAAACTTGTCTAATGTTATTTGATTTCTTGACTGCTGCTTCCAGGAGCACTGATTGTGGATGAAAGCAATTTGAAGTCTTTGACAACTTCAGTTTTTTTCTCCATTTATCATGGTGTTATTTATTGGTCAAATTGTGAGGATCTTTATTTTCTTTACATTGAGGTGCAATTCATACTGAAAGCTGTAGTTTTTGAACTTCATCAGCAAGCATTTCAAGTTCTCTACACTTTCAGCAAGCAAAGATGTATCATCTGCATACCACAGGTTGCTAATGAATCTTCCTTCAATCATGATTCCAAATTTTTCATATGATCCAACTTCTCAGATTTTTTCAGCATACAGACTGAATAAATATGGTGAAAGAATACAACCCTAGAGCATACCTTTCCAAATTCTAAGCCATACAGTGTTCCTTTGTACTATTCTAATGACAAACTCTCAGCTTATGTATAGATCCTCATGAGCACAAGTAAGTGTTCTGGAATACTCATTATTTGCAATATTGCCCATAGTTTGTTATGATCCATACAGTCAAATATCTCTGTATGGTCAATTAAGCACAAGTAAACATCTTTCTGGTATTCTCTACTTTCACTCAAGATCCATCTGATATCAGCAGTGATATCCCACATACTTATCCTTTTCTAAATCTGGCTTAAATACCTGTAAAAGAATATATCTGAAAGATGCTTACCTGTGCTTTATTGACTATGCAAAAACACTCAATTATGTGGATTGTAACTACCTATGAAGATAGCATTGCAAAGAATGGAAATTCCAGGACGCTTTAATTGTAATCATGTTGAACCTATACAAGAGACAGTTGTTTGATCAGAACAAGGGGATACTGAATGGTTTAAAATCAGGAAATGTGTGTGCCAGGGTTGTATCCTTTCACCATACTTATTCAGCCTGTATGCTGAGCAAATAATCTGAGAAACGGAATTATATGAAAAAGAATGAGCGTTAGGATTCCACCACTCATCTGTCAGTTTGTCGTATTGCTGTGATTCTGAAAGCTATGTCATGGGTATTTTAAATCCCAGTAGGGCCACTCATTCTGAAAGCTATGTCATGGGTATTTTAAATCCCAGTAGGGCCACGAACATGGACTGGAAGAAAGAGAGATGAACTACTTCCAAATATTTAGTCACTGAAAACCTTATGAATAGCAGTGAAACACTGTCAGATACAGAGCCAGAAAATGAGCCCCTCAGGTTGGAAGGTACTAAAATGTGATTGGGTAAGAGCTGCCTCCTCTAAGTAGAGTTGACCATGATGATGCCAATGAAGTAAAGCCCTGGGACCTTCATTTGCTGATGGGGCACAGCTCAAAATGAAGAGAAATAGCTGTAAACATCCATCAATAATCGGAGCATAGAACATATGAAATATGAACCTAGGAAAAATGGAAATTGTCAAATATAAAATGGAATGCATATACATCGATATCCTAGGCATTAGTGAGCTGAAATGGACTGGTATTGGACATTGTGAATCTGACAACCACATGATTTACTATGCTAGGAATGACAAATTGAAGAGAAATGGCATCGCATTCATTGCCAGAAAGAACATATCAAGATCTGTCATGAGGTGCAATGCTGTCTGTGATAGGATAATATCCATGCATCTATAGGGAAGACCATTTAATAACACTATTATTCAAATTTATACACCAATCACTAAAGCCAGCAATGATGAAACTAAAGAATTCTACCAACTTCTTCAATCTGAAATTGATCAAACATGCAATCAAGATGTATAGATAATCACTGGCAATTGGAATGCAAAGGTTGGAAACACAGAGGAAGGGTCAGTAGTTGTAAAATACGGCCTTAGTGACAGAAATTATGCTGGAGATCTCATTATAGAATTAAGCAAGATCAATGATTTGCTCATTTCAAATACTTGTTTTAAACAGTATAAAAGATGACTATACACACATCTCACCAGATTAAATACACAGAAATCAAATTGATTACATCTGTGGAAAGAGACAGTGGAAAAGCCAAAACTAGGCCAAGGGCAGATTGTGGAACAGACCATCAATTGCTCATATGCAAG